>NC_056475.1:26350352-26950352 GCF_008729295.1 Plectropomus leopardus | reverse complement strand
AATCCATGTATTTGCCACTGAATGGAGTTGATACTCTACATTTGAATCATTTGGGGAGCTTGCGAGCTGAGTGACACGCATCAAGATCTCAAGTGGGATCTTCACGGATCTGCTAGTGAAATTGTGAAATGAAATTCAGAGTGCCGCTGTCGCTGAAGAGGGTCTCAAGAAATCAGGATGCTGAGATGGAATATCTAAAAATGCGCAGCAACCACACAACCACCCCCCCTCTCCTATTAATCATATAATGAATCCCTGTATAGTTATTTGTATTCAGTTCCTTCCACCTTGTCACATTATTTTACCACCCATTGTGCCATGAAATGAAGCCCATTTACAAATCATTCTCCTTCTGATTTGATAAATGAAACTGGTGAACGAGTGAGCCCCCTGAATGGCTTGTTTGAATAATTGAGCAGTACTCAATCAGACAACATTAGGCAGTGAAGGCGGCCCCGCCATCTGAAATAATTACCATCCGACAACAGACTACACATGGGTGCTGCCTCCACAGGGGCTCCCCATTTGAGACCAATAGATTAGAACAACACCACCCCCACCCCACACGCCTTGATGAACACCACCTACAGAAAATCTGCAGAGGCATCTCGGTGAGGACAGGAAAGGGAAGGAGACACTGACAGCAGTGTTTGGGGTTTTGGCTAGCTGTCATTGCAGTGGGGTAATGCACACTGCTGGTATTGAATAAATCACCAGCACAGGACCAACAGTTTTTATGTATTTGGACAAAGACCCCACCCCCATACACTTTCAAATTTGCAGTTGCCTATTACCAGGAGGTTGCATATAATTAAGCAGTCGCTTCCAATTTATTTAGACCTGATTTATTATGTACACCATCAATCATTAAAACAAATAGAAACCATATTTTTTAGTCATTTTGGGGTGATATGCAAATTGGAAATTTCCCTGAAATTGAGACTATAAGTATAGGAGAAATGAAGAAATGTGGGACACCGAAATGAGGTAGCTATAATAGCAAGGAAGATGCCACCCATGGTTGAATAACTCTCTGGTTCTCAACCTTTTTTTGTGTCAAGGACACCTAAATTAGTGATAGACATTAGGTCACAAATCTTCATTGAATAAGATTTAATTTCAGGACCTCCGTCTGAAACGACTTAGGTTGTTAGATATGAGGACCAGCATTGTATAGTTGTCAACTATAGTGGAGATAACCACGGAAGAAGTGAAAACTATGATCAGAATCTTAAAACTCTCACTTATATTGGGCGCAGTTGTGTAGTGAATTTAATAGTGAAGATAAACTATTCCCAGGTTTTCTGGGGACCCCTGGAGCTCCCTCAAGGACCCAAGGTGTCACCGGACCTTTGGTTGAGAACCCCCAAAACAGCCGATCTAGCTATTTACACCCTGGGATATAGCATTATGGCAGAGGCAAGCACCCAGCTGTCCTTAGCCCACAATGTTATTTACTAGGGATGAAAATCATAACTTGTATTATATTATATCAATTATTTGGGGAATAATACAGTAATTAACGATATTACAGTCTTCCCAGATCCCATTTTGATTTGATATGGAACGATATCAGCACATACCCTCATTCTCTATTCCTTGGCCGTTAACCATTATCTGACTGGTGCTAGGCTGCTAGCAGTGTTTGAATGTTCAGGAAGGCGGCGCGCTTTGACAGAAAATGGTGACGTGGCACAGGAATTTCAAAATAAAGGCATATCTTTAGGATGACAATATGTATTGTTATTTCAACATAGCATCAATGATATTGGATCATTGATGCATGAATCAACATATTGATTCAGACCATTGTATCATTTTACCCCTACTCTTTACTCTTGGGATGTAAATCCGAGTGTATATTTTGGTCTTTCTAGCCACATGAAAATATAACATTAACACTGTCTATTCAGCCATCCTGCTAAAGTTTATGTGCACAGTTTGCATTCATCAGCTGTATACATCCTAAAAACTAGAAATAACAAGTCAGCTAAATTTACTAATAATAAGCCAACACTGGCTTCACTTTGGAGTGAACCCCAGTGACCTGAGTGAAAGTCCTTTGCTTTTGACCCAGTCATCCACCCTGTCATACTCCCTCCATGGACTTAGTTGCACTTAATATTGTGCCTGACTTTCTCACAATATTTGTGAGTTTTTTCTCATAAATTAATTTTTTTGAGAATATCAGTGTGCCTAGTACTATCTGTAACCATGACCTCTTTACCCTGACTACCTCAAGGCCTCATTATGAAAGTATAAGCCAATCACAGCATACAGTGGTATCCATAGTAATGTGTCTTCATGATCAGTATAAATAGCCAAATAATTGCAGTCTGACTATTTCCACCGAGATATAAACGGACACTCTGTGATGGAAAAATGGCCAAGACCTTGAGCATTCATACCTCTAGCAGACAACATAATATTTGTCTCTTTTGTGAGCTTAGGGATTTCACATTTGTGTCATAGTTACCGATCATAAGTGCTATTGTTCCGTTCAACTTTCAGCACCATTAAATATGACACAATACCCATGCTCTGCCTTACTTTTGCATAATTGGGTTTTTACTTGTCTTGAATTAAACAGTTTTTCCTGTGTGTGTCTGGTTTCCATAGTCTCTTGAGACAAGCTTTGCTGTTACAGAATCATCTTTATTGTGACAACACAGGAACAGGAAGGTAGTTGTGTGAGTGGATGAGAGTTTTTTTAGTATAGAATGGGTCACTAAGCACACCGTACCATACGACAGCCAAGCCAGGCATATGTCTGTGCCAAAGTAGAGTCTGCAACTGAGACTCATTTACTCCCGCACAGACTGGATGTGATTGACAGCTGGGCCGCAGGGCCTTTTGGCTCCTTCCTGATTTTCTTTTTCACTAGAGGTGTCCCGTGGGACTTGGAATTCACACTACAGTATATCAGCAGAACAGCTTATGGCTGTAATGAGGATGAAAAGCGAAGTGAACACCGAGCCAGTGTTTTCGTTCTGTGCTGTGTTTTACAAACTATCATTTAGTTTTAGTTTTGCTCCATGCATTTGATTAACAGTAGACTTTTTGTGACAAACCAGCAACAGCACTGTCTATCACTTTACTAGCTGATGTACATAAATGGCATAATTGAGAGAAAAGCACTTAAATATGAATTTAATTGATCTTACCTCCAACAAGAGTGAATTTTAATGAGGTCTACTTTTGTTATATCTGAAATGGGAGATGACATTTAGCAACCAGTATTTGTTCACAGGCTGACAAAAATATTTTAATTCCTTGCACCCGTTTTCTTTTATTTTTCACAGTTTATTTTAACTGTTGTCACATGAGTCACTTTATTATTCAAAATTGGCCCACAGTAAGGCTTTTCACAAAAACAACATGTCATAAGGTATTAATGCAAAGCGGGCACTACTCATAGCAGGATCCAAATCGCAATCTCTATTTTTAACCATAATTGCAGTGGTGGCTTACAGTGCAGTCATTCCTGGAGCTACTTAAAGCAGCAGCTTTTATATTGATATTTGGTATAGCAGTTGTGACAGAATTAGGAAGTTTTGAAGGAGTAACCTTTCAACTTTGCGGCAGCATAACTCACACCTGTGTTCAAAATGCATGAGTATGGCTCTTACAGGCATTGCTTGACGATTCTTGATGTTTTCGCTCCTTTGAACACACAACTCCAAGTACAGCACCTGCCATAGATATATTAAATGCTTGTCCAACTTTAGAAGAATGCAGAAATAACTGCTGATAAAAAGTATTCTAATGAACTAAAGGTTTGTATGTGCAAGATTTTTTAACAGTGTTTTGATACATTTCTGTATTTCAAGTTGCTGTGATAATTCCAGGCTCTTTTTTTTTCAGTATAATGAGTTGTTGCACCTCTTCTAGCTACAGTATTGATTTCAGCTAAAGGAATGTATGGTTTACATTCACTACATTTTTCAAACAGAACAGTATAACCCTCTAACGAGAGCATCTCAGTGACATTTGCTGCTTTTAATGAGATATTTTGAAACCATTTTACCCCTGGTCCTAAATGAGACCTTGCACCTGTTCCCTAGTCATTTCATAAAGCTAAAGGAGTGATGCTGTCAGTATCCCTGGCCACTGCTGCTTTCTCTTCCAAATCGTACATGCAGCGGTGCAGCCTTGTTTCACAAGGTCTGTGGCTGTGTCTGCTACAAAGCACAGGCATATCTTCAGACTGCAGTTTTCATCCAAGGTTTCAGAAAAAGAAAATCTCTCAGCCAAACGGGTATGTTTTATTAGTCGAAATAATAACTTTTAAAATTGGATCTTTTAAAGCCCACAGTGCAGCATTTGATACTGCAGAAGAGATTGTATTGATTATTGCTTTTTTAATATTGTGTTGAAAGCATTCTCTGTGGCTATTCAAGGTTCCCGGAGGATGAATTTTAATGATTTGGTGACCCTCTGACTTTGCTTCTAGCACAATCATCAGGCCAGTAGCTTTATACTTTACCACTAATATTGTACTTGTACACAAGGAAGTACTTTAACTTTAATGGATTGAACAAATATCATGCTCTCCAGAGGATGGACCTTTTTTCAATTTTGAACTCCATAAGGTTTCCTGTGGCACAAGCTTCAAACCAAGTTGCTCCAATGTGTGCATTGCTGCTACCACTGTGGATTTACAGAATAAGAATTAATGTAATAATGTGTGTTATGGAATAAAGAACAATATCAATGGGTTATTTGAACTATACAACAGTTTCCCTCTTAGGGACGCAAGGTGATTTGTGTTCAAGGGTTGTCATGGGGCCGTAAAAATTTATCGTGGTTTGAATATTTTATGCCTGCTCTTTGACTTATTGTTTGACCTCCCCTTTTGTGTTGCCTCCAAAGTTTTACTTTCCTTTCATGTTTCTTGCTTTTCTGCTCAATGTCTTTCCCATGTATATTGTACTGTTAATCCTACCTGGCTTTACACGCTCTTACATTTAGCTACTGAGATCAAAGACGAGCCCATGCTTAGACCCTCAGGGGGACAGCTGTGTTATTAAAGTCAGAGAGATTGCTGAGCGCCCTGTGAGGCAGTCAACTTGATAGAATTATCTTTGGGCTCTCACATTAGAAAAAGGCAGGAGAGGTCAGAAAGCCCAAGAGAGTTCAGTCTTAGACAGACTTCCTGGTTCATGTCCTGGTATTTAATGAAACTTCAAGCTAATCAACTGAATGAGCCACTGTATACAGTAGGAGTAACAACCCCCTGTTTCTTTGTTTTGTCTTGCAGTGTTACGCGATGACTTTAGGCAGAACCCACAGGATGTGGTGGTGGCAGTCGGGGAGACTGCCAGTCTCGAGTGTCAGCCTCCACGCGGGCATCCTGAACCCACCACCTTCTGGAGGAAAGATAAAGCTCGCCTTGACCTCAAAGATGACAGGATCACGGTGGGTTACTCCCAAGGGAGCACTCTGCTGCCTTTTACATGACCTATGTACTCTGAGGCACACACTCAACAATTCACCTGTTCACATTTACCTGAAGCTGTTACAGTGGAAAGCACTTTGTCTTCAACTGGTTCACTGTAAATCAGGTTTTTCTCATGCACTGTTCATATACCTACAAAAAAGTCATACACCAAACTTTGCATAAAACCTGTTATCATGAGAATTAAAATTAAACCCTCATAATCATGAGTCAGTAATTCTTATATAACCCATGTCATCGTGATGGTTACGATCACATATAGAATTAGCTGATGGGAGTAAAGACAGTAATAGTATAAAGAGCAAAAGTCCATGTAAGAACGCGGATATGGGTGGTTGAAGGGTCAAACAAACATGCAACTTTCTCCCAGCAGACTTGTGTTTGTGTTTCATGTGGACCAGACCCAACCCCCTTTCTTTCTTTAACCTAACCTTCCTTTCAAAACCTAACCTACGGAACTTCATGTGAAGTTCTTAAAGTGACGATGCCCAACTATGATTATTTTCCTAATCCCAACCTTAAGTAACTTTACATTCCTAAATCCAACCTTAGTAACTTTACTTTCATAAACCTAAGCCCATGTAACTTTATATTAAGTATGTAACTTTAGGTCAAGTATGTAACTTGATGACCCCCAACCTTGATTCTTTTTTCAAACTGAACCTTACCAATAGGGGCACTAATTGGTTGGGCGCTAATTTGCTAGATATCCAAACAGCTGCATTTGTACTATTGTAGGATATAAGAACCATTGTATGAGGATATGTTGTGTATTACATGTTTTTTTTTTTGTTTTCAGGTTCGTGGAGGAAAGCTGACCATCTCAAACACCAAAAAGAGTGATGTGGGGATATATGTGTGCGTGGCAGCCAACATGGTTGGGGAGAGAGAGAGTGAAAAAGCTCAGCTCTCAGTGTTTGGTAAGAAGCCTGAAACACTCTCTTTGCCTGGGTCAAGAACGAATAAAGCATGACTTTTTCCTGTTATTTACTGCACACTAGCACATACAGTATTTACCACTCTGTCAAAAGTATATTTAGCATCCGTGTTATGTGTGCTGCCCACATGCAGAAAGACCTGTGTTTGTGCAGCGGCCTGTGAACCAGGTGGTCTTAGTTGACGAGGGTGTAGAGTTCAGGTGTCAGGTCCATGGTGACCCACCTCCTACACTGCGCTGGAAAAAGGAGGACGTGGACATTCCCCGCGGCAGGTGAGGAATGTGTGTGTATGTGTCGTACATGCAGTATGTCTGTGTGTGCATGATTGTGTGTTGGTGTGTGTTTATTTTATGATAAAAGTCATAAAGAATGTATGCTGACACATTTAGCACAGCTACTGAGTCCAACTAGAAAGAAAAAAAAAAAGACTTTCATCAGCTTTGCAACAATCATTTATTAGCTGCAGAGAATCTAATTATTTGCTGTTTGAACTATTACACTAACAACAGATGAAAGTCTGTCCATTGATTGGTTTTGACGAATTCTCACTTTCAAGTCCCACTGTACTTTATGTGTCTGCACAAGACACAAAAAAAGTCAACAGACATATTGAAAAACATATAAAGCAATCCAATACAAGGAGTAGTACCTGTGTGAAGTTTATGAATTCCAGTCTATGTTGATTAATTTCTGTGGTGATTTCTCTGGTAGTTTATGATGCTGTTGTATTGGATTGTATCACAAGGTGTTCCTGTGGTTTGAGTCACCCCTGTGTGCCCACATCATAAGCACATGTTAATTGCCTTGCAGTCCCATTAGGGAACTTATTTTTTAAGTCATTATCGGCCTGTCATGTGGGCTTAGTAGTTACTGCTCAGTGCTTTATACTTTTAATTACAGTATGTCTCATTATGCAATCTGGCTATCCATCAAAGCCTTTTAATTCCTTTGCCAGGTTTGAGTATAAGTTTAGGACCTTTTTTATTCCTTTTAATAATATAAAACTACTAACAATGATGTGATTTCACTTGGATTTTAAGTGATTTTATGACTTCATTGAACAATACTTCTAATTTCTGTAATAAATAAGTTTGTATCGCACACTTTAATTTAATCACAAAAAATAGGCAAGCACTCTTTTGCTTATGTAAACTGCTCATGGATTGATTCATGTTAAATCCAGTGAAGTGTTAAAAATAACACAGATCCTATTTGCACCCAAGTTGAAATCGTCAATGTGGCTATTTACAACCGGCTGTATATATTCCTGGGGCCTCCAGGAATATATACAGCCGAAATTTTGAAATATGACGTTGACATGGACGGGTCTATTCAGCTTTTTTCTTTTTTTTTGTGAGCAATTATTAAAACATGCCCCTGGACAGTAAGTCATATACATATTAGTATAAGAAAAGCACATGATGGCAAAAAGATATAGACCACTTCAAAGGCGACAGCATAGACATTTTAATAAGGTCCCTCTGCATCTCTCTCTCCGCAACAGCCCCTTCCCTTCCTACAGCTCCACTACCCCCTTAATTTAGTTTTTTTAAATGCTATGGTAGTATGGGAAAAAAGAGGGAAAAACTATATTTATAATTATCATAATTATATATTTAAAATTGTGTTACAGAAGTGATTTTTAAGCACTTTTTAACTTTCTATTTCATTTGTTTTTATTTTGTTTTGTTTTGTAGGTTGTTTGTTTTTTTTAATTAATTTTCTTGTACTTTTTACAACTTTCTTGCTGTTTTTTGGGGTCAGTTTTTTGCTCATTTTCTTCCCATATTTTTGAAAGAAATCTGGCCAATTTGCTTAGGCTTCAAAGGAGTATCCACCTCCCAAAATATTCAAAAAAGCTTTTGTAGTTCCTGCTACAATAGGCATTATCAAGACCACATTTTGCCATGATGGCACACACACACACACACACACACACACACACACACACACACACACAGTCTCAAATGGCGAAAAACAATACCAATCGTTGCAGTGTTGTCATGGCAGGTAAAAAATGTCATCCCCTAAAAAAGCTAAGCATTTACCAGAGCTACAAGTTGAAGTAACACCTGTTACAAGTCGTTGCTGCCATATTAAAACTCAACAGCATCCTCTCTGGTGTGTCAGAATATATTTTGAGGTAGACTAAGTGTCTGTCTTTCTGTCTGCGGGTCCGTCTGCCCACCTGTTCTGTGCCCTCTACCTCATACCCCTTGACTCCAGAAACATGTCCTACTTTCAGACCTGCCGCGCCTCACTTCCCTCTTTCCACTTCTTTCATTCTTTCGGTAAACCCGTCAGCCTCCTGGGAAGCCTGTATCTGGGTCAGAGATGTGCTGTGAATGGAGTCCTCAGCAGACTCTGGACAGACACCACAGCCCCCCCTCACCCCATCGATATTCTTCCCACACCCTTTGGAACATCTATTTTCAAATGTGACTTTTCTCACCCCTTGTGCCATTTCTCTGCCTGACTTGCCTCCCATCTCTAAATCAGTATGGCTGGCTAGACAATTTCACAGGATCTCTCACGCCAAAAGGGACCCCAGAGAGGGCGAGTCCGACTCCTTGCTCTCCGACTCTTTCTGTCTGTAGCCCCTCTGAGGCGCTTATCTAAACTCTGGTAGCTGAGATGTTTCTCTCACTCCAACTGCACCGCTGCCGTCGTACAGTACGCTGCACTGGTAGATGCACACTGATGCATGCAACATGTCTATGAATTAGTCATTTCTTACTGCTCGGCTCATTCATCAAATTCAGTTTGTCAGACTGTGCCACTCCCTTACTCTCAGACTGTTTGTCTATCTCCCCCACCTCTGTCTCCGTCTCTCTCCCACACACATATAGTATATCATACTGCACAGGCCATACCACAGTGGGTGGCTCATCATTATAAATATTGAAATAGTGGAACAGTCAGGGTTCCAGCTGAAAGCACCTTTCATTTTGCCATGCCTTCATCTCGGCATAATTGCTCCCCTTTTTCTGCTTCTGTGGCAGAGAGTGTGCAGCAGGGAGTCTTAATTGTAGTAGAAAGTCTGTCTTTATTCTATCAAAAATGACACCACCTTTATAAAAGCTTCCATCGAAAAACATCACACGAGTTTACGCAACCCTTGATTCAATTTCAGTGTTTGTTGATTGTATTTACTATATTAAAATAAGCATTTTGATACGCATAATTGTTATTGATCTTCCCCGTTTCATGAAATCAAACCTGGGATGTCACTCAACTTGACGTCGCTTTTCCTTTGCGTCGCCAGGTACGATATCAGATATGAAAAAGACGACTTCCTGCTGAGGATAAAGAAAGCATCAGTCAGTGATCAGGGAACCTTCACCTGCGTGGCGGAGAACCGTGTGGGTAAACTGGAAGCCTCGGCCTACCTGACGATCAGAGGTGGGTAACTGCTTGTGGACTCACTCATAGCAAAGCTCATAACCCATCCCTGATATTTTTTATGTCTCCCAAAGCAGGCCACAGGACAATCAGTCCTTTATTGCCCACTTTACGAGTCTTATTGCCCCCCTGCTGAAAGGCAGGGCCTGGCCTCAGCTTTTCTTTCATATAGTGGGGCAGACTTACTTGATTGTTCCAGATCTCCAGCCAGGCTCCAGATATGAACAATCTAACCAGCTTTAAGTGAACTGTTATGACCTCTCCTGGGGGGCTCGTTCTCCATCCAGCCCACTCACTCCATATTTACACCATATCACTGTGGGGAAGCTATTTCTTAGCAAAGGTTGATATTGTAAAAACATAAAAAAAAAATACATATATTGCTACTAACAAATGAGAATTCCCTCTGCTTTCTGCTCTTCACGTTGTCATTATAACTGCAGAGCATGAAAACATTGGCCATACAATTTAGTATGAGTAAACCTGACTTAGAATCAACCAATAACACATTCTTAACCTCTTAATATCATACATTATCATGCATACTGTGCATCAGAGATCTCATAACATTAACTTTTCATTCTTTCTTTATTACTTTTGACTTTATGAATTGGAAACATGTTCCTATAGCTCATGTATGAACTGCTTTATTCCTGGAAAAAATGTCCTGACCTGAGCATAAAGTATAACATTGCTACTTTCCACTATGGACTTTATTTTCCCATGTTTTTGTGTCTATGACTAGTGGGAGCAAGTATGTTTGAAATTGGTTTAGCACTGAGTGAAAGCGCTGCAGCCATCTCTGGCCAAAAAGGCTGCAGTGTAAACACTTGGGTTTTGTTCACACTGTAAATTTTCATTCAATGAAAGTGCTTGTTTTTTTTTAGCCATGGACAAGCTCAGATTATGATGCTAAGTGTCTGAGAACTCTACAGAGATAGACGTTTTGGTAATTGAGTAAGATCCTTTTTGTTGAACCAGAAACAGCCTCAAAATTGCAAGACTGCCAACACAAATTCTGCCAGACCCCATCTAAAAAAAGTTATTTTAGTGTTTATAGAGCCAGCATATTTTCACATCAAACTGGGTAATTTATTTAAACCAAACCAAAGTTGGTGATTGTTGGGGCCATGGAAAGATTAAGCAATTTTTTTTCTTTTTTTTTTTTTTGCAATGATAAAAGTACTGTTTATTTACATAAAGTCTGGTGTGTTTGTTTGGCAATAGTGATTGCTGGCCTGGTTAAACAAAAATGATTATATTCTTTTTTTCCAAAAAGATGACCTCTGTGGGGTCTTATGCTTTCTATAATGTTGTTTGACACTTATACTAATAATGTGATTTTGTCATTGGCAAAATAAAGCACTTTTGTGGACATAAATTGACAGTGCGAAGATGCCCCTAATGGCTATGCTGTTTTGCTGCTGCCCTCTGCAACACTCTTGCTCAATAATGGAGCAATTTCAACAATTGTTGTTTCAGTTGGTCACTTTGACACAAAAACATGGGAAAATAGGCCCAGGGTTAAAAGAAAATATCCAACTTATCCTTAAAGATTGTTGTTGGAGTCAAACAAGACATGCTGAACAATATATCCCATATAGCCAGATTTGTGTTTGTGCCTGGGTATAATAATAATAAGACGTGTAGTGAGTTAAAACAAATCACTAATACAAAAGCTTCACGTCATTTTTTTCTTTCAAAAAGACAGCCTTTTTCAAAGGAAATTATCAATAATACAGAAAAAATAAACCTAATTGAATGTCTCTCTTAGTGTTCAGGTCACATTTTACTGGTTAAAGCTCTTATTAGACTGATGTTGAGATGATAAAGGTGCATGGAAAGAAATACATGACAATGAGTCAGATGTCATTGATTTGAATTTTGTAATAATTATAATTTGCTATTTAATGAGTTTCAGTTCATTTAATTTACTCTCAGCCTGCCCTTGTCAAAGGCCTAATTTAATTACATGAGACACACAGAAACAAATCTGTTAACTGTGTGAATGTGTTATTCTTGGGACATGACAAAATTTGTTTTTTGGCAATGGTTAGCCCTCCCCCTAACGTTGCCAAGGTGCCATTTCCTTGCGGCCCATGCCATCACCTGCTTTTGGTGACTGAGCTCCATCCTCCTTCCCCCTTTAACTTCATGGATGGAAACCCAACTCCATCTCATTCATTTTGGATTTTCATTCTTTTTTTCTGTCCCTCTGTTCTACTCCTCTGCTCTCCTTCTCTCTGTGTTAATCTCACCCACACCATTGTTGTGTCACCAGCTCGCCCCGTAGGTAAGTAGGAGCTGATCCCATTGTGCATGCATTGCTCTCTCTCTGTTTTTGATCACACACATGTATGCATGTACTGTTGTGGCATTCCACAAAACACATTCATCAAACTAATTTTGGGCATGCATATCTACATGATTACTATCAACCCCAGACTTCCCCTGGCAGTTTGAATTTATCACCTCACTTTACTTCAAAAAGGGAGTCCAGATACATTGTGGTTGATTTTCTCAAGTAAAAATAAACAAACTCAAATTCAGAAGAACATTCAGGCACACTTAATAGAATATCATTCATTCTGATGTTCTTGCAGCTGGATGAATGGCTTGTGTGATTGGCATAGTGAAGAAATAGTTTTTAAAGAAATAAAGGCTTAAAATGCATGAATGTTTTAGCTTTCAGCTGGAACTTCAGTTCAAGCATACAAGTCCTTGTATAATATGTGCTTTTAAGGTCTATGGATATGTGTTGCTATTGTGTTATGGTGTATTTTTACCTTTAAATTCAGAGGCGCCCCAGTTTGTGGTGCGACCCCGTGACCAGATCGTGGCGCAAGGACGAACAGCTACTTTTCCTTGCGAGACCAGGGGAAAACCTCAGCCCACTGTCTTCTGGCAGCGAGAAGGTAGCCAGGTGAGGACACTGATTTTGACAAAAATTTACTTGTTAATATGTATTGTATGTGTGCATGATTTCCTCTGAGGTCCTCATGAGGTCCACTTTGCTATCAAAACAGAAATTCTGCAGCAGCGTCCCAAGTAAAGTATCTAAAATATGAAAGATCAAGATGGCATGAATCTGACTAAAAGGATCAAACTGGAGGACAGCACAATGTGGCTCTGTTTCACATGCAGATAATGAAGTGCTCATTTATCACCAATCTACACCAGTCTGACCGGCCAATTCACTTAGCAAGAAACAATGTCATATGCAGCATTAGAGTCATTAGACATAATGAATGCAGGCTAATGTCCTTTCCTGCCCATCAGCTTGTCTGCTTGGGGTGCAGAAATGGACAATGCTGATGCCTCAATTTCATGACCGTGATTGCAGGTTATTACAGCAGGATTATCACTCTGGGGGTAAAGTGCCATTGAGACCAAGTAGAAAAGAGTCATTGACCCACTTTTAAAATTGTATTGTACGTAATAGTCGGAATATGTTGGTAAATTGAAGAAATGTCTTGAACACAACAGTGATCCTTTTAAAGTCAGTTGTGTTGACCACATATAAAATTTACAATACAATTAAGTCACTCTGTCCCAATCAAGAACATTTTAAGATAACCAGCACTTCATTTGGCACAGTTATCAGTAAACAGTGTTAACGGTATCATCTGCATAAAATCAAATTATGTATAATGTTCCTGTTCCTGGCTTTTCTCATGCATTGCTCGTATGTATACCATTGAAAACTAATGCACCAGACTTTATATATCATGCACATAATCATGAGACAATATTTTCTAACTCATGTAGTTGTAAAGGCAGCAGTCATGTGAGGAATGCTCTGAGGGGAGTGAAGAAGTAATGTAAGGAGCAAAAATCCATGTAAGAAGGCAGGTTGGGGTGGTCAGTCAGCCAAACACCTAGGACTTTCCACCAAGAAACTGGTGTTTGTGTCCTGTGTGAAACCGACTGAACTTTAAGTTATTTTATAGTGACTTGTCGGGCATTTTTTTCCCCCTAAACCTAACGTACATAACCTCTACTTTCCCAAACCTAACTTTATATTCACAGTATATATATGCATTAGTCCCATTGTGGGACTAATAAAGGCTTATCTTATCTTATCTTATCTTATCTTAGTATGTAACGTGATTGCACCAAACCATCATCCTTTTTGTAAAGTAAACCTCACTAGTAGGGGCACTATATTATTTAAGACAACTATGGGTCTTAAAATTACTTGCGTTAGTTGAGTAAATCCTCCAGATGACTTTCTCAGAGCCTTGACAGCACAATGTAATTTAAACTACCCAAGAGTCAAAAATTGCACATTATTTTGTAACATTTTATAAAGACAGTGAAGGAATAGTGCAGTAGTAGTCCCCTTAAACAATTTATTGCATTGGAGAGATTTGTGTTTGTAGCAGAATATCAAGATCAGAAGGGTTTGTTAAAATATAGTATCTGCTCAAAACAACTATGTGCTGAATTTTTACAGAAATTTCTCATATTCAGATGGAACATATGCCTGCAACATGAATGAAAAGAGAAAAATCAATTTCTTTTTTTAAAAGCAGCTTCCACTTCTGAGGTTCTTTACCTTTGGGCAACCAAGCGAGTGTGCCATTCCATTTTATTAACATTGCTTCCCACTTTCACTCCCTGTAGGATCTCCTGTTTCCCAACCAGCCAACACAGGGAGATAGCCGTGTTTCTGTGTCCGTGAATGGGGAGCTGACCATTTCATCTGTGCAGCGCTCTGATGCGGGGTATTATATCTGCCAGGCTCTCACTGTAGCAGGCAGCATCATGGCCAAGGCCCAGCTAGAGGTAGCAGACGGTAAGGCTGGACACACACCTACTAAAACATAAAAACTATGGGATTTTTTTTTTCTTTTTAGAGTAAGTGATTTAACAGCACCAACATGTGCTCATACCAATTATCTTTAAATATTTTGAACCTACACTGTATTGTTACGCCCTGTTGCGTTAATTACTGTATGCATCAGGGAAACACATGCACATTATTAGTAAACACAAACCATTATCACATGATTGCATGGCTCAGTACACAGGTAATTTCACCAGAATGAAACCATTACTTTTCCACTCATGGTATTATCTGGAGGGATTTCTTAAAATCACTATTGGGTGACAGAAGCACCACTGATTTATAGATTGATTTCTAAGAATCCCCAGCTGGCAGGGAATGTTCCCACAACATTGGCTAACGTTGCCTAGAAGTTGTAATAATGTTTTGAAAAAAACACTTTAATCAAATGTTCAAAGAATGTTCTAAGGATGTTTATCATTTCATATGATGTTCCAAATGAGGTTAAATGCTGACTGAGTCATAATGTCACTGACTCTGAGAACATTCTCAGGATGTTTTGTTGATGTGAAGAAGTGACAGATCATCATGTTCTTTTATAAAATGTTCCAACAATGAAATGTTCCCACAATGTTACATGAGAACAAAGGAAGAACCTTTTTTCAAAGCAACATTAGAACATGTTATTAAGGCTTTAGATTACAGACTTCTTTTATTTTTAATGAAAATGTAATATAATCAATAAATTATTTTTAACATTTTTTGATGTTTAAAGAGAATGTTTCCCTAACCTCAAAAAGAACGTTCTGGGCAATGGACAAAGTATAAACTTGAAATGACAACAGTTTGAAACAGTTTCAGCTGCTCTCAACAGCCAACTTCTTTTTCATGTTCCTATCATGACTGTACAGCCAGTTTCTTCTTCAAGAGCCTATTTAGTTTAAGTTGTGGAACCATCAAATTTATTTTACAAAGCATCCTGAACTCACAAGATTTTTTCGAGCAATGTTGTCAGAGTAGCGTTCTAACAACATGCATTGGAATTTGATAGCCTTGTCACTATTGTAGTTGTGTTTAATGCATTTTTATTGTTAAGCTTACTGGGATTTAAAATCATACAAAACACACACATAAGATTATAGCACTATCCAGTAAAACAGTTAATAATCGTCTGCCCACACTTAAAGAATCTGTATGTTCTAAAAGCAAGTCACCCGCAACTATCCGTTTTTAATTATCATCCCTTTGTGTTAAATGTGAATGGTCTGAAAAGACTGAAACTGTGTGAAATCAAATTGTCTCCTTGATGGAGAGACACTTAAACATTCTTTTTTTGACGAAGCTTTAATGTCAACATTAAGTGCTGAGCCGCTGCCAGCTGGGAGCTGTTTATGCCCTTCTCTCCATTTGTTTCTTAGCTTTTTCTCCCACACATTATTAAATTAACATCTGTTGAAGTGTTTCTGGAGAGGAAACGATTCCTGTTCTGTCACTCAGAGGAGATGGATCAATATCAAAATGTTTGGTGCAGAACGTGAGGGATGGGAGAAATTTGGTTGATTGATGGCTTAAACGACAAGTTGGCATGATTCCAAGTGGAGCATTTCTTAAGGTTAGGGGCATCCAAGAGGGTCTTGCACTGGATGTAAACTTTCTGAAGGTGCAGGTAAAGCCTAGTGCTCCATCCTGGGTGTTGCGTCAGATGTTTGACTGACAGGCCTTTTAATTATCCAGTTGGACTTGAGCGAATGGTACGTGCTGCAACTTGACAATGAAGCTATTGGGATTCTCATGTAGAATCAGAAAGTACAGGGCAGTTCTCCTGACCACTTCAAGAATGTGAGACACAATACTGCATGCAAAAGCCTGCAAGCTATGGAAGGTTGTTTGTGAGAATTGAAACAGAGGCTTTGTATTTAGCCAGTTTTTGCATTTGACAGTTTTCTGTGGATCTGAAACTGGGTCACTATGAGAATCCATTAGAACTGCTGGGACTCCAAGCTGGACGTGGCCACTGCTCTCTACTTCGAGAGAAGCTTCACTCTTTTCAAAGCCATATTTCAAGCCTACAGGGGGTTTAATACTAGATAGATTTTGTGTGTACTATTGCCTCAACCTGTCTGACTGATTTCTTCAGACACTGAGGCAGCCTTGAGGCTTAAGTTTCTAACAGTGTAATGCTGGATCAAAGAGTACAGACCAGGATCTTGAGAGTTCCCTTTCAACTCCAGTCATGAGCTTTGGTGTAGTAGCAGTCATACAACCAGTAGTTAGATCTCCCAGCTAGAGGTGTGGAGTAGAGTCACATGACTTGAACTCCAGTCAGACTCAAATCAAAAATGTAATGACTTTAGTCTTAACTTGATAAAATCCAAAAAGACTTGGACTTAAACACAAATGTGACTTAACCTGGACTTAAGTCCAAACATTAAAAAGTTTGTTATTTAAAGTGCGCTACAAATCAGTTAATTTCCCTGCATTGTCTGAATCAGCTAATGTTAACATTAACCTTTTTGTTTTATTTAGACATAAATTGTGCAACATAATACAGTATCACTTTAAAATTATCAACATTTTCTAATAAAATGTAAGTAAAAAATACAAGACAGGACAGAAACCTTCAAAAATAATTCTGTTGTGATATATGTCATGCAAGTGCAATGTCAGCACTATTTTTTTAGATGAAGTTCAGTCACACTTGTTTTAACAAACTTTTTTACAATTAACATGCAAATGTTAGAAAGCAATCATGATCACCCTGTTGTGAAAATGGAATTGCACGGGGTGAAGAGTGCAAAGAGTGGATTATGACTTGTTTAGGACTTCAAACTCAAAGTTTGGGGCTTGACTTAAGACTTTACTCTGGACTTTTTTTGTCTTGACTTTGGACTTGTGTGCAAAGACTTGAGACTTACTTGTGACTTGCAAAGCAATGACTTGGTCCCACCTGTGCTCCAAACATCCCGTTATCTGCAAACCTACCATAAAAAATTCAGTTTATTTTGCAGGCTGAGCAGCCTCTGGTAGTGATAAGTGATAAACAATCTGAAAAAGCAACATTTCATTATTGCCTTTGTCACTACAGCTGGAGTGTATGATTGCATTTCTTACAGGAGTGCAGCTAAATTAGGAAAAGCAATATGATGTTGCTGCTGGTTTCCTAATCGCTTGGGGTAATGCTCGCTTGCTTCCTGAAAATACAATACTGTCTGTCTTTAGCCAATATAAAGACTGATTTTGTGTTCAACTGAAGCTCCACATGAAAGACTGATTATGGAATATTTTATTTCTTGTTAATTACACTTAAATATGTTGGTGAGATCCTAGTAAAGCTTGTCAGCAACAGTTTAGATGATGTTTGTAACGCTGCATTAATGCAAACAATTCAGCCTCTGTAATCGGTAGTATATATCACATGTAGTTTTGCTTTCTGTACCTGCATCTAGTTGTAATTCTAGTTGATATATCTGCTATTCTGCTCGAGTTGCCCTGTTCCTCGTTGTGCTGAAGGAGGTACAATGGAAGATAAGGCAGGGAGAAACCCGCTGTAAACACTTGTAAGAATGGAGACAGACCTGATAACAGTGGAGAGCAGCAGTGAGGAAATTGGAAGCGGTGGGTAGTTACAAGGCCTAGAGAGCGTCAACACTCGAGAAATTACTGTTGCTGAGTGCAGAGGCTGTTTTCTGGATGATATAACGTACTTTAAAAAGCTTTAAAAGAGATGTATTGTTGTTCTGACTGGCATACCAATTCAGAGTTTAGTTTTTTGTGTGTGTCGGAGGTTGGGGGGGCGATGCCAAGAGGGAGGAGGTGCGACCATGAGTCAGAGTAGGAAGAGAGAGGACAGGCATGAATGTGTTGAGAGGTGTTATAAAGAAGGTATGGTAATTAGCACCACGGGTGAAGCATCGTTAATCCTCACCTAGTAATTAAAGCTCAAAGGTGTGATGCAGTGCCATGAGCACACTGCCTAACTGTGGAAAAGGGCTCACAAAAACAGTCACTTCCTCTCACAACAAATCCATCAGATTGAACCCTAACATCTTGAGCCTGCAGTCACTATTTTAATTACTGCAATCACAGATTAACACCTTGTGATAAGGTCATATGTTTTTTGTTTTTTTTTCACCATAAATCTGGTAAGATCTAACCAGTTAAAGAGTCGTTTCTACATGCCAAGACCATCACATAAAAATTGTAGCACTTGAGTGTGTTCAAAAAATAACACCTGTTGCTTGATTATTATTCTTAGCCCTGAAGGACCGCCCTCCACCCATCATCCGGCAGGGCCCATCCAACCAAACGCAGGCACTGGGAGGTGTTTCCCTACTCAGGTGTCAGGCATCTGGGGACCCAGAGCCCACAGTCACCTGGCGGAAGAATGGGGCCAGTCTGCTTGGAAAGGACCCACGGTTTTCTCTGTTGGAGCATGGCAGTCTTCAGATCCAGAATACCAGGGTGGGTTCAAGTGGATTACAGACATATGCATGTATAAACAGGAGTAAGCATGCAGCATTTCACATGTAGCTTTGTGTAGCACAGTGGCCTCTTAGTTATATGTTGTATAGAATTAAAGGACAATCTCTTTATTGCAACTTTGGCTTTAACCATAGAACTTGAATCACAGTAACTTTGCTACAATGAGGCTTAAAGTCCCGCTCCACTCAAAAATGTGTCTCTCTTCTGCTTTTTTACCTAAAATTTCGATCCTTTACTATACTACCTTGTATCTGTGCAAAGTTTGTCATTAGAGAGGTATATTTACATTCCTCCATCTGTGCATTTCCCTGAAATCTAAGATTCAAACATTTGTGGGCGAGCTAGATTAAGTATGTCAACACCTCCAGCGCAGAGCAGACTTGTCAGTACAGAAAGCAGAGTTAGCATTAGCACAATCTCAATTGGCTATCGGTCTGATGATAAGCATCTGAGGGACAATATTTGGACTGATCTGGTGTAGCCAAGACTTCCTCTTCGGTGCACCAATCATTTCTGCTAACCTCTATCTGCAATACAGATACATAAAAAGAAAATAATACGAAGCTGACCTGTCATAAGACAACAGCCAATGGGTTCTGAGAATGTATATCAGTTTATGTGTTCCATTGCTCCATATGACCTGTTTACCTGCTGTTAATATGTGATCAGTCATAGGCCTAATACTCGAAATACAAACAGGAACCTGTCTTATCAGATTCTGTGTATGCAAAATATGCATGTGTAGCATCAGTATAGAGAAAGTTTGACAGCAAATATGGTAAATTGTTCAGTTTTTGGATGCAAACACCAATGTGAACACACTGCAACATCATAGCAGATATTATTGTATGTTTCATAACGATTAACATTTGCCAGCTTCGGTGCACAAAAGACTCCTCATTGGACTCTGGGCCACATTGTGCCTCAGACATGTATGGCTGAATCTCTCCGATGTTTCCTCCAACACCAGTGTTAGCCATCTTAAAGCACTCTGCTCTTTCACTGGTCAGCAGCCGAGCCTTAATGGGGCTGTGTCAGTGCTAGAGAAAATAGAAAGCGAAACCCAGCACAAGCAGCAGTGGTGGTGGTCACGTGGAGGCCAGATCCACAATTTCCTTGTGTGGGAGAATGAGTCAGTTTTCTTGCAGCCATCATTATTTTGTGGAAAAATCGTGTTGGACAAATAAAATAATAAAATAATTAGTATTTTTACATACTTCAAAATGTGTCTGGAGGGGGAGTGTAAGCTTTAATCAAAATTCCCTTCCTTTTTCCTTTACCTGAATTGGCACAGGGAATTGCAGCAATCAAGTTTCACTGGCAATGGTCCTATCAGAACCTGCGGATTAATTAATAAAAACAAAGGATTGTTAATTAGTCTTTGAGAGAGTGTTTCACCCCAAAATTTCTGCAGCACCATATCTGTTGAATCTACTTACAACTGGTGCCTGCAAATAATTATACTTTGCACACATTTCGTGTTCTGCTTACATGTATACAGAGCGACGTGATGTTTCCTCTTTAATTGGAAAGACTCCTATTTCTCAGTTTCATTATTTATTAGTTTTGATATGTTTTACATTCATTTATGCACATAAAACACCAAACCTTTTGAAGACACATGAGTTTTTTGTGCTTCTATTGCATGTGAAAGACAAAAGAGAAATTTTCTCATCTGCCAGCTGATGTCAGCTGAATGTAATTCATATGGACAAATGCAGTCAGGCTGCCTTTAAAAGATAAATGGGGAGTATTGATTTTTATGAGTTGTTAAACGCTGCTATTTAGTCTGAATCTCTGAGGCAGCAGTTAGACTCAAGGACTCAAGGACAGGGACAAGTGAGAGTAGTCTGAAAGGGGTAATATAATAGAGGAAGTGCAATATACAGTGTCCTGTCACAGTGTCAAAGTGCTCTTCCTGTGTCACTCTCTTTTCTACTCTCTCTTGAGAGATAGCATAGTTGTGAGTGGTTCCTAAGGCATTGCCAATATAAAATAGATTGTCATATCTCTTATTCCCTGTGTCAGCACTGATGATGATAATGTTGATGGCTCTGGGAATAGTGGGTGACTATTATTGGAGGAAATCAATTAAGAAAATTAATGTAAGCTCTTACTGGGCTCTTTTTTTTTTCATTGGCTGGTGTTAAAGTTTCCTCATCCACTCTCCACTCTCCAGCTTTTCTCCAGCCAAATGCAGGCCAGTGAAGGTTAATGCATTTTTACTGTACTACTAGCTGAGAACCTCCTTCTTAAGCCCAGAGTGACGTAAGAGCTTGTAGAAACCATTTGGCATCAGAGTTACAAAGTCTACTGGATTCAGTCGAACATGGCAACAGAGCACAGCCTAAAAACTGTATTATCTGTATTACAGAGAAAGTCTTTGTGGGTCAGTTTCATACAGATGGCTTCACCTAACTCTCTGTTTTCCCGTGTTGAATTCATTTCTGTAACAACTTTTAAATCAGACTGTTAAAGCTGCCATGTTGCAGATAAAATGGAGCTTGTTTGTGCCTTAAAGAAGTATTTCCCTGCTGGAAAGATGGTCTTTTCATAAATCTAGGCAGTCTATGAAGTAGAAAGTTGCAAATAGTTTTGAAATTGGTGCTGCATGACCAGAGAAATTAGATGAAAAGGTGAAATTTGATTTTGTACAGAGATAAAAAAAAAAAAAAACAAGAAACAAAAAAAGCCCAAAACCTTCAACTACCAGAATGTACTGCACTGCAGCGCACCAGTAGTTGTTCTGACTGGTTACTGACAAAATGCAAGTGTGACCATTTTTATTAACCAGTACATGACCATGACCAGCCCCTTTCACTCCTTGGTCCAGTACAAGAAGACCTGAAGAAAATACTAAGTTAGTGTTTAGCTAGCTTTGTAGTGTTGGCTCTAAAGAGAGGCAGTCAAGGTTAGGGTTAATGAAAAAGTTAGAGTTACATCTAGTAAGTTAGAGTTACATCTAGTTATTTGTACTTATGTTTATAGGGTAAATCACATTTTGATGTGTAAAGAATAAATTAAATTAATATTTTACATTATTGATATGTTTGGCTTCATGTTGCGTTGTAGCATGGGTCAAATAACCATCGTGTTGGTGAGTTTTTCTTGTAGTGGTGATGGGTAAGGTTTGTGGGGACATGTCGTGTAGGCTCCAAATGGAATGTAACTGCAGCTATACATGTCTCGTTTTGACACAGGAAACAATATGGCAGCCAGCTGTTAAAAAACCAATTATAGTTAAACAATAAGCTAAAAACATGTCTGAAGACATTTTAGCCAAGAAGTAGGCAACACAGTAAAATAATATTGGTTCTTTTTTGACCAGCACTGCTAAAAATATCATATGAACTGAGTTTTGTCAGCCTTTTACAATACAGGAAATGACATGGTGACATCTTCCAGTTCACAAATTCTCTTATTACAACCAAACAGTGCACTAATGTATATATGTGTTTCTGAGGACATTTTAGTGAGGAATATGAAAACCTTGACATGTTGTTTATATTTGATCAGCACTAACTACTTTTACAATTTGACCTGAGGTTAGTCAAATTGGTCGGCTTTGATACTTTCTGTGTTTGTAGTGTTGGGCATACAAAAATGAGAAAGTACAATCTATATTTTAAGCAACTGCCCTAGAGCCAGCGAAAATCCTCTGAACAGGCATCATCCAGTGGATTAAGGCTGCGAGATGCCCAGCAAGATCATGGGCACTGGCAAGATGGAGGGAATTTTTACATAGTTCATTTACACACTAACCACATTGTCATGATACAAACTACTGTCCTTTTTAACATTAGCAATATTTTCTGTCTTCCCCAGATGTCTGATGTGGGGTTGTACACCTGTGTTGCCACCAGCTCCAGTGGAGAAACATCATGGAGTGCCTACTTGGATGTCAGAGGTCTGCTTTAGTACAAATAATTCATATGAAAAATGAAAACAATTTCATGCATATTAAGCACAGCAGTGCTTGGCATGCTTTGCACTTGCAGGTATTCATTGTGTCTCTCTACGTTCCCTCCTTTGTCAGATTCCACTGACCTTGTGGACTTCATGTCTCACAACACCACGGCCCTCCCAGGGCCCCCCTCCAAGCCAGAGGTCACTGATGTTACCAAGAGCAGTATCTCGTTGTCATGGGAACCAGGGCCAGAGGCGGGCACCCTGGTGTCCTCCTATGTCATCGAGGCTTTTGGGTATGTCTGTGACCTATGTCCTCCAGCTACACTTAGTGACCCCAAACTTTCATGGCAGTTGTGTGTGTTTCTGTGAGCATTAAATCAAGCCAGTTTAAGATGAATATACTGGAGTGCTTACCTCTTACATTTCATCTTACAAGAGTGAAAACTGTTCTGGTATTTAAAATTTGAATGCTGATTATTTGGCAAATAAAAGCTCATGTCAAGCAGAAAATGATTGGCAAGTGAGAATTAGCTTTTTTCTTTCCTTAACAAATAGTTGACAAAAAGAAATGACTACAAAGGCATAGAGCGATTGTTACCCTGATTACTCTTTTTGACAATGACAGGAAGTGTTTCTAAAGATTTCGTAAGTGAATATGGCATGTCATTACTGTTTGACATATGATTTTTTGCTTCCAGTCTTTTGCCGCACAGTCTACCAGCGTTGTCCTAAATACTGTCTAGATTACCTCTGTAGCAATGGAAAGATTCCTCCTAATTAATTCGATTTAATCATGCTCCCTCTACAGTCAGTCGGTGAGTAACAGCTGGCAGACAGTGGCCGACCATGTGAAGACCACAGAGTTCACGGTTAAAGACCTACGACCCAATACCGTCTACCTGTTCATCATAAGGGCAGTCAATGCTCAAGGCCTTGGGGACCCCAGCCCTATGTCTGAGCCTGTCCGGACTCAAGGTACAGAAATGCAAATGTAATGAATTTTTATTAATAGGCATCAATATTCCACTCTATATGCCTGCATTTCTCTCTCTCCCAGACATTAGTCCCACAGCACAGGGAGTAGACCACCGTCGCGTGCAGAAGGAGTTGGGGGATGTGGTGGTCAGCATGCATAACCCCGTGGTCCTTAGCTCCACTTCAGTGCAGGTCACATGGACTGTAAGTACTTGTATAACTCTTTTTTTTTTAATGTACATTGATTTATAGTGGATTTACCTTCAGAGAGGCAAAGCAAATCTTGCCTAAGCTTGTTTGGGAACTTTCTACTTGGCATGACACTATGTTTTGGATTAGCTGGTGCACAGACGGAGTAAACATTGACGGATGGCTACACATTCATAGTCTGAGCAGCTGGTGCTCCATCAATTTCGAATGGTTTGAGGTGATGCAGGAATCAAGACTAATGTTTCTATTCAGGACAAATACATCACCATTAAGTGCTACATGTGTCACTTCTGGAGGCACTTTGCAGTCAGTCCTTTATCTGGGAAATGTTATTTCTCTCTGTTGGCAAGGTGTCCCCACTGCCTGCTGCTGTAGGTTAATGACACACCTAGGATGGGCTTGTACTAGTCTGCTATTTCATACTTGTCTGGACGACAACAATGTGCTGTGATTCTGCTTGCAGCCTGACACAGTGACAGGATAAACCTATGTTTGTGGACAACCCAAATTGGTACACCAGGCTCCATTTGGGCGAAACACAACTCATTCATTACCCAATGTCAAGCAAAAGTGTCTGTATTGAAGTGGTTTGTGGGCACTGTTGGATTTTGTCAGAAGTCTTTGTTGTCCTGTTCATTTCCTTTGGGAGCAACTGCACAAATGTCTATTTCCAATGATTTTATATTTCAGTGTAGTTTAATTGGGCAGTCTGTTACTTTTCCAAATGTCAAGTGCCAGATCAGACAAGCTCAACAAAGCATCTCTCTCCTAGTTGTAACCGGAGCAGATCAATGTTTCTGAAATTCCCATGTTCCCAAGGTCCTCTGTTTCCAGGGTCTGATGTTCCCAAAATTCTAAATTCCCAAGGTCCTAGGTTCCCATGGTCCTATGCTCCCAAGGTCCTATGTTCCCAGGCCCTGTTTTCCAAAGGTCCTATGTTTCCAAACACCTATGTTTCCAGGGTTCGATGTTCCCAAAGTTCTTATGTTCCCAGCATTGTTTGTTCTAAATGTCCCATATTCCTAGGCTCCTGTGTTCCCAGGGTCCCATGTTACCAGGGTGTAAGGTTCCCAGGGTCTTGTGTTCTAAAGGTTCTATGTTCCCAGGGTCCTATGTTCTCAGGGCTCAATGTTTCCAGGATCTTATTTTCTCAGGGTCCCAAGTTGTCATGGTCCCAGTGTCAGTATTATTTTTATATACATTAACCCTCATGTTTGGGTCAAATACGACTGTTTTTAATTAAAGTAATTCATAAATAAACTCGCCTGACCCTAAACTTCTTTCCTGATCTTTTAATTGGGTAATTCATTGGTTAACTAATTTTTATTATTTCAAAGTTAGGTCTGATATATGTCTAGGAATTGTTCCCTATACAAAAAGGGTAACTTCTGGGTAGCTCTGTAGCTCACTGGCCAGAGCACATACCATCATGACTGAGTCCAGTACAATTTTATGACACTCAGAGTCATGATTATTTTCTTCCTGATTAATGCTGTGGCTATCTTCTAGGACAACAGGAAAGTGAACAAAGATGAGGGTAATTTGTTTTTATCATGGCCTCGACCATAAAAATTCTTTTCCAAGTAATATAAAAGAACAAAAACATGAGTGGTGCTACATCATGTGTTTATAAGGCTTCTGGAGTCACCAATCATTTTCTTTATGCCACACAAACTGAGGTTGCACAGAGAGAGAGAGACAGAGAGAGAAGGAGAGGAAAAGAGATCCGTCCTATTTGGACTGGTGTGATGATAAACAGCTGCTTGATATCACTTGTAAAAGCCTTTTCTTGCTCCTGCCCTTGTTAACAACCCATTACTATGAGTTGTGTTACATATTTTACTCTTCCCCTGAAATGCACCAGCAAAGAAGAAGAAGAAAAAAAAACTGGCTATTTTGATCCAGTGTTTTGAGTCCAAACTGTGCTGAAGGTCTGACTCTGGGGTGCTGTTCAGCTTTGGCAAATACACTACAACTCTCTTCATGTGGTTTCTTGCCTCTCTGCTGCTAATTAAACTGTATGATTAACTAAGCATGCATTGTCACTGACAGAGGACACAATGTGAATGCTGATCCATGGCTCCAAAGCAGTTTAACACACAGATGTACGCCGCCTCCCACATCATTACCGTACAGCATGTCTTCATCCTGCTCTCTCTCCTCACAGGTGGAGAATCCATCCCAGTTTATTCAAGGCTACCGTGTTCTGTACCGGCAGACATCAGGGCTGCCCTCCCCAGGGCCATGGCAGATACAGGACTTGAAGGTCGCCTCAGAGAGGGACATAACTCTCTCCGGGCTGAAGAAAGGCATCGTGTATGAGATTAAAGTGCGGCCATACTTCAATGAGTTCCAGGGTGCAGACAGTGAATCCATGACAGCACGCACCATGGAAGAAGGTAAGAGACAAATGAATTCACATTTCTGACAATAATCAGTTGCTCTGCTGACTTTATGTTGCATGGGATGTACAAATTAGTTACTTACACATGAGGGAAATGCTCTTTTGTAAATGGTTCTACCTACTTTTATATTTAGTTGCCGCTAGTAATGGCTCCATGGCTCCATAGTAAAGGATAATGGCATTTCAAGTACACCCACCCACACATACATACTGCTGCAGTGCCACGTCCCCTGTGTGTGAAAACAGGTCTCCCAGACAGCGCGGTGGGGGTCTGTGACAAGCCCGGGCCTCTGCGGGTTGGTGGGCAGAGAGGGAGGGCCGAAACTGTCTCCTCTGACATAAGCTCAACTCTCTCTGCTCCTCTGTAGACCCCTGCTGCCATGTCTCTGTCACACACCAACCAGACCTGCATGATATGACCCCGAGTTTATCAACACACACACACACACAAACACACATACACACAGATTCAATCTCAAATTTATTGGAGTTAACACTTCTTAATATTGGCCTTGTCATCAAATCATGTAGGTCAAATGATCAGCTACTGATTCTTCTTAGGTTAAAGATACAAGATTTAACTTATCCCTATTAAATGTCAAAAAACATGAGACCAGTGTTTTATATTTTGTTGGCTTGTGTACTTACATCATCTCAGACATTTCCAATGATGTTCAAACACAGAGAAATCTGTTATTTTAGTAAAAGACATGGTATGTGGGCAGGTTTCCATTAACCCTAAAATCACACAAATTGAATTTAAGAATATGAAACACACTTGATGGAAACATGTCAATTTTGAAAAAAACTTCCATTTATTGCAAAAAAGTTCGAATGAGGTGGTATTTCAGATGCTATGGCTATGTCCTTGTCAGTAGAAACTGGCTCCCTCATAATGCAGCAGGAGCCACAAAAGGTGTTACTGCATCACATAACTCTTCCAAAATTGAGCGGATCATCCAGAAGTTTTGAATCCACAATTCCTCTGTGACATTGTGGACTATCACCTCCCAGAAATCCCTCATGTGTGGCCAGTCCCATGTATAAGGGGCTTTTCTTTCCATTATCACTCGCATAACATGCCTACATCACCTTCAATTGAAATAATGAGGGCAAGTGCGGCTAATGTTGCGGCTAACCATGCTTTTAGGAATGTTATCGCAAGAGGAGAAGTTACAAAACATAACTCAATGGAAACGCAGTCATCTTGCAGTTGTGTTTAATTGACAGTTTTATAGTTTTATTGCTTACATTTTGTGCAAATCTGTAATGGAAAAACTGCCTTGTGTGAACTGGTCACCTTTGTGCTTGTTCAGGGTTTTAGTTGTCTGCCAAAAGCTGTCATAAATTGGCTTTTTATCCAGTATTAAAGGGATACAATTTTCAACCAGTTTTGTATCAAAACAGTGTGTGTGTTCGCCATATAGTCATTTTATATATTGCACGAGGAACAATCCGTGATAACAGGAGTATATTTAATATATCACCCACCTCTAGTATATTAGAAATAGGAGCCGCAAAATACTAATTCAGGATGCCTTTATTGGCCCCAGTTTGCCAAATTGTAAAAAACTATTAGCAAAAATAAATAAAAATGGAGCTCAAGTGTGCCTTATGAATAAAGCGAGAGAAAAAAAATACATTTGTTATGGCGGTTCATTCACAGCTAACCACACACAACCACACATAACATACAAGCACATCTGTAATTATCAACAGGAAAAATAAAAACTTTTCAAAAAAAGTACTAAATAATAAATACTTAAAAAAAACAACAACCCTGAATTCTATGAAAAAATATCTAATTTTAATAAATACTATGCAGTGCATAAAATTTCAGTGTAGCAATTAAAAACAATGTTAATTTTAGAGCATTAAAAAGCCTAATGGCAGCAGGCAGAAAAGTCTTTCTGCAGCATTCAGTCCTGCATCTAAGTACTGAAAGTATTATTGAGGACATCGTAACAAGTCTCATGGCCATTGCCATAACAACTGAACAAGTGAAAACTCCGCTGGATGACGTAAAATACATCATCCAGCAGAGTTTTACTGGCTCTCTGGCTTTTGCTCAAACTACAGGCTGTATTTTTCATATTGGCCACCAATCATGCCACCACTGCAGACACAAAGAGCGTAGATCTGATCAAAAGCCTTACCCCACCCCTCTCTCTCTCTTCAACACGGTCTGAACAAACTTCATCCACTCATAAGAACCACAGATTGAAAGCCCTGGAAAAAGCTCACCCATGCGTTAGGATTGTTTTCTCAAACTGCTATTTCTAAGGTCAGGAATGAGCTTGCATGTTTGCTTCACAGATGCCATGTTGCGCTGGCTGGCTGGTTAGGGGGACCTCGTCAGAGTTTATTGCACTGCACCAGCTGGACTGTGTGGAACATGGCTTGCAGTGAGAGCAAGTCATCATGAGGCCATTAATGCATCGTCCTCACAGTAGGAGGATAAGGATGGCTCTGAACGGGGAATACAAAGAGAATTCACCTCACTGCAGCCCAATTAAAATGGCCACAAAGGCTCAGTAGAGGTCTTTGTGGACTGGAGTGCAGTTACTTGGGATCTTGGATATGAGGCATCGTGATAGAGAAAAAATTGGCTTGATCTATTGATACTCCAGAGCCCAGAAATGTGCTGCTCTGCAGAATCTGAGAAGAAAACAGTCCCTTATCCATCAAAGGCAGATCGGGAATGTGCCAACGCCTTTGTGAAAGCCTAGCAGAGGGTGTCTGAGGGGTCGCCGAGGTCAAAACAGCTGGTGTCTCCCACTGCGTACACAGGGAAATTGTATACTAAGATTAATGATCCTCACATCCCTTCGATGAGTTGTTGGTGTGAGCAATGTGGCCAGAGGCAGTACGCTCTGTGACGTCATCACTGTCATCTTCGGCATTCCACTACTGTTGTTGGCGAATGAAAGAAAACATGGATGCAGATATAGCTGTTATGATGAGGACATGCTTATGAGACCAAGAGGGTCAATGAAGAGAAAGTCCAACTTATATGAAACAGTATTCCCTGATCCTGCTAGATAGGGTTTATTTTACATTACATTAGTGTTATACGGAGACAGGTTTGTTGGATTGTTTGCTAATTCATGAATGAATTAGCCTAATTGATGCACTCATTTGCATACCAGGTTATGTTTACCACTTTATACCCTGTATCAGGACATTAAGCAGCTTAAGTGCCTTTGTTTAATTGCACAGCTGTGAGTAAAAACCGAAACGTTCCCTCAGATGTTCGAAGCATTAATTGCTTTAAATTACTCTCTACCTACTTTGTTCATCAGTCTTAATATCAGTATTAGTCACATTATTAAGAGCATACTCTTTGACTTTTTCTGCTGTTGTGACCATCTATTGCAATGTTATCCTGAGTCATTACTGGTATTATAGCCATTATTCATCCTCAGGGATTGTTCTCGTACATACGGAAATTGCAGAACTACACTTAATGGTTCCTGTCTTCTCTTAATGTAAACCTTTGACTGACGGGGCATGCTCGGTCATTTTGCTGAAACAGCACAGCTGGAATGATCACAGCAGAACTGGAGCTTATGTGCATGACAATGCATTCACATTAACTTACCAAAAATGTGCACATAGTTTTAAGTTAAGGCAGTAGTAAGGCAGAAGGTAACTTTTCTTACAAATATCTCATCATATTTGTAGAAACAGTCACCATATTCTCACACTAGTACATGAGGCAGTCTGTAAAAAAGAATGTTCCTGCATGTCCTTGTAGTGCTTCTAATGGCCTTACCGTACGTGAATACAAACAACCAATCAGAGACAAGCCCCTGACGCCACTGTCAATCATGTCAATAACTGTTCGGAAGCCATATTTGATCTTGCTGCCTTGTTTTACAGTTTGGCCTAAGTATACGAGCAGTGATTGACACGATTGACAGCCACGTTAGAAACTCCTGGGCTCTGATTGGTTGCTTTCGTGAGCTGTGGTAGATTCAAGTAAATGCCATTAGAAGCAGAGTGGTGGACAGACCTTTTTTTTTAATCATCGGACTATCTGTCTCATATACCTCTGTGTTGATGTTGTGACAGTTTAAGTAAATGTGACAGTAAAAGTTACCAACTTAAGCCTTAAGTTAAATCTCCTCTTTGGTGTGGTCATAGCTTGAAAAACCATGTAAAACTGAGTGCATAACTAAGTCTGTGGTAATAGCTATTAATCTGTGTTTATGTTGTCATGCAAAAGTCCAGCCTCTGGCTACTGAACTGGTTTGTGGGGTTTTTTTCCTCAAAAAAATCAAATCCAGAAGAGAAATGATAAACTAATAGTTCCTGGCTAAAGTTTTGCAAACTCGACAATGCTCCAACACTGATGGCAATATGGGCTCTATTGGATGTTTGTGGTTGTTTGTTTTCCCCCTCAATAGATTTGATTTTGTGAAATTTGGTTTACAAAGATGATGGATTGCCTTAGAAATTAGAGCCACAGAGAAAGTATTGATTTTTCAGAGTGTCGGTAGGCAATCCAAGTAATGTGTAAAGGTTGACTTTCTCCCACTATAGTCCACCTGAATTTATAATAGTTAATGATTATTTCAAGAAAAGATTATTTGTGTCCATGCCAGATGGTATCCCTGCATAAATACTACATCATACGTGTCAGAGTTTATATAAATATAGTCATTTTGCTTTCTGAACAGTGGAGTCATCACAATATTGTGACAGTACAGATCTGCACGAGTTGGTTTAACAGTAATTGCTTCAGAAAGTCAATACAGTCCAAACGGCTGAATATAGATATCCTCAAACTGGGCTGAGTCAATTTGTTAAACGTAATAGAAATAAAGTGCCTCTCGTATGGCAGATTTAATTCCTTTGTACTGCCAGGCTGTCAAATATTTTGCACACATGCCATATCTGTTTAGAGCCTCTCTTTTAAGTGCATTGTGGGATCTTTGTTTCATCTTTTCAATTTAGAAAAATCTATTGTTTTGTCATCATTTACTTTGTGAGTTAACCCAGCCAGAGAGCTTTAAGACGTAAAATGCCTCATAAAGGTCAGCTTTAGGACAGGCACAGAAACTCTTTGTTTCACCTAATATGTCCTGTTTTTATGACTGATCTACCATTACACTTGCGCTTTGCTGTTGCCTCACTGACACACTGTGCACATGTTCATAGCATTTTTAAATTCATTCATTTACAGAACCAATCCCATGTGGAGAAGTCACAGTAACCATGTTGCTCTCTGGCCAGGTGGCAAACAACACAATCCCGTCATGGCCCACCTGCTCTGGCTCTTCTGGCATTCGGTGCCTTGCTTACACGGATCCACTGCAAATAGCATTCTCTTTTCGCAGCTCCTTAATTGGGTTCAGAGTAGTTATTTCATCCACTCAGTCAGAACATAATGATGGTTTTAATGGGAATCATGAGAAACTGTGTGCCGAGAGCGGCTGTGTGGTCCGTTCAGTGAGAGATGATGATTTGCTCAGTTGCATAGACATGGTGTTTGCCTCCTGCTGCCCGCAGTCTCTTTAAATTGCCAATCTGTCCGAGTAGGTTATCAGTCCAGTTTGGTACATTTGAAAAAAAAAAGAAGGCCCATTAAAGAGAAAGTTTGAATTTGGCACCATGAGGCATAATGCCATATTTCTGTAAACAAGCCATCTCAAAATCCTCATTACAGGACATGGACACTGACCATTTTCAGTGGGATAAGATATGCAAAATTGAATACAGCTATTTTGAATGCATTTTCATGTAGTGGTAATGGTTCTAATCCATAATGGGAGTGATGTTAGCTAGTGGGCTCAGTCATTTTTTTTCTTGGACGAGGAAATTCTACTCACATTTTAAGTTGCCCCTCTGCTTGTCATCATGAGATTTGCAATTAGTAAAGAACAGTTTGGTCCTCAATGTTTGTTGTGTATAACTTTTAATGCCAGTAAGCTAATAGAATCTTAAACTCAGTATAATGAAAGAATGGTGACTTTTTTGTTTAGGTTTCAGTGCATCCCAAAAAAGAAAAATCCTGTCATAAAGATATGGAATTGAGATGAAGTGCTCTGGTCGCCATCTGCCATGCTGGCTTAGAAAATACCATGTTGTGTGGCTTGCTGTATGAATATGAGTTGAAGTAGTGAGTGAGACAAATCCCTCTTTGACTTTTCTGTTGAAAAACAATGAATTCTGGGTCATCAACGGGGGGTCCGCAACCCCTAGGGGGTCTTCAAAGTTACTGCAAAGGGGGCCGCCAAATTAAGGTTTGAAGTTGTTGTTTTGTGTTTGTCAGAAATAAAATATGTCTGAAAATACATATTAACATAAATAAAATATATTTTTAGTAAAGATGAATCAGCTCATTCATAAAAAAAGACAAAAACCAATAAGTTTAATTTACAGCACACAACATAGTATGCCCCAGGAATTAGTCCTAAAAACCATAACTAAGTTAGTATTTCTGCCCTCCCAGTTCCCTTGTCTCAAAGTCAATGTTTTGTTTTTTTTAATGAATTTTTGGTTAGATGCCTTAAATAAGGTCTGTGGTTAACGAAAACTGTCATGTTTTGGTCATAAAACCTGGCATTTAAAGGGAAAAAACTCTGATAATTAATGACCATTTGATATTTGATGTTTATTATTTGAACATAATATTAATATTAATGTGCAATGTTTTTTGAGGCTTTATTTTTAAAAAGCACTTTCTGTGTGCAGAGTAATAAGAGTGTATGTAGTATTAAAATGGGCCCTAAGGGTTAAATATTCAGAAAATTATGTCAACTGCCACTCAGTTCTATACAATGTATGTTGCTTTCTTTGAGCTAAGGGGTTCATGACCTGAGAAACATTGAATGCCCCAGTGCTTAATCATTTTATTCTCTGATTTATTAGCTTTCTGTAATCTTTTCACCCCCTTTGACCCATCAGCACCTGGTGCGCCTCCACAGCAAGTGACAGTGTTGACAGTCGGGAACCATAACAGCACGTCCATCAGCGTGTCGTGGGACCCTCCTCCCTCAGACCAACAGAACGGCATCATCCAGGAGTACAAGGTGGGATCTAACACACTGTACCAAATGGAATATTTTAGTAATGCTCTGTACCTTACAATGAATTCTGTCTGTCTTTGTCAGATCTGGTGTCTGGCCAACGAAACCCGCTTTCACGTCAATAAGTCTGTGGATGCAACCATCCGTTCAGTGGTGGTCGGGGGGCTGCAGACCGGAGTGCAGTACTATGTGGAGGTGGCTGCAGGCACCAGCGCCGGGGTGGGGGTCAAGAGCAAACCCCAGCTCATCATCTTGGGTAATCCACTCACACACATCAAACCTAGAGTCCAAAAAAAAGACCTCATAATGGGGGTCCGAGGTCTCCATCACAGACTGGGTGGGTTGAGGGGGGTCTGGAGAAATGATTCGTCAATTTATTGCACTTGAAGAAAGAAGATTGCACTTCACAACGCAGACGTCTACCGAGGAATCAATTGTGATTCATTAAGAGTAGTGTCTGGTAACACCGTGCCAAGTACTGTTAGCCATATCAATAATCCTCTTCAATATGTGGGCAGCTGGCGCTAACAAAGTAGACAGTGTTTTTTGTAGGAGCTTATCAGCCTATCACATCTTATCAAATGGCTAAAGGATGCCCAGAGTATATAAGCCCAGAATCAATATCGCAGCCCAGGCCAGATGCTCTTCATCTGTGACTTTTGACTGATATATAATAACACCCTTAACGCACAGAGAAAGGGAAACACAGGCCTGAAGCTTAATGATGGAGGGGGTGTGTGGGGGGTTTCCTGCTGGAGACTGTGAATCTAATTTCACAGCACAGTAGCTGCAACAGAAAATCAAACTCTGTCAGAGCTGCTCTGTCAATCTTGTGTCTTGCAGCTCAAGTTGATAAGTGCTCTGCTGAATTGATTTACTCTGCCGACATATTGGATGCACTGATGCTGTGTTTTTGTTGGGGTTTTTTTTGTGCTTATGCCACAGTTGCCCCCTGTGTGTTGTTTTTTCATTTATTCATGGTCTCATCTCTTAGCTGTTCCTTTGCTCCGTCTGTCTTTTATATTCACTCTCGTGGTTATCTATCTAAAGTGCATGATTTGACCTGAACAATGGATACTCTGCTTTTATTAAAAATATTTTTTATTTTATTTTTTACATAATTGAGTTTCCTGGTTAGCCAACCAAAAGGAACCCATTCACACAAATACACAAATAATAATGTTTGTTGTTGGTTTGTTTTTCATTCACATTGTCCTCTTCTTTCAGATATTTTGTCATTTAATTCATATTTGTTGCTGCTGTGGACATTCTTTTGGAGCACAATGGAAACAGAATTGATTACAGAAATATTTGTTCATTTGTCTCCTGTGTGTGTGTATGTGTTTGTTTGTGTTTGTGGGTGCAGGTGCAGAACTGAGGGACGTGATGACGGGATCGGAGGGCAACAATAGCATCTCAGATGTGGTGAAGCAGCCAGCCTTCATCGCCGGTTTGGGAGGGGCCTGCTGGATTGTCCTCATGGGTTTCAGCGCTTGGCTTTACTGGAGGAGAAAAAAGAGGAAGGGACTCAGCAACTATGCAGGTAAAAAAAAAAAAATCAATTTACATGGTTCTGCACCAACACAAAATCTCAAAGCACACTGGGCCCCTCTCTCACTCCAACGAAAGCTGATGTCATCACAGATGTGACTCCATTTGAGCTGGCTAAAATGCAGAACAAAGGAAATATATTCGGCACAGATGGAAATAGGCCCTATTTACTTTAATTCACTGTGCATTGATGTGCATCAACTGCGCTGAGTTCCATCAGCACCCCGCACCTCAACAGTCTAATACATTCATGCGAGATAAGTAATTTAACATCCCCTTCCATTATCAGACCATGGCTGGTGTTGTTTGCACATTAACATGAGGCGCGTCTAGGTTTACGTATGAAATACTCCTTTATCCCTCCGTGAGTCAAGCACATATAGCTGTGTGCCATTATTGTAATGTGTATTGCAGATTTCATGGTGGTGACTTGGGGAGAGAGCGCCGTGTTTTCCTAATTCAGCAGGGATTTACGTGATTGAGTGCTGCTGCTCTGATCCCTTCTCTCGAAACAAATTGAGGATTTTAATTCCAAAACACCACTTTTCTATTTTAGAGGAAATATAGCAACTTTATTACAGAAATGGTTAAAGTATGAAATATGCTATGATTTATTGAAATGTTAAACATGCCTGTATATATTGTATGTTTAAGCTTTAGGGCATGCAGTATTACATACACTCATATTGCTGTGGGCACAAAATGCACTTTTCCAAATTAAGTTTAAGAAATATTATACATTAATATTATTTTGTAATTCTTTTGAGTTGATACTGTAACCAACATTAGTCCTAATCATAAATGTCAAATATTCATTAATTTTCAGAATTTTAACCCATTAAATGCCAAGTTTTTATCATGATACTACTATGTTTTTAGATGACATAAAATACACAAAAATCATTATTTTTAATATACTAAATGCAAAGTTGTTTTGTTTTTTTTGATTATCACAGCCTGGTATAATGATTTGAAAAAAGCATGTATTTTCTCCATATGCCAGTTATGGTAAAAAATGATGTCATCAACATGTTTTTGTGCTTTGATGGCAGTTTGAGTAGTTTTCAATGGCACATTTTTTCATTTAACAGTATGAATAAAAATTCTGTTAACACAGTGTTTTTTAGACTTATTGTAGGAGCTGAGCTGGAATTTTCAAGGTTAAACATAAAATACGGAATCCTGCCAAAATGTACACTATATGCATGAACACAGCTAAAATCATCAAAAAAAATAAAGAATAAAAAGTGTGTAAAATGCATCAAAGAGATGAATATGATTTTAGCTAACTTGAGTTATATTTATATTAAATACTTAAACACAGCAGACTGACTCCATGCTCCAATTTGTATTTTGGGATCAATAAAAATAAACCGAAAATGATGATGATGCAGCTGCTCCAAAGCAAAAAGGGGTCAAATGTGTCACCTTCATTTGAACTTTGTCCCTCAGGACAATCAGGGCAATTTAGAAAATGCCTGAATGCACAGCCTGGTCCCCAGAAGAAAATGTTGGTATTGTTTGTTCCTGTAAACTACGTATATGTTACATTTGCACATTTTTTGTGTTATAACTATTGTCTGAACGGATATTTTATGAGCTGACTGAGCAACAAAGCTGGTTATGATTTAGTGAGTCATTGCTGTTTTTCAAACAGCATATTAAGCACCAAACGTAGGTGTTTTATAGCAACCCATCGTCGTTTCTCCAATGTTTTACTGAAACATTGCTGCATTTACTGCCAAAATAGTGACACAAAAAGCAGTTATTTTTAGCGAGACATTACTGTATTTACTGCTGGGAAAATGGCATGGAAAGTGGTTGTTTTTTACCAAGACCTTGCTGCATTTCTTGCAGATATAGTAACAGAAAGAGTGGCTGTTTTTTTACCTAGACATCACCGCAGAAAGTGGTTGTTTGTAAAAGAATTTTTTAGTTTTCTGTTGAGACATAGGAACAAAAGCAGTTTTTTTAGGGAGATATTACTGCCTTCACTGTGTTTCCAGCAAGCATATTGCCCCCAAAGTTGGGTATTTTAAGCCAAAACAGATTCTAGAGTCTGTTTTTTATTTGCTTTTGGTTGAGTTACTTTGCTTTCTTTACATTTGTTTTTGTCTAATTTTTTTTTTATTTCATGACATTTGTATTTATTATCTTTATTGAGGTGAGGTTCCTTATAAGCCCCTAGGGGGTTTCTAAATCTCACCTGCTCAACATTGTCTTCTTTTGTTGTTGTATATCTGTTGTTGTTGTTTTTTTTTGTGTAAATAAAACTAAATCTTAAAACATGGTCTTTTTTAACCATAACCAAGTGGTTTTTGTACCTAAACCAGTCCACACATTAAACACAGCATTGTTAAAATACAAAGTTTTCCCATATCAGCTACACAAAAACATGCAAATGTAACATATCCATGGTGTGCAGAAATGTGCCGTGCCAACATTTTCTCTGTCAATTGGGTTGTGCAGTGGTTAGATGCATTACCGCCCGGGGTTTCATCAAAATGTGATCAGCGCTGACATTCCATCAGTGATAAATGAACAAGCAAAGCAAAGATGAAAGGGCCGCACCTGCTTTCATGACTGTTTTTGAACATGACGACGTGGCTGCATCTTTCTGATATCAATAAGTGTGACACTTTATCATCTCTTTCAATTGCAGTTCAGTCCTTCACCTTTACTCGTGCAGGTACGTCTTAACATTGTGAATTACATATTCAAATATCACAGTAATTTAGCTGCCTAACTTCTTGACAGCAGTAATGTATCAGTCATTCAAATTGATGGAGGTGCGGCATATTTTTAGACAAAATTATTGCAATTCTTTTCTTCTCTGTCCCTCCCTCTCTTTTCTCCACAAGTTACATTCCAAAGAGACAGAGGCCTGATCGGAAATGGAAGGTAAGAATCTAAATTAAGTTATAAAAACCAGCCTTCTCAGTGACACGAGCCTATTGTAACACCTGTAATAAAGACTTTTTTCACCATGAAAGGAATTTGCATACATGTTCCAATATGCCCGCTGCTTATTCATTGCAGTGTATGATTTGCACTGATGTACACTTGATGAAATCATTAATCACTCCTTTGAAGTGAGCGCTACCAATTAATGCAGGTGAGGGGTTTATTCGCTGGCTCTCTGAGGTTGTTGGCAGAGCGAGAGGTCGCTGGAGGAGGGGAGAGGTGATGAATGTGCTGTTTGGAAACGCTTGGCGTCCTGCACACTGTGGTGGGTTGTGTGTGGAGATGGAAAAACAAAGTGTTGGACCTTGAGACTCCACTCAGCGGCTGTGAGAATTTCCCGCCGGCTCAAAATGCCCAAAGTAAAGTTACCTTTGCATCCACTGAATATCAAATTGTGTAAAAAAAGGAGGAATGAAGGTCTTTTTCCCCCCTCCCTGTTTCCCTTTTCCAGTTTGTCACACCTAAGCAAGCAGATAAGCCCAGAGCTAGAGCAAATGTTGCAAATAATGGACTAAAAATAAACACTTTCTTGCCTTTTGTGTGCATGTGTGCTTCTCCACATGTGTTGGTGTTGGCATGTGCTCCCAAGCAAAATGTATGTAAATGTATGTATGGTTGTGTATTCTAAAATGGAAATTATTGATGTAATTGTTTGAACACCTTTGAGCCATCAAGCAAGTCAGCTGTGAACAATTCCCTCAGCACTTGGCAAATAAGCCTCAGTGGAAAATTCACTGTGTGGCTGCACATTAAGCAAACATATGCAAGCAGGATGCACAAGGCATGTGGATGTTTTGCCTTTTTTTTTTTTTTTTTTTACAGCAGCTGATATGAAGTGGTTGTAAATTGTCTTTTTTTCTCTGTCTCTCTCTCCCTGAATTGCCGCCCACAACTTTCCTACCTTGAAGTCAAAGCCTGTATTCATGACCGTTGTATTTCACTAAGACAAAATGACACGGTAGCTTTCCTAAACCACCTAATGGGCTTTTGCTGTCTCTGTTGCCATGGAGACAGTGCTCCAGTGTAGCCGATCTGCCAGGGGCTGTCCATGATTCTCAATTTAAAATGTAAATTTCTGTTGTGCTAAGGCTCTAAAGTGGATTTAGTGTGTATTTAGGCCTGCCTTGTTTCTCCTGGGAGAGTTAGGGGCGGTGGAGTTAAGGGGGAGAAAGAAGTCTGATTTATAGACTTGCCATTTTATGTCTCTCTGTTGTTTATTGTCGCCTGTGCGGCAGGGCTGCTCCACAGGCGAGAATATGCTGAATGAGTTTTCACATCAATTTGTTGTTGATGCAGCAGGAAGAAAATGAGCAATAGTGTTACGGTGTCGGCTGGATATTTAAAGGGATACTCTGCAGATTTTCAAACAGCTTTGTGTCAAAACAATGTGTGTAGTATGTGTATATGAACCAGTGCCAATTTTGAGAATCCTAGGAAAGTGAAGGAATAACCCGACCTCCTCTCACTATGAGTGGCTAGTACTCTTTGACTTTTTTGGTTGAATTGACTTGTTTTATAGGTAAGAGGAATATGTGAATATATGAGTGGAATATATGAGTAAGTCTGGCTATTTCCTTGCCATCGTAAGATTCCCAAATTTACCTCCTGGGCTTTTGCTTGAACTAAAATCTGTACTTCTGCATTTTCGTATTGACTGCCACCCATTCTGCCACCACACAAAGAGTATAGAAGTCAACCAAGACACTGGCCCGCCCCTCTGTCTGTCTGTCTGTCTGTCTGTCTGTCTGTCTCTGTCTCTGTCTCTCTCTCTCTCTCTCTCTCTCTCTCTCTCTCTCTTTTAAGGGAGTGCAGATGGAATATAAATTAACATTATGTTATGGCACTGCCTATTTCTGGCATAAAATGTTTTAGACACGTATTTTATTGCCCTGTATAGTTGTTATAACAAGAGTTTGTGAACAGTAAGAGGGTGCCATTGTGCTTCCTGCACAGTAAAAACCAGAGACAAAAAACCCAGATCAGACGGTAAAACGCAACTGCACTGCCTATTTTTTGTCTTAAATGTAAAAATATAATATGTTGCTAAAATGTTTTTAGAAATGTATTTTAGTTTAGCCATGCATAGCTGTAATAGGAGAGTTTATGAACAAAAAAGTGGATGCCATACTGCTTCCTACGCAATGAAATGGGAGGCTGCAAAACTAAGATCAAACTTTTAAACTAAGCAGTGCTTATCAAATAAAAACTGTTATTGAGTTTCATATTTCCCACCTTAGATGTTTTTAGAAACATATTTTAGCACCCTGTTCAGCTGTAAGAGTGATAGTTTGTAAAAGGAAGTAGGCAGCCTACTGTTTGCTACTCAGAAAAAACAGACCAAAAAAAAAACCAGCTCAGACGGTAAAACATGACTTCACTGCCTATTTTGTGTTTAAAATGCTTTTAGAAACACATTTTAGTGTTTGTTTCTGTTTAGCTGTAATAGCTAGATCAAACAGTAAAACTAAGCAGCGCTTATCAAATAAAATACAAGATTCTGCTACTGTATTGCATGTTTCCTCAGATACATTTTTTTTTTGCGTTATATCGACCACCAATGGCAGCGTTTATGGGTCTGCTGGGGAAAAAGTGTCTTTTTTCTGTATTTTCTCTGGTCACGTAACATTTTTATATATATATATATATATATATATATATATATATATATATATATATATATATATATATATATATATATACCTTTCTATTGCAGAAAGTTTGAAATACTTCAATGAAATACTTCTTTGACCATGTCACCGGTTCTCTGCCCCCTCTCTCTACAAATACAGCCGTCCAGGGCTGTTAAAAGCGGGTGACCCAGGCCTCCCCTGGTTAGCCGACTCCTGGCCCTCCACGAGCCTCCCAGCCAACGGGGGCTTGGGGAGTCCGAAGGGCGGCAGCAACTTTGGCCGAGGAGGTAAGAAACATAAACATGCTGGGGTGTCGGGAAAATACAGTTTTAGCAATGCCTGGTCAGACAGTTTTGATGCTCATCCTTTGGGAAGTGCAGTGACAGCACGTCACACATAAGCATGCACACACAAACAAACACGCGCACAAATTAAAAGAGCCTTTGAGGGCTATACTTTACTAATTTGATTTGACAAGCCTGATATTTCAGCTTAAGTTTGCATCTACTTTTTGCCTGTCGTTTGTTTTCATGGGCTGCCATTGTGCATTTTTCGAGGTTGTTTGAGATTGATCGTGTGTAATGTGTATTTGTGTGCATCGGCTTGTTGGAGCTCTAGGGAGCTGCAGGCTTTATGTGTGCAAGACAGTAGAGCTGAAGGTTAGCGCTGTTTGAATATCCCTCTTGTGAACACTCCACTGGGTTCCCACAGCATGTTGCATGCTAATTGTGGTAGTAGATAATCACTTTCATTTATATCAAGTCCATTTGAGACCTGTATTTAACTAATACAGAGTGCCAGCGCAGCAGGAGTGTTAATGACCTTAAAGATCGTTAACTTCATGTCAACTTATCTCTCCATGATCCCTTTCCTCCCTCTATCCCTGCTCTGTCACACTCCTCTTTTGTCTCAGATGTTTTACCGTCAGCGGCAGTAGAGAAGACGGGCACCATGCTGTCTGATGGTGCCATCTACAGCAGTATTGACTTCATGGGGAAAGCAGGCTACAGCAGCCCAGCGCGAGGCACTCAGCCCACACCCTACGCCACCACTCAGATACTGCAGTCCAACAGCTTCCACGAGCTGGCTGTGGACAGGCCAGATCCCCGCTGGAAGGCTTCTCTCCAAGCCCAGCAGGAAATAGCAAACCTGGGCTACTCGCTAACTGACAGACGCCCTGGCAGCGGTACGAGCCATGTTGAAGATAAACTATTTTTTTTGTGGTGTGATGTTTTTGCTCTTGTGTGTGTATCTTGGTGTCTCTGTGGATTGCAGTGGTGCTTGAACACCCAACATTTTTACATAAAATGACAGGTAGTAGGGTTTTTTCTCTGCGAAATTACTACAAGGGAGTTGGCAGAGTAAACCAGGGAAAGAGCAAACTGAAAAGGAGGGAATTTATTTACATATTCACTGAAAATGGACCCCTAGGATAATGTTCTTAATTACTCTTCTGTCTTCATCACAATTCTACCCCGGGAGCTCATCTAGCCCAGAAATGTCACCCAATCATGACGCATTTCTTTGGGTTAACTTGATTAGTGATGGCGGAAAATCCCTCAGTGTTCAGAGTTATTTAAGCAGTGTATATACATTTAGTAAAGTCATGGAGGTTTTTTTTATGTACTTTTCTTGTGATGCACAATGGCTTGTGTGCTCAGCTAAATGTCAGGCTTACCGGAGATAAAGTAGAGCAAGTGGGGAAGCTGTAAGAAAGAAACTTAAAGTGGTTTGCCGCAGGTTTTGGTGCCTCTTTAAGAAATGTCAACATTTAGAAAAATTCCTAATGTGCTGTCGGCACACAAAAAGGGAGAAATAATGAACGCTGGGTGGAAGACAGGTTTGAAAAAGTTCAGATAGAAGAGAGAGAAAGATTCTGTTAAGGCGGTGCTATGTGAAATCAGTGTAGAATAATATTTATGAGTTGGGCTTACAGGGATTTCTCAGCATTGTGGAGAGGAGCCTAAACTTTCTTCCCTCTTTGCCTCCCCCCAGGTGTAAAGGTTGGAAAGAAAAAGAAGGTGAAAGGTGGGACAAAGGCCTCTAAATCAAATGGGACGTGCTGGGCTAACATGCCTCTGCCTCCACCACCCATGCATCCTCTCCCTGGTACTGAGGTTGACCTTGACCGTTACCCCCAGGAAAACCACGGAGGAGGGTAAAGTTACATTCATATCTCATCAATCTCTGCCCTGGAACAGATGCACACAAACACAAAAACACACACACACTGACAGAAGAAACGCATGCAAAGACAGAGGTCACAATATCCTGCACCTGTGCCCAGAATGTGTGGCGTATATGTGTGTGTGAGAAACCAGAAGAAAATACTGGGGCATAGTACTCTGCAAATACAGATATGATACATTTGCTGTTATTAGGTAGCGGGTACACTGAAACACTATGGATAATGTGGGGTTTGGTTTGGGTTCAAGAACTACTTGGTCATGTTTTGGGTTAATATAGCAGGTTTTGGGGGCACAGTCCCGGCTGGAAAAGCAGAAGTTTTCTGCTAAAAAACACTTTTCATGAAACTATCTCTGTTGGGTAAACAGTGATGGGGAGCTAAGTAACTCCCATTGTATGTGCCTAAAAAGCCACTTGACACAGAGCATCAGGTCACTCCAAAACACCTACATTCGGTGCCTTAAATCCCACTGGAAATCATTTGGTGCCTTAAACTTCTGCTGGAAACACAGTCCCATTGCTACAAAACACTCATGTTTAGTGCCTCAAAAGGCACTTGAAACACAGCAATGGGTTACTTCAAAACACCCAAAGCTGGTGCCTAAAAATCCACCAGAAATACAGCAATGACTGGCTAAATCACAACTGTTTTTGTTACTCTTGAGTAGTGGTCTGCATTTATCAGTAACTTGGTAATGAGTGACTGAAAGAATGAGATCATGAATACAAGCTCACCATCCACCATCTCCTGCACCTCCCCATGACAAAGTCGGCTCATAATTTCACATTAGAAACATTGATATGATACGTATGAAACATTCAAAGGTAGTACATACAGTACATGTATACCAACATCTTCTGGGATGACAAAATGCTCACACAGAACTTCAGCTGCCTATTTTTCTAATGAAATAAAAAAAAAAATGATTTGCAATAAGCTGCTATACACATTAAATTTGCCAGCCGAGGAAAAACAGATTATCATCATTTTGATCCATTTAGCATAGAGTTAGATTCACTTAGGAATGCAATTAAATCCTTCCACATTTCCTATCCTCCTCAACTATATTCAATCAGCTGTTCAGCAATGTCAGTTTGATGATTAATACATAAAACATTTTCTCCACATGCCAGATATGACAGCAACAGTTGGGCCCCACCATGTCCGTCCAGACCTACCGCCATCAGAATTTGGACAACGAGGTCGAGGAAGAGAGAGGTCCCACACCTCCCCTGAGAGGACGATCCTCTCTCTCCGGCAGCTGCTTCCTTCAGTCAGCCCTCATCTTCCTCACTCAGCTCTGCCCACCATGAGGAAATGCAATCCATTCTGCAGGCCCACTTGGATGAGTTGACCAGGGCTTACCAATACGAGGTGGCCAAGCAGGCATGGTAAGGATCTTCTTAAAGCTCCAGCTAACTGAATTTTGAGACCTACTATAAATTGTTTTTTTTTTTTTTTTTTTTTTGGGGGGGGGGGGGGGGGGGAAAAAAATAAAAAATGTGTGACTCTTAGATCACTTGAAAGTTTTATACTGTGTGTGTGCGTCACAATTTTACTTCAGATACCTTTGCTTTGCACAGCAGGAGAGATACCTGTAATTTTATTCATTTCATTCCGTTGATAGTTTGGGTTTTGCATATCAATGGCCGATGTTTGAGTGTCTTATAATACTGGTATTTACATGTGTCAGCCCCAAACCTGCGGTCCGTGTTCCTTGCGAGCGATAAAAACAGCTCTGCATTGATTGCACCTTTGATGGAGCATTGGAAAACTTGACAAGTCAGGGGCGACACGTGTTGGAGGGTAATGACTGGGTTTAGTCTAACATGCTGTTCTGACATCAGTAAATAGAGTTGGTAATTATGCATGCATCTCCTCTATGGCGGGATGTGAGCCATCATGGAGGACAGCTGTGGGGGAGATAACAGGCATGTTGGTGACAGCCCTGCCCATCCAGATATCCTTTATCCAGCCCAATTACAACTCCATTGTGTTAGCACAACACACCAGCGCTGAGGAAAGTAATCAGTGAAATCACTGCAGGCATTCATCGTCTCTGCACATTGCATCTCCACCTATTTTTGAATATGCGCTAATTCTGCATTCTGGAACTTGTTTTGCAGTATTTTTGCTAATTTTCTGACCTCAGTTATTTTTTTTTCTATGTATTTTTTTCATTAATATACAGTATTTACTCCACAATTAATTAGGCACTTGAAGGGCAGTCCAAACGTGTCCACCACCCCCATCCCTCCAATGGACTTCATGTCCAGTACACACTGGGCTCTGATCTGGGAGCTACTCTCCTTTCTGAGGAAGACGAGGATGTGGAGGAGGAGGATGAGAGATACGCTGTGGTGTCAAAGAATCTGTGTGGCTTTGAATACACTCCTGGTCACAGCGTGGATAACCTAGAGGGCTCAGGTATGTTTTAAATGCGGTAAAATGAATTTGACTGAAGTTGTTGCTTTCTAATGTGTGAACCACCGGGGCATTGAGAGTAAAAAAAAAAAAAAGACAAAAAAAGGCAAGCTCACAATTGAAGGGCTTCATCACATCATTTATGCTGCGCAAAATATGATGAAACTTTGAGAAATGTATCCAGTGGAGATGCAGGTAGATCCACAATAAGTGCATGGATAACATGACAGAGTAAACATACCTGTATATATTTTTCAGTACATATATATCTCAATACATACATTTTAGCAATAGAACATGAATGACTACAAGGTGGGGGAATGTTGTTGATGACAGAAGAACATTAAGTGAAACTCGATTGTCTTTTTTTAAGATTAATAGCTGTAATTAGGTTCATTATTATTTAAAGTACATAGAGTTTAACCCTTAACTTTCTGTATACACCACTTGTCCTAAGGGTCAAAAAATGACCCACCTTCATTAAACCCCTAAAATAAAAAAGCTTGATTGAATTTTAAACCCCAAATCTATTTTGCATAAAGACACAACCTGTCATTCATCACAAACTTTGTGAATATCTAGGTTTTCCCTTCACGGCACAGAAAGACTGCATTTAATCAGTGGAATCCACTCGTTTTTATTATAACACACCTGTCAGAATTGTTTTCTTTATTAAACTAGAGGTTTTGTTATTTTTATTATTATTATTATTATTATTATTATTATTATTATTATTATTATTATTATTATTATTATTATTATTTTATTGCTTTAGGTACCGCATCAGTGTTAACATAATTTTTTTCACAATATACAGTATGTCGTGCAAAAAGTAGTTTTGATTGCATTTTATAATAGAGAAACAATAACAGTCTTTAGCAACATAGTATAGTTTAGGACAGTATACAAGATTGTGTGCAAGGACTTTGCAGATGTATTTCTGTGTGTGTGTGTGTGTGTGTGTTTGTTTGTTTGTTTGTTTGTTTGTTTTTTATAACTGCAAGGACAAAAATAACTCCTAAGACAAGATCTTTCCCCTGTTGGTTTCCGGCTTTTTTGGAAATATGAACAAAGGCAATGTTTCACTTTGCTTCTCATGTTGGGGTCACTCTAGGAAAAGTCATCAAATTTCAAGTTGAAAAAAAAGATCATTTAGGGGCTTTTCTATGCTGTTAAACATAGTGGCAGGACATTTTTTACTTCCAAGACAACGTAAGGGTTAAGAGCTAGCTCTCTATCCAAGGATGTGTTCATAAAAGGTGTCACCTCATTAGCTACATTAAGTTGCATGTACATAATATTCAGATTTAAAATATCTGGTGTGCTTTATCAAAATCAGTCAGCTCATCTCTAGATGAATCTGGATTTGTCAAAGACTTGTCTTTTGGTAATTTTGGTTTCTTTGTAAATGCCTTGGATTTCTGAATATTTATTGCCAAACTCAGATAATAATCACACTTTTGAAGCTTGTAAAGGCATGATGACAATCTCACAGCAAACACTCATCAACTTTTCTCTGGTCCTACTCAGCACCCCTTTCCCTATAAACTATACTATAAATGACAGACCTAACATTATAGTCACATGCAGCGGTAAAGGACAGAAAGCTTTCATCTGATTTCAAATAAAAAAAATCTTGACTTTCAGAGTATTACAACATTTTAAAACCCACCTGATCACCAGTTATGACCCTCTTGAACTAGCTCTAAACTAGCCTTACCATCACGCATGGAAATATATGGAAATAAATGTTTAAAATATTGTCAATACTGACATGCTACACATTGTTAGCTTGGTTCAAGGCCCAGTGTGTAGGATTGAAGGGAATCCTTAGCAGAAATGTAATAATATGGAAAAAATACTATGTTTTCATTTGTTCTTAATCAAACAAGACTTGTTGTGTTTTTGTTACCTTTAAATGAGCCATTTCTATCTACATATAGATTGGGTCCTCTTCCATGAAGTCTTTCATTTTCTACAGTAGCCCAGAATGGACAAATCAAATAGAGCCATTCTTGTTTTTGCATTTTCACATTGGCCACTTTAATTTTCCCACAAGCTTATGGAACTTAAGATACTTAAATCCTACACACTCCTGCAATCCTACACACCCTTTAAATTCTCCACATTTCAATAATTCAGTTCAATAACGAAAACTATGAGCACCAAAGTAAATTCAAGTTAGATTTATCAGAATAGTAAACAAGGGGGATTTAAAAAAAAAAAAAGGGTGACTCTCTACCTTTGAAACAATCAGACAGACGGAATATGTGTCTATTCCTTGATAAGCTATTCATATTCCTTTAATCTGTACGGGACAACAGATCAAAAGAATCAAATGAGCTTTTCAAATAATTAATCGAGTATGTGAACTTGGTTGTGTTAGGTCTATTATTAACTGTATGCTAACTTTGTTTGTCAAACGGACCACAGTTCTTTTGACATAATCAATATTTTCTCATCTTCCTGCATCCTGTTGTCAGGTGTGGTTGTTTTCTTTACCCTCCTGGCTATAAAATGGAAGGTCCTCAGGCTTTTCTGTGCATATTTCACCCCAGAGTGCAGCATGCTGTTTCACTTTGGAAGGCCAGAGGGCTCTGTCACAAATCTTTGCAGCCACCATAATGAAAAGTTTGAAGTCACATGTCACAGTCATGATGTTACGTTTGGGATTTTGCTTTATATTTGGAGCATATAAACAAAAATGATTTTATAAGAAGCTTTGAATCTCCTTTTTCCAAAATTGTATAAAACTGAAAATGTATTTTGGGGTCAGTGTGATGCAGTGTCACATATTTATCCCTTAGCATCTTTCAAGTGTTGTTTTATCTGCTCATTATTACTTACAAATGGAGAATATATTCCAAAACACATGTACAAAGACACAGATGCAAACACAAATGCTGTTAATACGAAAATGTGTTATTATGTAGATGTAAAATAGCTTTGGACAGATCATGTTAAAAGTGCAGATACATACCCCCCCCCCCACACACACACACACACACACGTAGCCAAAGAGGCTGCAGCTACTCAGCCCAAGAAATTGCATTAATATTAAATCATTTTGCAGTACATGATTTAACTCCCATGACAATGCTTTGTGGCAGTGCCGAAAGAAGTGTGTTCATAATGTAGCGAGGCAAAATGAATTCTTGGGGGTCAGAGTTGTGTGTCTGGCCAACAATTTTGGCTTTTTTTTCAACTACAAGCTTTCCTTTACAAATCCTTGTTCGCTGCCATGCACAGATATTCAAGGAGTAAAATAATGTGTTTAAAAAAAAAACACACAAAAAAAAAACAGCGCTGAATGTTCCAGAACATCATCTTTTAACATAATCCAGGGCTTTGCAGAATGGTCCAATATCAACACTCTGTCTGTCATTAGGGTTTGGACCACGGAGGCAGCAAACACTGTGCAGTCTGTTGGCTGACTGAACTATCACCTACGGACACACTGCACAGAACAAAGACCAAGGCGTACAATAGCCTTTTTAATCATTCACATTCAAGCTGTCTAGTAGTTATCTTTTCAAATATTACATAGTCCATTAGTAATGTTTTTATGTAGCAAGCAACCACAGAAGGTGTATAGGCTCAAAATTATTCAGACATCATTGTCTAAATCATAGGTACCTTCTTTCTCTGTAAGTGTTCTTTGTCAAAGAGATATTCCGACAGCCTGTGTAAAGTCATTTTAAGCCATTCTTACATAGACATCAAAAACATAGCATAGAATATTTTAAAATACTTTCGTAGTGCTCTATTGAAAAGTCACACATCCAACATTTAAGGTTTGATGCATTTATAAATATAGTTCTGTCTGAAGGCGTTTCTTTAGAGAAAAACTTGAAGGCTTCTCCCACAGGGACAGAACTGTACCATTTTTAGACTCTAGCATTGTTTGATAGGTTAAGAGATTGACTCGTGCATTGAGAATATGTGTTTTTGACACTTTTAATAACCCCCTGCAGGGTGAAATATGTGTCAGTATGACTAAAAATATTGACAAACATTAGCAATGCAAACAGTTTATCGTGTCATGTTTAGCTGTCACATATTGTAAGTTGTAATAAGACAAGCAGGCTGAGAAAATAGGCTTAGTCCAGTGAAACAAATCATGAACAAAGAGAGTGAAGTGGTGGTATTTCCACAGGGGGTGCCATATTACAGTTGTGGATTCATGCTTTAAATGGTTTGTTTAGCATTACATATTTTCATAATGTTAGTATTAAAGAACACTTTCAAAAGTGTAGGTTCTGAACATCATAGAGCTGGCTACTTATCTTGCCGCAACAAAGACAAATAGTTTTTGAGACCTTCTTGTGAAGCATTTAGTAATGCTGTTATCAATGAATTTATGCTAAGTGGTTTGCTTTTTATGTGGATCCCCATTAGTTGTTTCCAAGGCAACAGCTACTCTTCCTGGGGTCCATGTAGTTGGTCCAACATGGACCTAAGGTGTCTTTTGTTTCACAGATATCCCATGTTATTTGAATCATCTCAAATCCTCCTTTCAAAAACATCACATGTAGACGTGTGTTTAACGAGGTACAAGGCAAGGTACAAGCTAGATTTATGTCATTTTTTAAACAGTGTAAAAAATGAAATTAAAATCACCAGCTACTATGAAAATTCCATGCAGTTGCTCAGGCATGTTGCTACTGATGGCATCACACAATTTCTGTGCTGTAGTCTTGTGTCCTGTTGGCGCTGAACAAGGTCTGCCAATCTAGTGCAATAGCCTAATCTGGGGTGTTAGGTGTTAACCATGTCTCTGTAAAGATGTGCGCAAAGCAGTCTCTGATTTTCTGTTTCTTTGTGAGCCTCAATCACATCGCATCTCATCCACTTTTTTCTCGTGCAACCGGACATTAGCCAGAAGACGGCTTGATAGAGGAACAGCTCTCGGTCCCAGTCGAGTTCGGTTTAGTTTCTCCACTCTACACTTGGCGTATGCCATTGTTGGGGATCCTCTTGCGGTCTGCTGCATTCAGGCTAAACCTCATACAACTTTTCCCGATGTTGATAAATGCTTCTCTATCAAAGAAAAGGGGAGTAGAAAAAAAATAGAAAAATATAGCAAAACATATAGCAGGGATTTGAGGAGCTACTAGCTGCTTCATCTGCATACGCTGCTGTTGTCATAACACAAGTATGACACAACATTTAATAATTGTTCTGATTTCTTACTTTTGTTGATTTCACTTGTAGTAATATTTCCACCAGCTGATTCCTTTTGTACAATCCCATCTGAGAAGGCGGGTATGGTTGTAACAACAGGGTTGTAACAGCAGCATTTTAACCGCGAAGGGATTACCTGTGAGTCATGTAAATTGCATAACCACTTCCTTTCTAAAGTTACATGTTAAATTTCATAGCTATGTAATGAAGTGTGCAGATTTTACAGCTAAAATACTGTTTTCTTTTAGGTATGAAAGTAACTTCTGGACCAAGTCTTAGTCTGTTAGAAATTATACTGTTTAAGTTAGAATTGTGTAACTTGTAGCAGACTACAGAGTAGTCACTTGGGTAAAATGTGAGGCAACTCATCTTTACTCATTTCAAATTGCTGTGTTGCTACAGTTAGCTTGACAATGGCTGATGTGAATAGAGATGGTTGTAATACCTTTTAAAGAGGTGTTGCAACCATAGATTCTATAAAGAGCTACCAGAGTAGCTACTGTGATGTCACCCATAGGTTTGGTAAGAAATGTTCCAAAAATTGATAGAAAACTATTTTGAAATAAGAGAGGGAAAAATGTCCAGGGAAAAAAGAAAAAGCTGGGGGAAAATTACATTTATAATTATCACAATTACATCATTAAATTATATTAAAGAACTATTACAAATTTTAAGACCCCTTTTAACTTTCTTCTTCTATTTTGTTTTGTTATATATTTTTAAAAATGAATGAAATTGAATATTTCATTAAATTGAATTGCTAATTTTAACATAATTTTCTTGTACTTTTTACAAATTTCTTGTTAATTTCTTGCTTCTTCTTCAATTGGTCATTGCCTTCCTTGAAAGAAATTGAGACAATTTGCTCAGGTTTCTAAATGTTAAATATGTGTTACATTTAGTTTGTACCAGGTTGTAAACATGTCTATTTCAGCTGTAAAGTTGGACAATTTAATGTGGAGGTCTATGAGGATTTATTTTGTTTCAGAGTCAGCCTTATGTGGACATTTGATGAACTGCAACTTTTGGCACTTCCGCATCTGCTTCCTTTTTCCAGCCTCAGAGGTTGCCACCCTTCTGCTTGAGGAATTAGTTGAAACCCCAAAAAAAGAGCTAAGACTGAATGACAGCTGAACAAACTTTATCTAACAATCTTAGTGAGTCTTCAGCAGCCGAGAGGGTTCCACTACAACAAGCAGCCCTTTGCTGCATTCTCCTCCCTTTTAGGCTATCTGCCCTATCAAAGAAAATAGCCAAAAAACACAACACAAAAACAGTTTATCAAGTTATAAATACGAAAAAAAGGTTACAACCCCCCCTTCTTCTTCAGGCACTTTTAGCCAGATCTTTATCTTTGTGAACTTTCTCTCTGCAGCTAAAAGCTCGCAGCAGTGCCGCTCAGGCAGCTCTGGCTCAGCAGACCATGGTGAGCAGGGCACACATAGCCTTGGCCACAAGAGGGCACCACTGACTGGCCTCAAACCACAGACGGGCAAGGTCGGGACTCTACCCAGACGAAGAGACACCAACACAGACGGTGAGTTAAGTCTCTTACTCTCTCCGCCTGCCTTTGTTTGCCAGAGAATCCTTTATTATTGTAAATTCAGCCAGGAGCGCCTCTATCATGATGTCTCATTTGTATCCTTTGCCAAATACCCTCATCTACCATCCACTCCAACAGCCCACACACCGGCCATGAAGTCCCTGCACAGCGTGGGCTCCCGCATGAACAGCTCGTGGGCAGCTGCGGCCTCAGACCCCTCTGAGGAGTGCATGGTGACCGTGTCGACGCTGGAGCGTCAGCATATGGCTTCCTGGAGCGGCACAACAACATCCAACAGGGCCACCCTGGGTAGAGGTTCCCACAAGAGACCTGGCACAGATCCCTCCCTCAATGGGCATCCTTCAACAAACAGCACAGAGAAAAGGGAACACTGTAGGTGTTAATCCTCACAAGGGTGCATTTGTGTGCTCATTACACATCATGGTATAATTTAACGCAAACACATATCAACCATATCTGCAGAGAGAAACAATATTCAGATTTTACTCTTGACATTTAGTTGTTTTTTGTTTGTTTTTTTTGCATTACCCTGATTGATAAAACGACAATGCCATGCAGTTTAATAATTGTAGAATAAATGATAAATTTTAAATTATGGCTGTTACTTCTTCAACAAATTTTAAAGAAGGAAAGACAACCAAGATTTGCGTCCTCTAGTCAGTTGTGACAGCATTACAGTGCAGTTATATAATATACATCTCAATAGGGATACATGGAATGACTTTTGCAGTCATTCTGTGTCTCTTTGCAGTTTGTTTGCATCTCTTAAAAGTATTTTGTGTTTCCTTTTTGGTCTTTTTGTGCATTTCTGCAGTTATTTCGTGTCTCTGCAGTTTCTTTGCATGTCTTTCTGGATATTTTGTGTTTCTGTGTGGTTGTTTTGTCCATCTCCAGATCTTTTGTGTCTTTGCAGTTTCTTTGCATCTCTTTCTAGACTTTTTGTGTTTCTTTGTGTTCATTGTGTTTGTTTCTGCAGCTATTTTGTGTCTCACTGATACACTGGGCCCCTTGGCCTGTGCCTGGTTAGCTTGTTTAGTGATCCTTCCATGGCTCCACCATTTTCAATAAGTAGAGTTGTATGATACCACAATTGAGATCGAATGTGGAATCGAGAAATACAGATATATAGATATTAAGAAAATTTGATTTGACCTAAATTTAACATTGTTGGTTTTCTGTGTCTGCTCTTCCAGAGTCTTTGTGAAGCATCATTCCCTGCAGTTGCTGCCTGTCCCAGGACACCTTGTTTGTAAGCGCCATGAGATTTTTCTCTCTGCGAGTGACACAGAATGATGTTTGGAAGACAGAGAGGAGACAGAACGAAGACAAAGGAACAGAGTGCAAGATAAAAATGCAGAGCTGTAAATGTCATGTACAGACACAGACACCAGTCTCACAGTGTTATTTTCATCCCCCCTCTTCAAAAGAGTAAACGGTATGTAATATGTCCGCTTCTTTTTTTTCTGTCACATGGTGTACAAAGATTCACACAGTGGAGACAAAGAAGAAAAATCACAACAAAATGACCAACTAAAGTGTAAAAGGACTTGCATAATTTGTAAATATATTTTTTAATGTTTTTCTCTTCCTTTTGCTTTGCTATGCAAGCCAAACCCAATGTTGTCTCTTTTGTGATTTATTACTGTGAATGATTTTTCATTAATGCTCAAACTTTTAGCTTATTTTGATGAAGCTACTGTATCGATGTACTTTGCACAGAGCGTTTTTGGTGAAAATAAGCACAAACCCATTGTCAGCTGAGCTGAGGAGGAGAATCATAATGGCAAAGAGGGATGTCTATGTTAAACAGAACCTAAACAGAAGATATATACTTGGCTGTACTATAATTGTCTTAAGAAACACTCATATACTGAGATTTACAAGGAAAAAACACAGGAAAATACTTGGAAACAATAAGCCAATACAACAAACTGTGTTTCACAGGACTTGCTGGGAATCCTATTATGCATTATACTAACAACAGTTCTCAGTAAAATGGTTAACAGAACATTATGTTATGGTAACAAAGCAACACATCAATTGTGATATCCAAAGCAAAGATGTAGGAAAATAGGTGGCATGTCCCTGCCACCCCCCCCCCAAAAAAAAGAGTATGTTAATAAAAAATTATATATATATTTGTTTTGTTAATTTTGTTTCCAATTACATACAATGACATAGTGACAGTGCAATATTGAAAGGACAATATGACAGTGAAGGGAAATGTCCAGGCCAAAATATCCTGATGTCACCTGAAGACGAATGAGATGCAGAGTTTAAAGAACAATATATATGATGTTAAACATCAAAGAAACTATACTAGATTTGTTCTAATGTATTACATTGTTGAATGGATATTGACTTTCACCATCACCATACAAACATGTATAGACTCAATCAACTGCCAAATTTGAAGATGTTTTGAAAACCTTCTCCAGTTTATAAAATGCAGCCAATTAGCATTTTTCTGCCAATGAGATTCACGACATGATGTCTTTCCACTCGTTTGGATGGTTTTGTTCTGATCATTGTTCTGGTGATGGCTCTCCCTTTGAAGAATCTTTACCTGCCAGATTGGTTTGCCCTCAGGAATACGCAGCCACATACAGTTGGGCCATTTTTTCAATCCTTTGATGCAAAATAAAAAGTGTATGTGAAAACAAACCAGTCCATTTTGGAATTTGAAATCCTTTATATATATATATATATATATATATATATATATATATATATACTTAGCACAGTTGGATCATTTCATAGATTTCATATGGTCATTTTGTCTTAAGATGAGACAATGATTTTAGTGCACAGTGTGTATTATATAGTGTATAATACAGCTGAAACTTGTGTCGGTTAGGATTCCTTCAGTGTTCATTACTCAGTATGTTTTCACCTGGAGCCAAATTATCTACCAAGGTCTCTTCCTCTCCAAAACAAATGGACAAGGGGCCTCATGTACAAAGGGTGCATACGCACAAAAGCATGGTGTTCGCCCTTTTCCACATTCACGTTCCGATGTATTAAGAGTGAAATGACCGTGGAAATGTGTGGTGCTCCACGCCAGCTTCATGGCTGCCATATGCATGTCTACTGCTTTTGATCCGTTGGCGACACTTATAGGTGATACTGGGACACTGTTAACAATATCAAAATGGTTACTCCTCTGAGTGATGTGCACATCAGAGACACACTGATGAACTTTAACACATCCACCTTCGTCAATTAGATGAGTGGATATAAAAGCATGCACAAAATGTTGCAGATAATAATGTTAACAACAATTAGCATTATTAGAAGATATTGCAAATGGGCACACGATGACGAGTGGCTCATCAGCCGTTTGAAGTTTTCCGAGGGCAATCCTGAACTGTGAGGAGCCATGCGCTGATCTGCTCATACGGATGCTGACCACACCGGGCTTCCTAGCGACAGGGGCATTCCAGAGGAAGCTGGTCGACCTATCGGGACAGTGACAGTAGACCCTGAGCCAAGCCATGCCAGCTGTGTGGGACGGAATTATCCGCATGTCAGCCAGGTATATCAAATTCCCATACAATGCAGCTGAATAGGCCAACATTAAAGCGCAATTTGCAGCGAGAGCCGGTTTTCCTAATGTAATCGGAGCTCTCGACTGCATACACATTGCTATAAAAGATGAATATATTTATGTTAACAGGAAGCATTTTCATCTGATCAATGTACAGATCATACGTGATGCGCAAATGCAATTAACAAACAATGTGGCAAGATGGCCTGGATCAACGCAGGATTCATTCATTCTAACGAGCAGCATGGTTGGGAACATGCTACAAGCTGGCAACGTGCGCGATGGGTGGCTTCTAGGTGAGTAAATAATTATTCGTTTAATTGTCCTAATATTAATCCCCCTGATGCGCATTCAGCATGTGCGCCCCCAAATATCATCATGTCTTCACAGACATAATGTCACTGGTTAGTGACTTGCTGGTTTTTTCAGATTAAACTACAAATTACAAGCTTTCCAACAAGCCCCTGTTTGTGTTTGAGAAATTATGTCAATAAACATGTGCGTAAAGTTTGAAATCACTTGATCAGCCTCACCTTTTCCCCAGCGCACTGCTGCGTTCATTTACAACTGTAGTGCATGATGCATGCGATCTATGAAATTAACAAATGGAAACTGTAAATCCATTTTGCACAAAAAATATACTTTAAGGAGCGTCTCCAACTCACATTCTGAAAAATTCTTCTCCCTAGTTTTACTAATTGCTAATGTTTGTGTTATCTGAGATAAGAGAGGGGAATCCTACATGCAGGGCCTAGTTAAATTAATCTGCATATTTAAATGAGGGCATGGAGAGGGAGGAGTCTGGTACCCCTATACATGCTCAATTCCACGTTGATTGGGATGTACAAAGGAAATGTGCTTGGATTCATGAGTGTGCACAGTTTCATACATCTGTATTTTTTTGTGCGTACAACATTTTCTGGATTTAAGTATACGGCATGTTTCAGTAGCAAAGCCATCAAGTCTTTGTTCATTAGGCCCAGGTGATAGAAACTGGTAAAAAAAAAAAAAAAAAAAAAAAAACACAAAAAAACAACTCTACTCAAGACACATCAGTTTCATGCTACAACTGTGCCCACGTTTCCTATGGCTCTGTCCCTGATAGCTGAGGCATTCTCTGTTTCTCGGTTGTTGAGCAATATCACAAGAAAACTAGACAACAAGAAAAACATCCCCTTGGACTCAGAGATGAACTGTTTAGATTTTGGTAGCCATAGGTCAAAGGTCAAGGTCACTTGACCTCATCTGTCCAAGCTTGTGAGTTGGATCCTTATCCAGGACAGGTGGCTGCAAAAGGAGACTGTGAAAGGGACCTTAAAAACAGCTGAAGTATCAGGTGTATTAGCTCAGGTTATTAAAAGGTTTTCTAAGTTTAAACTTGCTTGTTAATGCTACCTTTGGCTAATTTGTGCTGTTTCAGGCATCATGCTATGCTTTGTTTTATTTTTTTATTCAGTTTTGGACGACATACTCTGCTATGACTTTTTTATGCAGTTTTAAAACATACTATACTATGCTGTTTTTTAATGCTATTTTGGTTAACATAATATTATTTTTTCTTTTATACTATTTTGGATGACATACTATACTATGGCTTTATTTATCCTATTTTGGACAACATACCATTGTATAACTTCTATTTGGTAAGTTAGTGATATTACTTCTTTATGCTATTTTTGACTGTATTTTTGGCCATGTCATACTTTGATATTTTCTGTCATACTATAGTCTGCCATTTTTGGTCGTTTTTTTCGACATGCTATATTATGGTGTTTTTCACCGTTTTTGCATCATTCTATGCTATGTTGTTTCTTGGCATGCTATTTTATTAGGTTGTTTATTAGTGTTTTTTAGCCATGTCCTATTCTGACATTTTTCGCCATACTTAAGTATGGCATTTTCTGTCATTTTTTTGAAATGCTATATTATGGTGTTTTGAGATATTTGTGTAATGTTTTGCAACATTCTATGCAATGCCGTTTCTCGGCAGGAGAGTATATGTGGTTTTTAGCTGTTTTTTGGCCATGTCATAATTATTTTAACATGTTTAAAAACCAGTCCATAAAGAACAGAGAAAAATGGTCAGAAAAGTGATTGCTCAAAATGCAGAAAGATGTAATACTACAGCATGTTTACGGAGGAGGTTTACGGTGTAGTCTGTTGAAAAAATGGTCCAAAAAGTCAATATTTTGAGCGTTTTAAGCCAAAGTATGGGATGGGAAAAAGCCACACTATAACAAAGGGAAAAATGGTCAAAAAAGTGACGCCACCAAATGTTAAAAAAAAGTCATAGTGCAGCATGTTTAGGTAGTTTACAGTGTAGCCTGTTGGAAAAACAGTCCAAAAAGTAAATACTGAGAGTGTTTTAAGCGAAAGTACAATATGGGGAAAAAATCTTTACTATAGCATGGGGAACAATGGTAAAAAAAAAGCTACCCCTTAAAATTTTAAACAAACTCATAGTACTGCATGTTGAGGCAGGTAATAATATAGCCTGTTGACAAAAACATCCAAAAAGTAAATAATTTCAGTGTTTAAAGCCAAAGTACAGTATGTCAAAACAAGCCACACTATAGCACAGGGAAAAATGGTCAAAAAGGTGACCGCTCCAAATCCAAAAGTCATAGTACAGCATGTTGAGGCAAATATATTGCCTTTTTGGACCATTTTTTCAACAGACTATACTATAAACTGCCTCAACATGCTGTACTAGGACTTTTTTTAACAATTGGAACGGTCACTTTTTTGACCATTTTTCCTTGTGCTTTAGTATGGCTTTTTTTCATGTATTGTACTTTGGCGTATCCCTTTGACTTGCATTTGCAAAAAATTATTTGTTGGTACAATTGTGTTCCTGCCTCTTCATTTAGTAACATTTCAAGTTTTGTTTTTCAGATTACCCAATCAGGAAGCAGATACACTGCAAAAATGGCCTGTCAAATTTAAGGCCAAACACCCTAGATTTAAGCATACTTGCACTTAAAAGAAGCAAATTTGGCTGCCAGTGCAGTAAGCAAATTTTGCTTGTTAAGGTGTCTTAAAACCAGTAAAACTGTGTGACTCTCATTGTAGCCCATAAAAGCTTGAAATAAGATCAAAAACACTAATTTCAAGCAATTTATTTAAGCCTAGTTGGACATACTAGTGCTTAAAATAAGGTTTCTATAGACCTGAAGTGGATGTTTCCAGACTTGTCTCCTGTATCTAGTTAAAAATAACTCAGAAAAAGACAAAGATGCTTAACAAGACCAGGCAAGTGATATTTACTTGAATTAAGTCAAATGATCTTTCCTAGTCAGCACTAGATAATCCATTTATACTTAAAACAAGACTAACTAGATTTTTTAAATCTAAATATAAGATTATTACACTTGGTTAGATCGGCAGTTTTTGCAGTGTATGCAGGTCAACCAGATGGTTGACTTGCCCGTTTAGGGTAATTGTGGGCATTTATTTCATTTCTGCAACAAAATGTTTAGTTTTTTTTTCATATAAAAACATCACAGAGAGTATAATTTGTTAAAATAACCTTTCATAAATTTAACAAATATATTTCTTAACTTATATATAAATACTTTCAAAACCAACAATGCATTTCATCGAAATCAAATACAACCAACAATGCTTAGTTATTCACTGTGAACAGAAATTCATTGATAATTTATGAACAGTGATGTAAACAGGCTTCATATTTCCACATCACACTTGTCTAACTTGCTTACTGAACAACAGAGTGTGACACTATCACCCTATCAAACACCTGCATTCTCTTCTGGTGGTATGCAACAAAGCACCGCTTTTTGTTATTCCGTTCATAGGAGTTACAAAAATGTGCCCATGTAGCTAGCTTTGAGTAGCTGCATGTGTGTGTGTGTGTGTGTGTGTGTGTGTGTGTGTGTGTCTGAGAGATAGAGGGAGAGGGAGTAGGCCTGTGTGCATAAAATTTTAGAATTGAAATGATTCACACAATATAAATATCAAAGCTGTATGATATACTGTATATTTTTTGAGCTGTGACCATTGATTCAAAAACAGTGCTCACCATACAAATGAATGGCGCTAATCTGCTATCCAGACCTGCATGGGTGAGTTTAGACAACGCTATCCTTAAAAGTACAAAAACCACAGCTTAGATATTTACACATTATGAATCCTGACAAATAGATGAACATTTTGATGTATATTATGTCTGTGTAACTACAAATTGAGTAGCAATGATTAGAAAACAAAATGAGAAATTAGTGACTTGAGCTAAACTGTTTACCCAGACTGGCAACTCAACCGAGCGGTCAATCCAGTTTTCGGAGGAATCGTAGATATATATTTTAGTGTTAAGTTTATTTCTTTCAACTAAAAAAAGGATTGTTACGGGGTATAGAAATGATATGTGAAAGATTTTTTTTTTGCTCTTACTCTGAGATTTCTGAGGAGCCGTGCAGCACCGAGTCACTTACGTTTTTTTCCACAGTATTCAGACAATAATGTTTATCTACAGCAGCGCCATACAGTGGATATAATCAGTGTTGAATACACTATTCAATGAGATGAATGACTATGAACAGCCAAAAAAAGGTTTTCAGAGTTTTAAATAAAGCAATATGGACAAGAAAGTCAACTGTGCGGTTACAATACCAGTCAACGGGAACGCTCAAAATAATTACTTTTTGGACCGTTTTTTCAACAGGCTGTACTATTAACTGCTACAACATGCTGTAATATGACTATTTCTAACCCTTGGAATAGTCACTTTTTTGACCGTTTTTCCCTTTTTTTTTTCAACAGACTATACTATAAACTGCCTCAACATGCTGTAGTATGACTTTTTTTTAACATTTAGAACAATCACTTTTTTAAAAGTTTTTCTCTGTGCTATAGTATGGCTTTTTTCACCAAATTTTACTTTGGCTTAAAAGTTCAAAATAATGACTTTTGGACCGTTTTTTCAACAGGATATACTATAAATTAAACATGCTGTGGTATTACTATTTTCACTTTCACTTTTTTTACTATTTTTCCCTGTGCTGTAGTATGGCTTTTTTCACATACTGTACCCTGGCTTAAAATGCTAAACATACTGACTTTTTGGACCGTTTTTTTTAACAGGCTACACTATATTTGCCTCAACATGCTGTACTATGACTTTGTTTAACATTTGGAGGGGTCACTTTTTTGACATTTTTTCCCTGTACTATAGCATGGCTTTTCTCAACAAATTTTACTTTGGCATAAAATGCTAATAATAATGAATTTTTGGACCGTTTTTGTAAAATGCTATACTATAACTGCCTCAACATGCTGTACTATGACTTTTTCTTATATTTAGAGCGGCCACTTTTTTGACCATTTTTGCCTGTGCTATAGTATGGCTTTTTTCACCAAATTTTACTTTGACTTTAAACGCTCAAAATATTGACTTTTTGGACTGTTTTTTTCTTCAACAGATTGTACTATAAACTGCCTCAACATGCTGTACTATGATTTTTTTTAACATTTGGAACGATCACTTTTTGGACCAATTTCCCTGTGCTATAGTACAGCTTTTTTTCACCATACTGTACTTTGGCATAAAGAGCTCAAAATAATGACTTTTTTTGACCCTTTTTTTTAACAGGCTATACTATAAACTGCCTCAACATGCTGTACTTTAGAAAGTCTTCTTTTTGGAACAGTTACTTGTTTGAACATTTTTCCCTGTGCTATACTATGGCTTTTGTTCACCAGATTTTTCTTTGACTTCAGCCAAAGTAAAATTTGTTGAAAAAAAACAAACTATAGCACAGGGAAAAATGGTCAAATGATCCCTCAAATGCTGAAAAAAGTAATACTACAGCATGGTGAAGCAGTTTATAGTATAGCCTGTTGAAAAAAAATATTATTTTGAGCATTTAAAGCCAAAGCAAAATTTGGTGTACTATAGCACAGGAAAAAATGGTTAAAAATGTGACCTCTCCAAATGTTAAAAAAAGTCATAATACACCATGTTGAGGCAGTTTATATTATAGCCTGCTGACAAAACAGTCCAAAAAGTCTTTATTTTGACCTTTTCAAGCCAAAGTAAACCTTAGTAAAAAAAAAAAAAGCCATACTATACCACGGGGAAAAATTGTCAAAAAAGTAACTGTTCCAAATGTCTAAAAATGGTCATGGTACAGCATGTTAAGGCAGTTTATAGTGAAGCCACTGGAAAAAATGGTCTGAAAAGTCATTATTTTGAGCTTTTTAAAGCAAAGCAAAATTTGGTGAAAAAAAACAAACACTATAGCACAGGGAAAAATGATATAAAAAGTGATCGTTCCAAATACTAAAAAAAGTCATACAACACCAGGTTGAGGCAATTTATAGTATAGCCTGTGGAAAAAACAGTACAAAAACTCATTATTTTGAGCATCTTAAGCCAAAGTGTAATTTGATGAAAAAAAGCCAAACTATAGCACAGGGAAAAATGGTCAAAAAAGTGATTGCTCAAAATGCTGAAAAAAGTACCTCTACATCACATTGAGGCCATTTCTAATGTATTCTGTTGAAAAAACAGTCCAAAAAGTCATTATTTTGACCTTTTTAAGCCAAAGTAAAATTTGGTTAAAAAGCCATACTATAGCACAGGGAAAAATGATCAAAAAAGTCATGTCTCCAAATGTTGAAAAAAGTAATACTACAGAACATTGACGCAGTTTATAGTATATTCTGTTGAAGAAACAGTCCAAAAAGTCATTATTTTGACCTTTTTAAGCCAAAGTGAAATTTGGTGAAAAAGCCATACTATAGCACAGGGAAAAATGGTCAAAAAAGTCATATTTCAAAATACTGAAATAAGTAATACTACAGCACATTTAGGCAGTTTATAGTATAGTCTACTGGAAAAACAGTCCAAAAAGTCATTACTTTGAGCGTTTAAAGCCAAAGTAAAATTCGATTAAAAAAGCCATACTATAGCACAGGGAAAAATGGTCAAAAAAGGTGATCACTCAAAATGCTAAAAAAAGTATCTCTATATCACATTGAGGCCGTTTATAATGTATTCTGTTGAAAAAACAGTCCAAAAAGTCATTATTTTGAGCATTTTAATCCAAAGTAAAATTTGGTGAAAAAGCCATACTATAGCACAGGGAAAAATGGTCAAAAAAGTCATGTTTCAAAATACTGAAAAAAGTCATACTACAGCACATTTAGGCAGTTTATAGTATAGTCTACTGGAAAAACAGTCCAATAAGTCATTACTTTGAGCGTTTAAAGCCAAAGTAAAATTTGGTGAAAAAAGCCATACTATAGCACAGGGAAAAATGGTCAAAAAAGTCATGTTTCAAAATACTGAAAAAAGTAATACTACAGCACATTTAGGCAGTTTATATAGTATACTCTGCTGAAAAAACAGTCCAAAAAGTCATTATTTTGACCTTTTTAAGCTAAAGTGAAATTTGGTGAAAAAGCCATACTATAGCACAGGGAAAAATGGTCAAAAAAGTCATCTCTCCAAATGCTGAAAAAAGTCATACTACAGTAAGTTGAGGCAGTTTATAGTATATTCTGTTGACAAAACAGTCCAAAAAGTAATTTATTTTGAGCATTTAAAGTCAAAGTAAAATTTGGTGAAAAAAGCCATACTATAGCACAGGGAAAAATGGTCAAAAAAGTAATCTCTCCAAATGCTGAAAAAAGTCATACTACAGCACGTTGAGGCAGTTTTTAGTACATTCTGTCGAAAAAACAGTCCAAAAAGTCATTATTTTGACCTTTTTAAGCCAAAGTGAAATTTGGTGAAAAAGCCATACTATAGCACAGGGAAAAATGGTCAAATAAGTCATCTCTCCAAATGCTGAAAAAAGTAATACTACAGAACATTGACGCAGAAAATAGTATATTGTGTGGACAAAACAGTCCAAAAAGTCATTATTTTGACCTTTTTTAAGCCAAAGTAAAATTTGGTGAAAAAGCCATACTATAGCACAGGGAAAAATGGTCAAAAAAGTCATATTTCAAAATACTGAAAAAAGTAATACTACAGCACATTTAGGCAGTTTATAGTATATTCTGTCAAAAAACAGTCCAAAAAGTCATTATTTTGACCTTTTTAAGCTAAAGTGAAATTTGCTGAAAAAGCCATACTATAGCACAGGGAAAAATGGTCAAAAAAGTCATCTCTCCAAATGCTGAAAAAAGTAATACTACAGTAAGTTGAGGCAGTTTATAGTATATTCTGTTGACAAAACAGTCCAAAAAGTAATTATTTTGAGCGTTTAAAGCCAAAGTAAAATTTGGTGAAAAAAGCCATACTATAGCACAGGGAAAAATGGTCAAAAAAGTCATATTTTCAAAATACTGAAAAAAGTCATACTACAGCACATTTAGGCAGTTTATAGTATAGTCTACTGGAAAAACAGTCCAAAAAGTCATTACTTTGAGCGTTTAAAGCCAAAGTAAAATTCGATTAAAAAAGCCATACTATAGCACAAGGAAAAATGGTCAAAAAAGTGATCACTCAAAATGCTAAAAAAAGTATCTCTATATCACATTGAGGCCGTTTATAATGTATTCTGTTGAAAAAACAGTCCAAAAAGTCATTATTTTGAGCATTTTAATCCAAAGTAAAATTTGGTGAAAAAAGCCATACTATAGCACAGGGAAAAATGGTCAAAAAAGTGATCGCTCAAAATGCTGAAAAAAGTATCTCTACATCACATTGAGGCCGTTTATAATGTATTTGTTGAAAAAAACAGTCCAATAAGTCATTATTTTGATCGTTTAAAGTCAAAGTAAAATTTGGTGAAAAAAGCCATACTATAGCACAGGGAAAAATGGTCAAAAAAGTGATCTCTCAAAATGCTGAAAAAAGTAAGACTACAGCACATTGAGGCAGTTTATAGTATATTCTGTTGAAAAAACAGTCCAAAAAGTCATTATTTTGACCTTTTTAAGCCAAAGTAAAATTTGGCGAAAAAAGCCATACTATAGCACAGGGAAAAATGGTGAAAAAAGTGATCGCTCAAAATGAAAAAAAAAAAAAACAGTCATGGTACAGGATGTCAAAAACTTTTAGCGTTTTATGCCAAAGTATAGTATTGCGAAAAAAACACAGCATCTTCGATGTTTTTTTTGACATGCTGCATTGTAGTGTTTTTGGTTGTCTTTGCAACATTCTATGTAATGCTCGTATTGGTAGGCTATTTCATGCAGGTTTCAGCTGTTTTTGTCTATGTCATATTTTGACTTTTTTCGCCATACTATGGTAAATGGTAAATGGACTTGTATTGCGCTTTTCTAGGCTTATTGACTACTCAAAGCGCTTTTAACACTACACGTCACATTCACCCATTCACACACACATTCACACACTGGTGGCCGAGGCTAACGTACAAGGTGCCACCTGCTACTCAGTAATCTTTCACACACACACACACACACACACACACACACACACACACTCACACTGGGAGCATTGGGAGCAATTTGGGGTTCAGTATCTTGCCCAAGGATACTTCGACATGTTGCCCGGAGGACCTGGGGATCAAATCCTGGACCTTCCGATTAGAGGACGACTTCCTCTACCTGTGGGTATCACTTCTTGAGTGTTTTTTTGACATACTATATTATGGTGTTTTGGACTGTTTTTGCAACTTTCTATGCTATGATATGTCTCGGCAGGCTATTTTATGTGGTTTTTAGTAGTTTTTTGGCCATGCCATATTGACATTTTACGCTATATTATAGCATGGCATTTTTGGTTGTTTTTTGGATATGCTATACTATGGTGTTTGGGAAGTTTTTGAGATGTTTTTCTCAGCAGGTAATTAAATGTGGCTTTCAGCTGTTTTTTGGACATGTTATATTTTGACAGTTTTCGCCATCCTATAATATGGCATTTTCTGTCTTTTTTATTGACATGCTATATTTTGGTGTTTTTGGCAGTTTTTGTATTATATGCAATGGGCTTGTCTCTGCATGCTATTGTATGTGGTTTTCAGCTGTTTTTTGGACATGTCATATTTTGACATTTTTCAACATACTGTACTATGACGTTTTCAGTCCTTTTTTGACATGCTATATGTTGATGTTTTTTGTCAAATTTTTAGACATTCTATACTATGGCGTGTCTTGACATGCTATTTTATGTGGTTTTCAGCTGTTCTTTGGATATGTATTACTATACTATGACGTTTTCGTTAATTTTTTTGACATGCTATATTATGATGTTTTTATGCTGTTTGGGACAACATACTGTGGGATGATATACAATATCTCTGACTTATTTTATGCCATTTTGGAAGACTAACACCAAACATTTCTGTATTTTACACTGCTTAAGGTAAAAATGGTTGCTTTAACGCTTTGTGATAAGGTTTAGGTAGACTTTGTTGCTTCTTATCCTACCACAGCTCATCACCTTGTCTGCTCCCCTAATAATTACCATGACCTCTAGATGGCACCACCTTACAAAGACAAAATATGCCTAAAAAGACATATTTTGTCTTATCGACATAGTTTGAAAAAGTTCTAGATTCAACTTTGCTCCATCACAGACGAGGCTGCAAAGACTGAAAGTCACTCAAGTTATCTTTGAATGACAGCTCCTCTGGACAGCAGTGGGGAGGATAGCTTCAGGCAATGGTACAATAGGTTTCATGCACAGTGCCCGCGCTGTGCCCACAGGCTGTCAATATTTGTATCTTGAGATAGATAGACAAGGATTAGGATTGTCTGCAGATATTGTGCAGACATGGCACCATGTGTAAGCCACCGTTTAAGCTTTAAATCTAACTGGGTGGGTTTCCAGAGTTGCTGTGGGGACAGAAGAATTGGTATCATGCCATCAATTCTATACTTACTTTGACACAATTTGTCCACCCTATTACAGGGACCAGCCCCCCTTTCCTCCACAAAATCCTACCACCGATCCTGCATAGGATCCTCCTAATTTACCCTAGCTGTGCCCACAGGGCCCAATTACAAGGCTCCACCAGCATTCATAGAGTCATGGCTCCATATAAAGATGTAGTTGGAGTGGTATGGTCACTTTGGGGTGTTGTGGTCTTGGTTGGATGAAAAAGCAGTTTGCTGTAATTGTTATTTACTGCTGTGCTATGTTTTTTCACCACTCAGGAACAATTTGGCCTCACACTGCTTCACTACTTTGGACACTGCTGCAAAGAAATATTTGTAACGATGATCCACTTTCTACAGAAAGAATTCATAGTAAAATTAACAATAAAGTATATATGGCCATATTAATTCAACAACAGTGATTTTTTTGATGACTTGTTAATTAAAATAAAACAATTCCAATTCACATGGCCCAACCCTTACCCTTACCCTGGCCCTAACCCCATTAACATTAGATTTAGCATTTGGATGACAATGTGACAATAATGTAAGAACGCTTAAACAAGTGTGAACCAGTGGCTACATTTCATTTCCATCATCATTTGTAAGTAATCAATTGTGTAAAAGTTCAATATGTTAATATTTAAGAAAGGTCCTAGTGGTTCTGACTTTGATTTAAAAAAAAATAGCCTACATATAAAGAAATTGAGATTAGCCCCTTTAAACCCAGTGTTTCATCATTATGCAGGTGCATTAACCATCCCCAAAAAGCAAGTAAGATAATACAATTAAAGAAATTTAAACAAAATTAGTAAGTATATAAGAGGGACTCTACACATGGGTAAATGGAGTAAATACATAAATAAAATACAGAATCCTTGAGGTAAACCACCCTTTTATCTAGGTGAACATAAATTAATCATAATGACAGGCTGCAGTTTACATGAGAAAAATCAGCTTCACAGAGATTACACATGTTAATTCAAGATCTAACAGCACAAACAATCATTAGCATGTTTACATACAGGATATTCATATCCATAGTGTCACCATCCCACTGAAGAGCCAATTTTAGACTTAGGAAATGTCAGTATCATAGATTTTCAAGGGAAATGTAGACAGTGTGATTAAAGAGCTTGTAAAGCTCTACTGTATATTTTGGAACAGCTTTATGAGTAGCACAGAGGGTTGTTATATTTCCCAGTATGATGCTCAGACAAGAGACCTCACCATGTTCATTATATTGTATTTTGTTTAGCCTTTTGATTCTGCACATTAAAGCCAGACTTAATACTCAGTGGGCTAGATGAACTGCTGTAATATCTCACTCTGCAAATAATCATTATTGCTGCTTTAAGGGAAGATAAAGGGAACTATTTGCTTGCTTTTTTGAGATCTCAGTACTGCATGAAATGCTCCCAACATGTGGTGAACAACCTTTTCAGTATGAGTATATGTAATTTAGCCTTGAAAGGATGATTTTTGACTCATGACATTTGGCTAATTGCATCATTCAAACAGTGTGGTGGTTTACATGCGCTCCACCTGAGACCGCAGGGCTCTCTCTGTGGCTCATCTACCCTGAGGGTGAGCCAAAGGCCAGCGGTCTCCTGGCCTTTAGCTCCCTCTGTGACCAATTTATTTTCATCTTGTTCACCCTGATGCTTCATCTACTTCTTTCATGTTGCTACTTCACATTGTGCCGCTGACATGAAACAGCGATGCCTCTCCTAGAGGTCTCTAATAGAGGGCATTTAGGTAAATACAGAGAGGATATTATATTTATCTTTGTCTATAACCTGCTCTCCCTGACTCACAAATCCAGACACACAGTCTCAAAATCTCAGCTGAGACTCGCTCTGCTGTTTAATCCTGGAACAGAAACTCTGCTCTGGTTGCTGAAAGCTGCCCGGGAGACTAAAGTGGCACACTTGTAGTTTAGCCTTTCTGGTTAGGACAGATTGTCTCTGCACTACTGCCCAAAAAGTTAACTTCAACAGTCTTGACTTACAATTTGTCTGGTGAAGTTGCCATGGGACTCTCCTCAAGCCAGGACAAAATCCCCAAAGCTGAACACAAAACAATTGGTGCATTTACTATCAAGTTGTAGGGTTGAAAAAATATCCTAAATTTTATTCAATTTTGAATTTGAAACAACAACACCTGCTGGCTATGTTTTCCTTCAAGGACCCCTCTACTCAAAAGAACACTTTGCTCATCCAGTGAACAGCAAGAATGGACTTTTTCATTGAAGAAAGCCACGTCTTTTCTCCACAAGTTACATTTTCTTTGATGAAAAACAGAAAGTTCTGGATTTGAAATATGGGAGATTATTTGTGAGGTAACTGATTTTTTTGTGGAAAATAAACCCAACCTAAGGCCCAATCCCAATCTCCACACTTACGGACATTAAGGCATGTTCCCACAAAGCGAGTGAGGACTTCAGACTGTCGTAATGTCAAACCATCTAGAATGTGAGGGCTCTCTAACAGACAATACCACACTCTTTCCACAAATTGGATGTCTTTAGGTTTAGTCAAGTAAAGTCAGGTTAGGTTTAGAAAAACATAATGACAACACATACTTTTAAGTTCCCTTGATTTTGCACAGTTCTGAACAACGGCCCCCTGGGTAAAATCCTGTGTTTTGTGACCCATCCACCTGCCTTCTTATGCAGGATCGATTTTGATACAGCACTCCGTCTCTCATATCCAAATATCTAAATTGTATAACTAACTGTCAGCGTGTGTGTACTCTAAATGCCCCCTCTCTCCTGCTGCCATATAAGGCCATGTCATCACCCTCTCTGCCTCGAGTGCAGCTTTTGACAACTTAGCATTCCCTCCTCATCTACCGCTTTAAGTCCTCCCTTGGCGTCGCAGGACGCATCCTCCCTCGTTTCACAGTCAACTTTTATAGTGACAGACAGTGATATGTCTTCATAAACAAATTTGAATTTACCACTGCTGGATCAAGCTCCACCTCTCCACCAGATTCATTATCACCGACACCTCCTAATTCCTCACCAACTGTCTGCTTTAAGAGAAAGTAATCTCCCTCAAACACAACTGCTATAAATTTTGAAATCATAAATTTGCACCTCATTACTCTGGCCCCTTCTGACTTCTCAGTCGACACTAGTGTCACCCCCCCCCCCCTTGTCAATGACGCAGGAAAACACTTCCTCTCAAGGCTGAGAAATGCTGCCTATCTCTGACACCACCTGTTTGTTTCACTGCTGTGGAGCTAATCAATGTCTCCATCACCTCCAGACTTCTCTCCTGGAACACTGCCTCCTGCACACCCCCAATAAACCTCATTATGTAGAAAATCCTGTTGCCATAATGATTACATGAACCTGCTCAAGAGGCCAAAGGGTGCCAGTTCTCCAAAACCTCCAATGACTTCCTCCACAATGCAGAATAACATTTTTGGATAATGTTAAGATTCAACATTTGCGGTGATAATGGGAGGAATTTGACCACCTAGATTATGGCGGGTAGGTCAGCAGAGATATTGTCCTTCGCGGCGCAGCATTCAGCTATACTGTCTCTATAGATCTGCCCTGCTTTAAAGAGTTGTTCAGGGTTGACAGCCATCAGTTTCACTTTTTCTGTCAGCCTCTCTAGCAATTCTGCCACATTTGCCCTAGCTGTCAGGGCCGGCTCTTTGTCAACAGATTGCAGAGAATCTGCTGGATAAACACAGCAAAATTGAAAATGAAACTTGGCAGCACACACAAGCGCATAAGAACGAACACACACACACACACACACACACACACACACACACACACACACTCACACACTCACAGTATCTTAGAAACCAAGGCAAACACTTGTGAATAACCTACTGTAGACAGTTGTCCTTGAAAACGAAAAAAAAAAGGAGAGGAAAAGAAATAGATGAGGATGAAGGCAGCCATTCATGCTACTGAGAAGTAGATTTTCCGGAGAAGAAAACGGCATTACTAACACAGGTGAATCAGAATTCTATTTAGTTTCAATCAAGTTATTGGAATAATTCATGAAGTAGCTGATTGCATGAATGACTCAGTAAACATAATATAAAAACCATTAAGTGTTGCATATTCAAGTTTCTATTTAAGTAATGCCCATGCACACTCCAGTTTGTCAACAATTATTATATTACCCCCTCGGAGGCAGTAATGAAGAGGATGATTATTTTCCCTCTGTTATAAATAGAGCATTGATTTTTTTTTTTAATTCAGCAATCATGGGTCAGCCATGTTGATTGGAGTGGACATTAGCTTTCACAGCACAAGATAAAATTGTCCACCCTCCATTTAGACATAGCAGTCACATCAGTCAAGCTTGAAGCGATAATTGGACAAAAAAGGTAGATCACGCTGTATCTTAGCTGCTGGCAGCTGTAAAGGAGGTCAGCCTTTATGCACAAGGACACACACAAGATAGTCTCGCAGGTATTGACAGCAGCCTTTGTGCTGTAACAACTACTGTAAATGGGCAAACATCAGAAATGCAGCCATTATTTATGTAAAAAGAAAGAACAGAATTGTCAGCAGTTACATGTAAGAATAACATCGTTCCTCTTCACAGAAAACACCATACAGGCTCTGCACTGAAGGTTAAAAGTTTGTTATCCTAGTTCTATGATCACAACCAGAGCCCTTCACTGGCCTCTCAGAGATATACAGTTAGAAGGTTTTTGTCTCCTTTCTTAAGAAGGAGGACAGGATGGCAGAAATTCTTATGCTCTGCCCAGTCTGTGCATTCTCATGAAGCGGCATCCTCCGAGTCTTAAAAAATGTAGTAGATGGAGGAGGTGCCAAAAACTGCACGAGTGCTCTCATAGAGCAGGCCAGTGGAGAGATGTGTCTCAGTGTTATTATACGCCTAAGGAAAGCTGGACAGTGCCTGCAGCAAAGGCATGACATGCAAAACACTGCTGGTAACGAAATAATATAAAGAGTGCGAGTGCAGGAGGCAGCAGGATTGGTGGATGGATCCAACAAACCCTGGACTTTCATGTGTGAACCCAGTATTTGCTTTGCGTCTGAATTTGATGGGGTTTTTTTCTTCACCTTACCAAGTGTCTCATTCCCTTTATCCTAACCGTCTGTGCCAGCATGTGCATTTGTTAATGACCCGCCGTCAGTTGCCAAGTGCTGGTGTTGCCTAAACACAACAATGTCAAAGTTATGCATATTTAAGGGTGGACCTACCTTAATAATGGAGCTGTCTGTGAGGCCTCTCCACAGTCTGTAAGTCATATCCACCTCTTGCTCTTCCAGTGTTATCCTGTGTGAGATTTAAAAAATATGTTGTTCGTCTGAGTGTTACGTGCTTTTTGGGTCATTGGTTTCTGTGTATAACCAATATTTAAATTTAAATGATCCAACTGTAGCTTAGAAAGTTCTTTAAAGTTACACTGACCAAGCTATACAGTAACAACTTTTGGAGTTTTATTTTGGTTATTTCTGCTAGTCACTTAACCTAGTGTCACAAAGTCAGTGAGTGTGAACAGCAGACAGACTGAAGAAAAAAAAAAACTGTAGCTACAAGCCTCATGCTGTTTTGTGAAGTGACTTGAGTGATGTGGGTTGTTGTGGGTCAGTGAGTCTACAGGAGAGCGTTGATGTTGGTGATTCTGAGTTTAAAATTGTTGAACGGCCGTGCTCGTAGTGCTTTATTTTGTTCTGTTTCCACAAACTTTTTTTAAGGTTGTGTTTATCTTTAAGTAGGCGTATAAGGACTGAGCAGACAATCCACTGAGAAGTTAAATACTACTTGAAAGGTGAAAAACTATCCTTGTACCTCTGATCCTCTTACCGTTGGCAGAGTGTGTTTTGAAAGCTAAATTTGATTGAGTTGGAAAATAGCCAAGTAGGGAGTTAAATTGTTTCTAGGTTGAGTGAAGTATTGATTGTAAGAAAGAACAGACAGTTTCCAATTACATATTTGGTAATTAGGGATCACCATTAGCATTCATTTCATACTTTGGAGTCATATTTCCATCCACCTTGCAAATGTCAGTCAAACATTTACTCTCTTTTAGCTCTGTTTTTGGCTTCCATGAACTCCTGAAGAAAAAAAATGTAGCTCTTAAGCTGCTTTAGAGCTTGGCTACTTTCCACAGCCATCCCCATAGGATTTGCAGTCTTTTTTTATTTAATTTAATTTATTTTTATTTTTTGAATAGTTGTGGCCTAATATACCTGATTGCTTGATTTCATTGCAGCTTTTCTAAAAAAATATAAATGAAATGTGTTGCATTATGCATGGGAGCGAGTGTAAGATAGCAAAAATAGATGCAAACTTACTTTGTACAATTTGTTATAAATCAAAGGTTTATTTCAGCAACGATTTAAACCACATTGTTCTAAGTTTTATGCTAAATTAACATTACCACTAAACATACATATTAAATCTAACTCAACTTGATTCCTTTAGTGCTTATGATAGTTCTGGCCTCTGTCATGGTAATTTGAAAGTTATCAACGTGTTTCCACCCCTTTTTAGCTGTTTTGCAGAGGAAGAGCGTTTGCCAGTCGATGACTTTTGTTTGTCTCCCACCACAACATTGCATGCAATGCAAACCCACTTTGCCGCAGAACATTAGGCAATTGCCTTGCACGGTCTTTGGCAGTAATCTTTGTTGGTAATTGTGACACGTTTGTTACACACGCCTGCATCTTCACAACCACAGACAGGGAAGTGAGGTGGGTGATTTTGTGCAGGGTACTGCTATGAAAATGTTTTAAATGTAAAAGGAGATATCTTCCAAAGTCCAACTGTCCAAAGCAGATTATTAGGGGATGATAGTTTGTGCCGTCTCATGTAGTCACAGTGATATTTGGGTGATATCAGAATAAACCACGTTGAGGTAAAAACAGTCTGACACCTAACTTATCACTGCTGAGTGGAGTTTATTCAGGATCAAGCTTGTTCATTAATCACAATGAGTTCTGTATAATTAAAAAATCACTTCAATTATTTGTGGATGATGCACCGCTTAGGGTATGAGTCGAGGAATACTCAAAGTGACACTCACCACACATATTCACGCACTGAAAGACATCTGTGAAAGATTTTCAGCATCACACAGCTGCTCTGTTGATGGAGGTTCATAAGTGAGGTTAATTAAACAGCATGTCAGCACATCCTCACAGCTTTCTTCTCTCCCGTCTTCCTCATCCACCTGTGGGATGAACTGAAGAGCATTCAGCAACAACCTGGTGACAGTTGGAAATCAGGAACTGAAAAAAAAAAAAAAAAAAAAAACAACAACAGCCCCCCCCCAAGCATTAATGAACACAGATTTTCAGAGATGTGTTAAATATAAATTACATAGCAAAAGAAGACTGTTAAACACTACATTTCATGGTCTAAATCACTGAGGGTCAATTTATACAACCTTTTCCTTGATACCAATTTTTTTTTCTAAAAGTCTCACTGTATGTTGCATGAATTATTTGATTCAAACTTTTCAAGGTCTGGAAAGAAATGAAAAAAAAATCATGACTTTCTTGTGTTTTTTGTTTTTAGGTTAAAGGTGAAAAAGGACAAGGGAACAATACTCACCTTTTCTTCTTTTCTTTAAAAACTAAACAGAAACAAAAACAACCACCTTAGACATGAGTGAAATGTAGCACAGGATCAGCAGGTATTTGCATGTTTGCTACAACCCAGTCGCTAGAAATATCAACTTTGGAAATACTGATATGCTATGTATGAAACATATACATGTAATTGGCATGGCTTACAGAAATGTGCAAGGCCAAAATTTACTTCTGGTGACTGAATTGCCACCTTTGTGTGACAAAATGTGTGTGAAGACTTCAGTAATCTAGGTCATGGTACCATTAGCTGTTTTTTTTTTTTTTTTTTTTTTTCCGTTTCTGATCATCTGTTTCATTTGAAATTCCAAGGCGATATATCATATGGTGAAAAAAGGATTATTTGTTGTTGTTACTTAAGGAACAGCAATATTTATTGAAACAGAGTAGTTAAAGTGACATATTTGTTCCATATATAACTCAGAGAATAGGGTTGGACATTATGACCAGAATATATAGCATAATGCATATTTAACTTAACAACTTGAAATATGCATTATTTCCTTAATATATCACTGCATGATAATATTCACTTTTTTATGCTTACCTCCTGATATTCGTCCAGCTTTTTAATTTTTTTGTTTAGTTAAAAATAGCTGTGTGAGTAAATTTAGGTTGGTACAGTGGGAGATTCTTGAGTGGCAATTGGATAAATTAAGCATATTGTCCAGCCCTACTCCAGAAGTTATGGCCACACAGGACTAAATGAAATTGACTCAGTGGAGAAAAAAATAAATGGAACCAGTCCATGACCAGATTTTTCATCATCCCAAAGGGACAACAAAACAGTCAAGCAAAAGCTCCTACATGTGAATCTGCATGCAATTCTCTCAGTACACACAACAGATAGTTCAAATCTGAATGAAAGCAGCTCAAATGTACGCAACCAAATGCACAATCACAATCAACAATCATTTTCTCAGCCTGAAGTGAGCTGATGAAACGATTAACAAGACTCCAAAGACTGATTTCCTCCAGACTGAAATTCATATAATAAAGACTTAGAATAAAATTAAGTGATTGTGCTTTTATAACCAAAGTAGAACAAATAATACAAAGACAAGATGTACATCACTTATAAAACATTAACACTGTTATATAAAATTTGAATTTGAAGCACTTCTGTGGCAGTAAACAATTTCAAGAATTTACAAGATGGCTGGTAATGACTGAATATCAATTACAGTAAAAGAACAAGACAACTGACAGGCAAAGATCATGTAAGGACCGCATCAAGCAGTCGCCATGGACAATATTTGTGTAGACACTCACGACCATCATCAAATGTGCATTCATCTTGCTCCCGGAAGATGGTCACCCAACAAGCAAACAATAACAGTGCATCAAATTGAAGTCCACAGACTTTAACATGAGAGCACTTTTTCTTTTTTTCCAACACCTATGAGAAATTTGAAGTAGAAAACAATAGCATGTATTGTGCAGTACTTTAAGAGTCTTTTTTTTCCAATAAGGTCAAGGTCATAGTCCTTCGTCTGAAGCAACTGTAGGATATTCCTTTTGTGCTTGCATTGCTTCTTAGCTTTTCAGGAACTGTGAAAACAAAACAGTGTCATATTTTTCTAAACTGATTTTGAAAGGGGCTTGTCACATATTTTGGGAAATTTTTATATGCAGAGTTTTGTTTACTGATTTCGGTTTACCTCTTTGACCTGTCCTGTAGGTGCCACCTGTCCTCCCTGTTTGGTCCTTGAGTCTCCACATGACTTAAAGCTGGCTGAATTGGTATCATCAGGCTCCCTTTGAGCTTGACCTGATGGGAAAGAGGGACGACTATACAGAAGGACATCCCCAAATTCTGAAGGAGAGACAAGAAAGAAAAAATTTAGTTGTCTACTCTCTCAATCACTTGTTAAAAAGTTTGCAAAATAATTCATCCAGTGCCTGAGTGCTGTCGGCTTTTGCTGCTTCCTTTAACTCCTTGTGGAGTCTTGTGCTTGTCCTGGTTGTCTTTATGCTCAAATGCAGCCTCTTTGACCCTGTGAGTCCCAGTGCTGCCTCGTCGACCCCGGGTCTCCCCTGAGCCCATCCGAGGCAGCGTGGCCCCCCTCACTTTATAGTCGCCGTGGGACATCTGACTTGGGAAATTCATAGGCATGCAAGAGTCTGGGGACAAAGCAGCGCACAGAGGTCAAAATGTTAGAATTTTAAAAGATAAATGGGAGTAAATCTCTACAAAAAATTTCTTTGTTCAATCTTAACCATCATTGAAGACATCTTTGGACTGGTAGCCCTGCTGTCCGGACTGGTTCTGTTTGTGTCTTCTAGGTCTTTTATGTGTTATTGCAGGACTCATGTTGCTGTCTGTGGACATGGGACTGCTGGGTCGCTGGTGCCGCCGGCCTAAAATCATCACACAGATGAAAATGAGTCTGAATATTTTATTCAGAAAAGCACAAAAAATGTAATGGAAACAAATATTTGGGGAAAAAAATGGTGGAGTACTTCACTTAACAGTCATTTACCACACATTATTGGAAAGTGATTGCTATATTCTGATCGCCCCACTGTGCACAGTGGGCAGAGAGCACATTTGGAGAAGGCGGCATATGCTGAGTGGTGATATAAAAGCCTGGTATGACAGCTGGATTTCTTTCAAACCTCCTCTTATATACATTCAGTCAAGCTTAAAATTTGATATACCTTCCACTAACACCTTACCAAGAATGGGTTATTAAAAAGCTATGTAAATAAAAAAGCTGAGAAATAAATGTGGCATTAGAAAATAAAAGTCTCCTGAAATAAATAAATATGAATTTATGAAATAAAAGTATTCTGAAATAAATTAGAGCATGTCATTGGAAAATTTTCTTTAAGAAAAAAAAATCTTTTTTTATAATTTATCATTTATATTTAATTAAATATTTATTTCCTTATTTATTTTGTGGGATTAATTAAGTAGGTATTTCAGGGATGTAGACATTTCATAAAGTTTAGTTTAGTTAAAAATAAAAAAAAAAGCAAAAATATATAATATATGCTCTAATTAAATATATGCTATTGTTAAATCGATTAGGTGCTTTGAAGGCACAACAATTTCATTATAAATAAATATAATGTTAGAGAATACATTTGCCCAATTTAACGTGACTTCCGGAATAAACTTCACCCACATCTGGCTTTCTATCTAAATACAGAAACAGAAAATTTTGTTGGTTGAACAGATAATAAATGTACACCTCTAGTACATACAATACAACAGTAAACTTAAAGTTGATACTAAAATACTAATCTAACTTTAGCTGTCCGTCTAGAAGATTTTAAGTATTGGACAATGTCATGATATATTATGACTTCATCCTCTGGGGACCATGAATGTTTGTACAAAGTTCCACAGCATCCATCCAAAGTTGTGTTGATATTTAAGTCTGGACCACACTTGACAGACTGACATCGCCATCTTTAGAAGCATGGCACAAGTGTAGCTAATCATCTTGTTTACAAAATAAAATTGTCCCCAGCAGCTCTCTCACCTGACTCCTCCGGGTATCTGCACATGCGCAGGCCTACAATATCTCGTGAAGACGTTACTGCCTGGTTAAAATCGCCATCTGTAAAGAAGGATCCCTCCGAGGTGCTGACAACACTGGACCTGCCAGATGAGATGTTGTCCTCAGATGCTGAGCCCCAGCTGTTAACCATGGACCCTGTGACCGATCGGTCCAGATCCCCGGTGCTGGAGGCTGGGGTCTGCTCCAGCCCATGCAGTGGCAGCTTGTGTGGAGAGGGGTGGTGCAGCTGGTGTTTGTGCTTCTGCTGGTTGTGGTGTTGGCTGAAGTGACTATCAGCAAGCTCTGCGTCCGTCTCCTCCTCTGCCTCTTCCTCCTCCTCCTCCTCCTCATCCTCTTCCTGTACATCGGTGTCCATGCAGAAGGGTATGGAGCTGTAGGTGTGTGTTGGGGAGAGAGGGTGGGGGTGGCTGGTGGTGTGTTGGATGGAAAGTGCATTAAAATCTATGCACTCTTTTCACAGCTGTAAAATGTGCAGTGTCAGTTAAAAATCGCTGAATGCGGTGTCAGGAAGATTTAATGGGTTACCTGAGGTGCCCTGTTCCATCGTGCGGGACATTGCTCTGGTCTCCCTGTGGTGTTGGGTTAGAAGGGTGACTATAGGACACTTCAGTAGGTGACGAGGCTGCCCCTCTAACCGGTGGAGTAGGGCAGCCCTCTATTCTCTCCTCTGGATCAAAACTGAGAAGAAAAGGACAACTGACATGTGGTAATGGCTAAAGGAATGAGGGGTCCTGGCAGTCCTGATACATTAGTCACAGCCCATTAGACATCAATGCAAATCCCTTGGTCTGCCTTTCGAAACACAAATTTCCATCATGGAAAAACGTATAAAGATGAAAAATAAGCTTTCTGCACCATCTGTTTTTTATTGCTGTAATGCTGCACATCTCTTGAGTGCATGCTTGTTTCTGTTCTGTTCATTGTACCTTTTCTGAAGTCATTTCAATTACATAAAACCTGATGTCATTGTAAACTGTCTAACAATGACAAGAATCTAAATTGCATAATTAGTTTGCTTAAAAGTCTTTGTTGTGACAATAAGGCCGTGTTTTGACAGCAGGTTTGCAGATGTTCTCAGCACACCTTCAATTAATGCTTGAGGGAGTCTGATAACTTTATCATATTACTGTTTTTTTTTTTCAGTCAGCTTATCTTCACACAATGTAATAACTATAATATAATATGACACTTTCAGCAAAATTGCTAGTTTATTTTTTTCAATTATTCTATTTTATTTTTCATCTAATATTATGCACTCAATTGAGAACAAATAAAGTAATACATTTGGTGGATATTTTAAGGCACTTTGAAGTGCACTACTGCAGCTAACTCTTTTGATACCCAACTACAATTTTACCAAATGAAAGAGCTTTGCATATGCGTGTATTAGGCTACATTAAGACTGCAAACCAATCGGATTTGTTTTTGAAATCAGATCTTGAGAATAGACTGTCCACACTGTAAACAGTATAACGACATAGGCATCAGTAACTACGAAGTGGTGCTGATGATATGACTTTCCAAAGTGGAAGCATGAGAAATGGAGGTCCATCCACGCCCCCAGGAAAGCAGCTTATCCATGCACCCATGTTTTCCCAGTGGCCACTCACAGTGAAAAGACCCCCCCTTTTTTCCCTATAGGACACCATTGTAAAAGAGACCTCTGTTAAACTGTTGACAGGACACCTCATACTGCAAACAAAGTTATAACAAAGTTAAAACTCTCTCTATTATGAATTTTTGACTCATGGACATTCTTTATTTGTAAAATTATTAAAATTAAATTAAAATTATTTAAAAATTTGTGACATCATCACAATGTGAAGTGTATGAGCAGAGCGGGAACTTGTGTGCGGGGACAGCGGGAGAAACACAACTGCGCATATAGAGTACTAAAAACCCAGATGCGTTAGCATTTCAGCACTCTTAGTTCCCTTATCTTGAAAACAGTGGGTTTTTGATTAGATGAAATAAGGTCTGTGGTAAAACAAACTGAAGCATTAAACATTAAATATGTCCAAAAAATACATCACTTGTGAACTTTGGATCTTATGTCTTAAAAAAAGCAGTTGTCAACAACTGGCTAAATCAGACTACAGAAGTTCATCATGCTATTCAATCAGATTTTTAGAATGTTTGAGACCATTTTTACCACATCAGTTTTATTTATATGAGGAGCTGTGACAGAGAGAGTAATTTCTTATTTTGGCAATGACATCATAGTGGCTAACAGTCAATCACAGTGCTCGATGCACAAAGAAGACAAAAACTTGATTGATTTTCTAGTGTTTTTGAGAAAATATGTAACACCCCAACCCAACCCAAAAAAAATCCAAACAAAACATAACAGATTTGCACAGCTGCACAGCCGCGTTGTGGTGGCAACGTTAGGTCATGTGACCTTAATGTAGTTTGTATATAGCATAATAATAGGTTTTTACTTCTGGCAACTGAATTTAGGCTTCAAAAATCCTAAAAGTGGTGTTCATATGTGAAGATTATCTTGCTGAACGAAATGTGTTTCATAAACTTACATTTTCCACAGAGCTTATTTTCTGCAATAATCCAAAATCCACTGGAAAAATCCCCTTGGCTTTCTGACATGGAAACCATGGCAATGCTAAGTTCTGCATTGGCCTTGGAAATCCCTGGGTCACTTTGTTCAGGGAGGTGCATACTGGGGAAGTAAACCTTGAAGCTAAAAACTTTTTTTGGCATATGCACCAGGCGAGCATCTCCACTGGAATCAGCAGGCGCCATCTTGGTATCCCGAATCTAGATATTATTACAAATCTATGGGTTTCTCATTTCGCCCTCCAGACAACCTATTTTGGCACCTATCCACGGACTGTTGTTCCTCATGTTATCCTCTTTGGTGCTCTGCTGGTAGCAGCATGGATCTCCTCAGAATTTCAACCACTCTGAATTTGATGTCATCGTGTTTAAAGACACTTTGAAATTTGAATTGAGCAGCCAGAGCGTCCGCACTTAGACGCATTGGTAGAAATTCAATTGGAATTTCAAACCAGCTCCAAATGTGGCTTGGATAAAATTAGCAAAAAATGCATTTTGTGTTGTTTTTTGCTGTCCAGATTTCCTAAAAAATTATCTGCACATGCCAAAAACCTTGATTTGAGCTGGCATCCTGAACAAGGCCTTATTCTGTACTGTGTAGGGGTACATGCATCTGAGTGTGTCTTTTCCTGTCTTACCTCCTTTCCATGGGCAGGCTGTACTCATCACAGTCCCAGGCATTAGCATGAGGAGGAGACAGGGTTTCTCCCCAGCTTACTGCATTATGTTTTGGGATCTTCGGGGCTCTTGTTCCCTTCTTTTGATTTTGACTCCCTGAGAGATGAGAAGAAAACATCAAGAAAAACACAGCTTATCATTAAAATTCACTGCTGTGCAAAGTAGCCGTTGGCCTCACCTGAGGTGCTGTTGCTGCCTCTGTCAGAGCTGTGGTGTGAGCCTCCCGTGCTGTGATCACGGCTCTGGTTGTAGGGGATAGTTTTAGGATGGATCACTCCTTCACTTCCCTGCAAATGATCTGAAGACAAAAAAGGAAGAAATATTGCAACTTTTTTTTCATACAAAGCAAATCAAACGTAGCTGTACTCTACCTTTATTGAGCATGTTTTGCTCAATGATGTTGTACTGCATCTGTGCAGCCATCTCTTTAGGTATTGGAGGCGGGTTGGGGGGCTGTTTCCAGCATGGCATGTCCAGAGGTTCTCCTATAGCGCCACCAGTGGCTGCTTTATTCTTAATGCTGACCTGAATGAGCTGTGTGGTGGCGTATGGGATGGGTTCATATGTGGCTGCTGAATCTCCTCCTGGACTCGTGTAGCACAAGTTGGAATTGTTGAACGTTTTAATCTCATTGAGCTTGTTGGAGAGGTTCACGTCGCTGTAAATGGCCGTCTCAGAACCAAGCTGTCCCCCCTGCTTGTTTTCTGGATGGCTTCCATAATTAGCTATGCAGTCGGCTGAAGGGAACAGGGAACAAAGGAGCACATGAACGCAGTAAGAACACAACCCAGAGAATGGTTTGATTTTCGTAAGACACACAATTAAATATATATTTGAGAGGCACTCCTACAGTACCTGGACCTTGACATGCACACAACTTGATCTTGAACTAACCTGGTCGGCTGTATGTTGTCATGTTGCTGTCACTGGTGCCGTTGCCATTATTGCAGCAGTTGATGCTACAGTCCTTGTGATTGGCACATGCATTTGGCCAATTGTCAGGCAGCCACAGCTGGTTCAGAGGTTCACCCATGCTGAGAAGGCCAGGTCTGCAACAACGAAGATCACAGAGCTGTCAATCAAACGCTCCTGTTCTCATATATCACTGATGAATGAGCATGAGGAGGGTGCATGTGTCTCATTGTGTGGAGAAGGGAGACATCTCCCCCCAGTGTTTCTCTTATGTAAGTGCATGTCTGCTGTGTGCCTTTATATAACAGAGACAAAAATATCACTCACCTGCCAGCACTGCACACAGACTCTCCTCTTTGATACGCCACTGCAAAGGGAAACAGAAAACATTAAACCTTGATGAGCTGTCAAAAACAGGAAGTGCCAAAGGCAGAGAAAGTGGCACCATGAAAGGCAGGTAGAGATTCTATAAAGTCAAAAGTCTACACTCACTTCAATACATGCTTCCGTGGAAAGACTGACTCTGTGATTTAATGTGCATGAACACAACACAAATAATTGCCTGTGCCTTTACCGACCCCCAAATAACTTCAGAACTGATTCAGAAACACTGTTGGAGACAGTTTCTCCTCAAGCAACAGTAATACATCAAACAGTAGAATACATAACACATTTTCCTTATTTAATTAAATAAACCTAACCTAACTGGGCACACTATCAATATATACTACATAGGTTTATACAAAAACACATTATTGCTTTAATATGGTGGGCAAAAACCACAGTGTGATCTAACAAAAAAGTATTAACATGCTAGTCCTGCGATCTTGTACTTTTCTTGTACTATATAGATAGCAACAGCTGCTACACTTCATTGCAAAGATTTATTTAATCACTCCCTTCTAGCTCACATTTTTAATGGTGTTTTACTTTACTGAATCTCATTACATTTGTGTTTTCTGAATCCTACATTATGTTCATAAAATCTCATTCCAGGGTGCCTTCAGGTATCAGACACATAAATTGAATGCCTTTAAAGACCTTTTAAGATAATTTTTAACCAAATTTAATACAGATTTTTGTAACAAATCATTTTAATCTCATTCAGTTAACTATAAAGCAATTAATATATATGTGATCCCCTGAAGGGGAAGGTTTGAGGCATGAATATGGGTATTTGAGTGAGTTAGGTTAATCTACATTTGGCAAAACAATTAAGTAGACATTGATTCAACAAAGGCAAATAATTAGTTATAAAATATATTTTGGCGTCCTCACACTGTACTTTTCATCTCTCTTTCTCTCATTTTTAAAAACATGTTTAACTAAACAAAATTTTATGAAATGTGATGTCACATCTGTAGTCCACTATATAAACAGTTACACTCTTAAACATAAACATTTTAAATGAACCCCTTTGTATTTCCTGTTGGGAGTGTTTTGCAGTGTGTGTGACTGAGTGTTTCAGAAAGAGGGAGAATAAAGGCATATTCATCCAGACAGTGTGAGAAAAAAAAGTGTTTTTTGAAAATTAAAGCATGTAAGCATTGCTATAGCAGAAACTCAAAACACAAGCATGAGCTGAAAATGAGCATGATATGAGAGCTTTAAGACAATTTAAGACTTAAGTGACTACAGATGCTCTGTCATTCATGTATTCTTTTTAGCATTGTGTAACTTTTCAGTTGCACTTTCATACCTTTGCATGTCTAAATGTAAATGGCCATAAAGAGTGTCAGTTCTTAAAAATTCTTAAATGAGACAAAATGCAATTTCATCCTGGGATGTTTCAACTGAATACTATACAGCAACTCTAACAACTGACTTGCAAAATACGAAAATTATCTACAACATTAAGAGAGAATCAAAGTGTACATACCTGTAGGTGTAAAGGTGAATGAGGGGACTGTAGGGACAGACAAAGACAGGGAGGGAAAGCAATATGAGCATTAAAATAATTATATAAACTTTACTATTAGAGAAGCTATGGGCTCCCCCACACACTAAGGTTTGACGTATCTATGTATGTACTCTCTGCTGTGTGATGGACATCTCCTCATGTGATGTACACATATTCAAATAACCACATGCCATCTGCCTCACTGCTGCCTTACTGCTGCCTCCGTCTCTGACAAGTGTCCAGGTGAAGGTTAATGGGGGTGACAGGCGAACAGAGACAGAGCGGGAAAATAACAGTGATATTGTAGCAGACAGGGTAATGGCAGGTTGACAGGCCTGTGCCTCTAAGAACTGTGCTGTGTGGAGAAAATGACACTCTACAAATGAGCGGCTAAAGGTCAGCCTCTGACTGTCTGCATAGTCGCAAATGCAAATTTGTTTCTGAAGTCTTTGTGTCAAAGGAAGATTAGACCGCAGTATTTTTCACCTTTTGATGTGATCTGCTTATCGGCCTCTGAAATTAGTCCTTAATATCACTGAGATGAAGACTCCTGTTTATTGCAGTGGCAACATGTCATGTCTTGATCCCTTCTACAATCATGCCGACCTTCAAATGTACCAACAAAAGCAACATGACCTGTTTTGCAAACACACACTTGCCCTATATGGTTTGCATCGTGAACACACATGCACACTAGAGAGAAACACACACCTTTGCGGATGCCGGTGTACGTGCTGCTGAGGCCACTTCTCTTCTTTCTGTGACGGTAGAGCCACACACTAAAAATCATGAGGACCAGCCAGCAGGTGGCGCCAATGCCAGCAATAAATGCAGGCTGCCGCACCACATCTGAGATCTGAGACAGAGTGTCTCTTTCCTCACTGATATCCATCATCTGGCCTGCAGAGTCTAACCAGGAAAAGAAAACAGAGGAGACATTATATGTGCACAAAAACAATTGAAAGGACAAAACAGAACTGAAGATTTGTGTGCAAAAATGTTGATGCAGCAGCAAAAATACAAGATTTTCCTTAAAAAAAAAACCAAAAACAATCCTAAGTAACAGGGGGTTAAGCACAATTAGGAGGCTAAGGAACATTATAGACGTTTTCACACTATGTTGCTGTCACTATTTCAAGGCCTATTTTGTGACATTTTCCAAAACAAACACTTTTTTTTGGTAGAATTCTCACCTAATTGAAAAAAAGTGACATCACTCTTGACCCCAGGTCCAGCACCATTGCTTGCTGCAACCTCTACGCTATATCGAATTCCTGGCGCCAAACTGGAAATGAGCACAGAAAACGTGGAGCCGTCGACTGACTGGTTCATGTGATAGCGGCTCTCATTCCCCAGGCACCAGATCTGTCAAGACAAGGTGACGAGAGGAGACGAGATGACAGTGACTGCCTGAGGGACGCAGCCGGAAACACAAGAGGCATCGTCAGCCTCAAAAAAATGCCATTTACATTTGAACTGCAATACACAGGATTCAGAGAAGAGCATGAGTATGGGAGATGGTGGGGAGGGCCTTCTTACCTTGTACTCCTGAATGACTCCAGCCTCTTCCCATTCCGGAGGCGGTTTCCAAGCAACGAGGATGGCAGTCCCATTGGCATCGCTCTTTGTCACTGTTACGCCCTGGGGTGCTCTGCTAGGGGCTAACACAATGAGGAATACCGTTAACCATGCAGACATAAACACAATTTCATTCCCAGGTGTAGTCTGCATCTCTAACAGCGTCGCATACAAAAAACCCCAAAACATACATGGCTTTTGTATTGTATTTGTATTGTACTCCAAATGTACAATAATTTTTAGAATAATACATAGTTGCACTAGGGCTGTAACAAGTAGTTTAAGGCTTCAAAGCTTCTTTTAAAATGTTGACATTCAAATTCTAATATGAAGTTTAAATTTGTGCAGCCCTTCAATGCATGTCAATTTATTCTTTTTAAACCCAGCATATATGCACAGTTGCAGGTAAATATTAGGGTACACCAGTGGTCATCAAACTTTTGCCCCAGCATATGCCCAACAACTAAGACAAATGTTCACACACCCCACCCCACATTTTTTTAAATCAATCATAAACAATAATTACAGAAGCAAAAATAATCAATGTTGGACTTGAGAAAAGGTCAGTATTATAGCATCAGCATGCTCCCTACACAAATCACATTCATTCAGCTTTGTTCCACTCTATATTTTTAACCCTGGTCAACCATGCGCCACCTGCAGTGGCTCTATGTACCCCCCAGTGGGGCCCGCCCCAGAGTTTGAGAACCACTGGGCTATATCAATATTAACAGTATTTTGCTATTTGTTGATTAATTTCCAGTATTGGCTGTGTAAAATGTTTCTGACTCATGTGATCCAGACATACCCAATAACTCCAGAGCACTGTAAAGTTCAAATGTCAAAATAAACAAATAATTTATCAAATATTCTGCTTCTATCCTCATTTGCTGGTGTTTAGACTCTCAAAAAATACATTTTCACTGTGCTCAAAAAAACAATTTACTCTCTCTCTTGCTGCACTCAAAGGAAGGCACACACCTGTATTAACTGGGCAGTGTGGCAGCAATCTAACAGCATCATCCTCTCAGTTATTTATAGCTACCTTTAACAGTGCAGAACAAAAGTTCTAAGACAGTCACCTTCTTCCAATGTTCGGACCACCTTCACCTCACTGTCAGCTCCCTGAAACTCATCAAAGAAGGGGCGCACTTTGAACTCGTAGATGGCTCCTCTTTTCAGGTGACTGATCACCAGCCCGTCCTCCCGTGAGGCGCGCACCTCCATGACGCTCCACTGCCCCTCTGGCTGCCCGTGCTCAGCAGATGCCCTGTAAAGTACCTTGTAACCCTGAATGTACGGGGACTGCTGCTCGACCTAGCGGAGATGCAGAAGAAAAACACGCTTCAAATAAACATCTGGTTTTAAATCAAAGAGATGTCTGCATGTACTGTAGATTTTATTGCTGTGGTGCAAGTAAATTCTGAGGTTCATCGTTATATCTGTGAGTTAAAACATACATTTAAGAGGTTAGTGCTTCATCTTGGGTGTGAGTGAACATCCTGCTGGAAGGATCTGTTAAAACTCAGTTAATTGCCTTTGCCTTTAGGCTGATACAGATTAATATTTCCTCATATTTGTGAAGTATCACAGTGAACCACAATATGAGGTCATTAATAGTTTCCCCTCAGCATGGCTCTGGCTAAAATCAAGCCAGGAGAGGACTAAGCACTTTCCATTTAAACCACACAATTTTGACAAATGATGCCTTAAAATATTTCTGCACATGCACATATCCAAAACACACACACACACACACACACACACACACACACACACACACATTTTACCTTTTCTTATATTTACCCTAACTCTGACTTGAGCCCCTTTCCCACTGTACAAAAACCCCCACTAGCGCCCACTAACAACACAGACTTTTGTGTTTAATGGGAAAGGTTACAGTCGGCATTAACGCAGGGGTCAAATGACTCTGCAGTAGTCACGGGTATTTATGGGCTCCAGCTCTAGTAGGTTATTATTGGAAATGATGGAGCTACAAAACCCGGGTGGACTCTCTAATTTTATCTCCTTTACCAGCAAGATGCAATGACAGGGCTGTCTGTCTCTGTCCAAGCAGTGTTTGAACATCAATTAAAATTTAATCTGCAACTAGTTTGAAAGAAAGACTGAATGAGTGACAGATTAAAAAAAAAGAAAAAAGGAACTACTTTATTATTTTCACTGGCCTCTATGATGCTTTCTACTGTTTACTAACCTGTTAAGCAGGTTAAAAAAACAGCGTACATGCACTTATTTTGGTGGAAAAGGGTTAATGGAGAGCAAAAAACACATTGACAGTGAGCAGGACAGTCATAATGGTATGGATGCCTTACCATCCACTGCACCCTGACAGCAGAAGACGAAAGGACGGTTGGTGTGTGCAGGTGGATGACTACATCTCCCAGCTCCCTCTGGATGTGACGGTGATCTACCCCCTGCATGGTGGATGTGCTGTCTGTTGGTACAAACGGAAAAAGAAGAAGTTACACATCAACAAATGAACATGTCGATTCTCTGCAGCTGAAATTATGTCTGTTAAATATGAAATAAACAAGGAATGAAAAGCCCTCACTGACCCTGTGTTCTGACAGAGTCAGAGATTGGACTAGGGTCGCTGAGGCCATAAGCATTCACCGCTCTGACCATGAAGAGGTAGACAGCTGCAGGCTTCAGGTTCCTCAGTACAAAGGTTTGTGTCTTTATATGCTCAGCCACAGTCACCCATCTGTTGCCTAATGTATAACTGCAGGGAGAGATGAAGAAATGATGACAGATGCAAGGAAAAAGTCAGCAAGCTTAATAGATGGAATATACAGTGTGTAGTTAAAGGTCTAGTGAGGAAGGTTGCAAAAATGTGAATGGTCGTATCCAGAGCCAGTGTTTGATTTGTCCTTTCTGGGCTACTGTAAAAACAACATGGCTGACTCTGCAGAAGAGGACCTACTCTGTATGTAGATATAAACATCTCATTCTAAGGTTATGAAAACATAACAATTCTTAGTTTGAGGTGATTGTACACTAATGACAACACAGTTATAAATATTACATTCAAGTTCTACTGATACATGCCCTAAAATCCTACACACTGGATCTTTAAAACTTGCTGAATACTGCATATGTCTAACCTGAATGTCTCAATCAGATAAGATGTAGGTGGTGCTCCAGCACTGGGGGTGGATTTCCATGACAGGGTGACAGAGGTACGACCGATGTCAGTCACCTCAGGCTTAGATGGAGCACTGGGAATCAGGTTGGGGTCCACAGGCTGACTGGACTGAATAACAACTCCAAATTCTGCAACAATGATACAAACAAATTCATTAAAATACACCAAACAAGACTGTTCAGCATGTATTAACAACCCAGTATGACTACATCTTAATGTGTGTAACCTACCCTCCACCTGTAAGTATGCTGTCCAGGAAGCTTCTCCATTGGGACTAGAAGCTACACAGGTGTAGAAACCAGTATCTCCCAGCTGAGAAGAGGAAGTACAGTGCCAGATATTAGTGAGCTGGCTCTGTGCAGTCTCTTAAATACTACTTGCTGTGTTACTTTTCCTACCTTAGCGTAGCGGATCTCCAGTGATCCTGTGTCTGCTATGGACATGCGGGAGTCCACTGGAGACACCACAACGCCATCTTTCTTCCAGTGGATTGTCAGAGGTGGAGATTCAGCTGTTTGGCAGCCCAGGACCACTGTGCTGTCCACAGGAACGGTCTGATTGAGTGGGCCCTGTCTAATCACAGGAGGAGGGCGGTCTGACCCAGCTAATAAGAAAAAAACAAAAACAAAAGGAGAATGACAGAATTATTATTTTAATACTAGCCCAGTGGCCTTATTAGAACACACTTAAAGTGTAATTAAACCACCAAATCACTTTTTATTTTAGCTGAAAGCCAATGTGTGTGGGTATTTAGTAAAGCTAATGATGGATTCAGGTCCAAATCTTGACAATTTAGTGCAAAGTATTTGAATTCTGCATATAACAAATATGTATAGTGACTGCACTCTACTGGTTGATACCTGGGTATTGCAATAGAAATTTGCTATTGGCTAATCTGGTGGCAGATCAGACTCCTCAAAAGCACAAAAGAGTGAGTGAGCATGTCTTAAGACTCATTTATGTTCAACGTTTGATATGTACAACGAACGCAACAGAGCAGTGCCACTGGAAATTGTGAAGGCAGTATAGTGTGGTTCAAGCTAGAAAAAACACTAGGACAAGTAAAGAATTAAAATATTTAAAAGCAAGCATGGAACAAATCTGTAATTCAGTGAAAATAATTCTTTGTCCACATGTTGCTTTATATTTAATTACCTCACAGATCATCACAATGTACAAGGCTGCCTTCGTTTTAAGGTACATTATCACCACCTTCTCCACTGTCACCTTGTTTGTTGTTGTCCGAAAGTTTTGACTCTGCTCCCTGGTGGTCAGGAGTTTAAGAAGGTTGTCCACTAATTGGTAGATCAGGGGGGTCCAATTCCTGGGCAAGATAGCGACCCCATATTGTTCCTAAAGTGCGTGTGGATATTCAAACTGAGTAGCATGGGGCACCTTGTATGGTATGGTGAAGTAGTGTAAAAACTGAGTGATCAGAGGCCTAGAACGGTATAAGGCAATTCACTATCCATCACTGTCATCAAGTAGATGTATCTATGACAACATAAAGACACATTGAAGTATGAGGGCTGTGACAGTTACAGTGCTAGAAATGAACGTGCCTTTAGCCCTTACCCTTACAGCCAATCCCATGTTTATACATATTTCTTTTCGAGAAGCATTTTTGAACTTCTAGGGTAGAGGTACTTCAGCCAAAACTATGTAGATTAATTACTCTTTAAAATGTGCATAATGTACGCTGAAAACTATAGAAATTACAGAATAAGGTACATTAAAAAATATCAAAATTTTTCAAAATGATGGACACTATCGTCCTACACTGCAACACCGAGAACGAATTAAGGAGCCTTTCACATCAAGAAAAACACATTGCTGGCCGACAGCAAAGTCAACAAAGTGAAAATGTGTAGTGCTTAAGACATACTTATGTTGGCTGTGTGAGAAGTTTTCAAATTTAAGAATGTCATGTCCCATGTCTAACGCTTTCTGCTACAAACTGCTCTCATATAAAACATCCACTGGCAAACCTGTATAACATTTTTGAGAAAAGCTCCAAACCTATATTAAAAAAAAAAAAAAAAGATGCCTTTACTTAACATAACGCAATGTTTACTGCAAACACACATGAGGGAAAGCATTTGTTTGAGGTTGGAGAAACACTGTGGTCACTATAAGAACAGTATGGGCAGCAACTTTGTTTTCAATTCCAGTTGGTGACCCTTGTCTTCCTCCTGCATTCCCATGCCTGTATCTCCACTATCACTATCAAATAAAGGCAAAACTCCCAAAAAACACTACATTGTCAACAATATATTACCAAACTGGAAATTGGGAATTCATGCTCACAAAAGCCATGAAGAGAAAGAGAGAGAAACAAAAAATAAGAAAGATGAAAGAAAGTAGAGAAAATGAAAATGTGGCCCAAAAATGGAAGACAGATAAGATGTGAAAGATATTGAGAGGAAAATTGGTAAAGAGAGAACAATAGGTTTAGGAGGCTATGCAGGCAGTGGAGGAAAAAGAAATCAACTTTTCCCCTCCAGCGGAGAGCAACTAATCGTTCATTCGGCAGTAGGCACCGCCAGAGCCAGCTCCAATCACAACGGCAAAGCCCAACTAATAACAATTCCACTTAGATAACAGAGCTCTCTTTTCTCTCTCTCATATTTTAAAACCCTGTGGATGGGGGCAGGGGTTCTAGATAAATAAATAAATAAATAAAAATACCCCCCAAAAAAGGTGATGGAAACACGCCTTGAAAACTGCCAGAGGTAATGCAGACCTGTTATTTCCATAAAAATGCACCACTCCAAATAGGGATGAGAGGAGTGTGGTGGGATGGAGAGAATTTGGGGGAGGGGAGAGTATAGAGAAACAGGTACAGGCGAGAGTGCAGTGCTACAGAGGACTGAAAAACTACATAAAACATGACCTCATCTTTTTTTATTTCCATTACCTGTAACAGATTTTTCACTGAGTGGATACCTTACATTTCCCCCACTAAGGCGGCTGCAGAATGCATTACCAATACGCAAATTATCTTTTGTAACTAACGGGGCTGCACTGAACAACTCAATATGTAAATGCAGTAACTGTCTGTTTAAGCCTGAAGCAATAATGTTCATTAATTTACAAACGTAATATATGTACATAGCGCACAGTTACCCAGACACATTTATTCATGATCACACAGTTCATTTAATTGGAAGCTTGTAGACTTTGCTGGTGGTGTGTAATTAGGGCCTGAGCACCAACCAGTGCAAGGACCCTCTTGGTATGCAAGGAATTATTATTATTATCATTTATTTAACAAATGAATCGCATTTTTGGAGGTCTAAATATGCTCAAAAACTCATGAAAATTGGTATACTTGTCCAGCCTGGCAAAAAGTTTTGTATTTTGGTGTTTTCGGAAAGGGCAGTAGCAAAATGGCTCCACAGCGGCACCTAACCTATAGCCCCTATTGAAAGATCACATAAAGTTTCACCTACGATTACAAAATTCGGTACACTCATGTATCATGCCAAGGCGCACAAAAAAGCCTCTTGGACCCATCCCACAAACCCAACAGGAAGTCGGCCATTTTGTATTTTTTGCTCATTTGTCTGTCTAAAATTGACAGACGTCACTGCCTATACAGAATTCTCTGTTTTGACCCTTATATTAGCAGAGCAGACAGATATTAGCTGAGATTTTATTTACAGAGTTACAAAGTGCTTCACAGTACCAAACTATATATTATCATCTTGAATCTTAAATCTTAAACATCATATCTAATCTTGTAATATATATATAAAATATGTTGTCATTAAGACAACCCTTCACCACACTTCACCTGATTTATCTGCTAAAAGGATTTACTATATATAGCTGAGTGTTATATAGCGTTTTTTTATATTTTATTTTAAGATGATTTTTTTACTGACTTAAGTGAATTTTCCCTGCAAAGAATTTCATTTTTGGCCTGACTCATATATCAGTCGAATTTTCAACACACTGCAGAAACTGAATTGTATGTTCCCAGTAAGATTTGATCTCATGACCTTCCAGTCATGAAGCAAGCACTTGAACTTGCAGAGCTAATCCTCCTGGCACGCCATCTGTTTTTGAAGTTTCCTTTCATTCAAAATACAACTGTGCCAAGTAAGAATCAATCACACGTTCTCCAAGTTACAAAGCATGCGCCTTAACTCTCAGAGCCAATCCTGACTGACAAATGGCTGAGTTCTTGACAGGCAAAATTCAGTATCGGCAGAGACCTTGGTCAAAATGCACAACTTATATTTTGGGTCAAGCCAATGAATGAGCCGAGATTTTCTTGGAACAGATTAATCAATATCAGTAGAGACATCTGGCATTTTTCTATTAAGTTTTTTGCTTCTTATTGACAAAGTTATCAATATATTAATTTTAAGATGATTTTGGACTTTATTTACTGAATTTTCCCTGCCAAGAACTTAGCTGATTATCGGCCTGATTCATATATCAGTCGAGTTTTAGACCAACTTCATTGCCCATACTGAATTTTCCATTTCAACACCATATGACCCTTGTATTAGCAGAGTAGACAGATATATCAGCTGATATTTTATTTTATTTATGCCATAAAATATTATTTGGCTGTAGATTCACACAGTTTAGACACTTATGGTGATACTGCACAACAAATTAAGGCACGATAAGTTGAGTAATATATTGATTTGGCCGATAAATCAGGTGAAGTTGTCCCAAAACAGGTTAAACAATAACATAGCAGATGTGTCTGTCAAAATCAAGTCAAAGTAAAATGTGAGGTAATTTAGAAACTGTGATGTAATAACATAGTTTGTCCATGCGACAGTACTGACAACATTTTGTTTGTTTGTGATTCAATTGTCTCCTTGTCTTGTAAATGTATAGTTGTTGCCAATTCTGGCATTATCCCGTTAAATTTCAGCCATTTTGTACTGGTGAACAACCACTGTGCTTGACATTCCCTTTACAAATGATTACAACAATCATAAAAAAATCAACTTTCCCAAAAGAGGCTTGATCCCACAACCTCAGAGACACAAACCAGCCATCAAACCCACTGAGCCAAACCATTTTCGACATTCTCTGTCACACTCCCGTTTGGACAGCAGTTTTGTATAATTCACCTGTCTTGGGTGAGATTCGAACTAATGATGTCATAGTCTGCAGGCAAGCCCTCTAACCAACTGAGCTAACCCTTCAGACATTTCAAATGTATTTTAAGTTGAACTTCAGACTCTTCTTTGGGACGCCACTAGTAAAACGTACTTGCCCTGGATAAGGCTCAAACTCAACATTCCAAATAGGTTTTTTGTCAATATTAATTAATGAATTTACATGACATTGTCATTGTTTGGTCTACAAAAGATGTATACCAAGATGACAAGATGATGGAATATATGTGCCCTCCGGTGCTATCTAGTGGGCGCTGGAAATACTACATCAGGTAAAATATTTCACTTCAGGGTCGAAACTCTCTGCGTGCATTATCCAACTTTCACAGAAATGAATGGCCGCTTTAGCCGGAGTTCACCAGTACTCCGACATACGTGGGGGTGCGAGGGCCCTTTTCTCACTGCTTACAGCTTTAATGACTGGTGTTGTCCTTCAAGTGCATTTAAATAGCTTTTTTTTTTTAAAATTTGTAATGTTTTTACAATTAACACAGTTATTCTATCACCTAGGATATGGATAATAGTCTACCAGATCATTTTCCCGATAGAAATACCTTTAAATATTATATGCCAATCCTGCAGTCTTGATACAGTGGTTCTTTTTCGGGAGTTTTTCCTCGGGTGATGTGATGGTCTAAGGGCAGAGGGATGTCGTATATTGTAAAGCCCTCTGAGGCAAACCATGTTTTGTGATAATGGACTCTATAAATAAAATTGACTTGACTTGACTTGACTTAACACAAAAAACGAGAGTCCTGCCTTTAAAAACAGGAAGTCTCCTACAATCAAATGTGACTTCAATGTACACAAAGATGGTGGATGACAGGCAGGGAGAACTACCTAGCTCAGTGTTTTGCCATGCTTTTTACAGGAAATTAATAAAGTAAAAATAAAAAAACAAATATGACTGAAGTCACATGAAGACAGCATGAATAAGGACTGTACATGTGACAGCGTGAGTTGGAATTGGGTTAAATCTGCAATGAATCCTATTTTATACTGCGTTAAAACCCTCTGAGACCTGTGGTATTGTCAGTCATCCTTGGGATTCCTCCCTACACAACAGGATATTGTATCATAAATATTAACATGTATAAAGGGACCTATTATGCTCATTTTCAGGTTCATCCTTGTTTTTAAGGTTTCTACTGGACATATTTACATTCTTTAACAGTCACAAATCACTTTTTTCCCTCATACTGTCTGTACCTGATCACCGGTATCCACCCTGAGTTTGAGACACTTTGTTTTGTGCCTATGTCTTTAAGTCCCCCTCCTGAATGGAGTTCGAAAGCATTGAAAGGATCTCTGCACCATCAGAGAGTGGTGAAGGGATGACGTATTTTTGCAGGCCAACCAGGAAGTAAGCATCACACTGGATCCCTTGTCAAAAACCTTATGTGATTTTTGAATGGGATTTACAGTTATCGCCAAAAATAAGCTCTCTGACAAACACAAGTTTTTGAGACTGTTCAGCATGACAATCTTCACGGACGAACACCACTTTTGTGTGTTTTGAAGCGTAAATAAAATCGCCAGAAGCAAAAAGCTATTGTTAGGCTATACACGAACTACAGCGTGGTTGCACGTCTTAAACGTCACAACTACAAACACTATAAAAACATGTTAAAACACAATCGAAAAATATCAAACAGATAAATCTACGAGTTCGTTTGCGACTGTAAAGCTGTAAAGGCGGACAAGTGGGTTTAATGAGTTACTGTGTCCGGTGTGATGATGTCTAATGTCCCTGACAAACACTGTAGTTCCACTTAGCCACTTGTTAGCAACCACCTTTTTAAGACGAGTAAAACCTTAAAAGTTCAAAAATTGGGTTTAAGCGGATATATTCTATGTTGCAGAACAAAACGTCTTAATATCTTTAGCCTGTGTTAACTACAGACTTTACTGTAGTTGTACTTTCACTGAAAACCTATTCAAAAACCCCATAGACTTTAAGACGAGGGAATGAGAAGTGCTAAAAGGTTAATGGACTTCCGCGTTTTAGGATTCATTACTTCACCACTCTATTGATAACAGTGGCACTTTCATCTGTGAAAAATCACTAATTAAAGCTTCTAAACACAACTATACACATATGTGTCAGGAATATGATCTTGATCAGGAAGAAAGTTTACAACATTGTAAAATAAGTTTACATGTTTACTTGAAGTTAGCATGTAGCTATCTACATGTAACAGTTTAGGCTACATAATGTAAACACTTGCAGTAGCATGTTAGGAGTGGCTGACCATATAAAAAAATCCGGCACACTATGAAATCATACTGTAGCCAAAGTAGAAGGAAACTCTTAAAACTGGAGTATTCAGAATGGTAAGAAACCTTTTTTTTCACACAGGGATAACCTCTACTTATGTTTAATTAAATTTTGAAACTTAGTCCACATTTAATATGAACATCCATTCCACTACATATAAGGCTTTATGATTTATGGAAAAGCATTAAAGGCCCCCGTCAGGGTTGCAACAGGATGGGATTTTCAGGTGGGATTCTCCATCCAGTTGCATTTTTTTCAGTATTATAGATTAGCAAATGTACACAGTATGATGACCGTCAACTTTCATATCTACCTTAAAACTGGGACAACCCCGGTACCATTTAACAATTGTAATTTGAAATCAGTGCAGCCAGGATGGACTTCTGAGCAGATTGGGGAATGTAAAAACACTCTCAACACCCCACATCACAGTAAAATCTGGCAAGATGATCTTTAAAACCATCAAAAAAATCAGGGCTTTGCTGACAATTATCTGGAGGGGGCAACCTAACCCAAATTTGGCCTGATTCTTGCGTATTGTGTGCCCGGCATTAGATAGATAAGCCCAGACACTCTTTACACACAATCACCATGGAAACAGAGTGAACAACATCTCTTGAAATCCCTCCCCTGGCAGTAAGTAACCAAGGCCAACTACCACACCTATAAGGGAGGTAGCTGTGGTCTGTAACCATTTTGTAGCCTAATACACCCCACAAGCTCCATAAAGCAAAACTGCAGCTGCAAAATAGTCTGTTTAGCCAAAAGACAAAACATTCAAGCTAGAAAGATGCTGAATAAAAGTCCCATCCATCTGCCCTCCATCACGCCTTCCCTATACTCACAGTCTGTGACCTCTAGCAGTGCTTTGGTAATAACACTGCCGGCGATGTTGAGAGCCTGGCAGCTGTAGAAGCCACCATCAGAGCGCTGAACATCGGTAATAGTCAAACTGCCCATCTGGGAGACAGACAGGCGGCTTAAGGGCTGTGGTGGCTGGTAAGAGAACAGGAGACTCTGGAGGGGAGACAGAGATCACAGAGTCAGAAAACCATTCGTTCACTATTTGCACTCAGCAGTGATTTAGTGTGATGACAGACTGAGGGTCAATCTCACCTCACTGCCCTCCCTCTGCCAGAAGATAGCAGGCTGTGGGTTGCCAGTGGCCTCGCACTGGAAGGTGACCGTCCTGCCCGCTGCCACCACCTGGTTCCTGGGGCGTATGGCAAATGCAGGGGGCACTGCAGAGGAAATTAGGTCCTAATTACCTGGCAGCCTGATAAATTTTCAACATTCCCACTTTTATAACATCTCAGTATGGATTAGAGGCTTGTGGTATTAGTTTAAGTGTGCATGTAGCAAAAAACAATCATTATTTACCTTTTGTATAAAAAAAAAATGTAATTAAAAAAACAGCACATATCTATTAATTTACCCACACATAACATGAATTACATACTGTATTGTTGGATGGCATTACAGTGAAGATAGGACAATGACAGGGGCTCAAGATATCTTGTTGCTGTCTGATGGTGGATGAGGGATGGATGACAACTTACCAGTATTGACTACAAGAGAAAAGACACACAGAAAAGAGCAGTGTAATGAATACTGAAGGCATGTACAGGTTTATGGAACTGCAATGATATACTCAACTGTAATGACACACACTTTAAAGAGTGAGCACAATGGAATTAGTATGAAAAACACTAGACACTCAGTGATATGGGGGTGCATGTTAAAATATACACAAAAACTTTTTTTTTAACTAGCTAATTGGCTGTTGACTGGCTAAGTTTTTCTTTATTTTGCATAGCTTTGTTTATTTCCAAAGTGGGAGACATCATCTTCTACATGGGAGACAATATCTCTAGTTAGTATATAGAACACCGATGTAGTTTATTCTGGCAAAGAGATATTATCTCCTAGTTAAGACACAGAAAAGTGATGTATTTCATTCAAAGAAAAATGAGAGATATTATCTCCTACATACAAGATATTATAGTAGGAGATAATATCTCCTACATAGGAGAAATATAATCTCCTATGCACAATATATATTGTAGTGGGAGATATCATCTACACAGGATATATTATCTCCTAGTTTGAAAAATATTGTTAAATATATCAAATACATTGTGGTTTGATGATGATATTGTGATATATATGATTAATTTATGTATGGATGTGTAAATATCAAATGTAAATGATGCAGAGTCATTCAGGATAACCAACTTCATATATGCTAACACATTTTCAGTATAGCTTGAAATGATAAAAATAAAAAGGGATATTATACTTTTGGAATAAAAAGTAAAGCATTTCTTTATACCCCCCCTAAATCGAATGGCAAAATCAATAAATAAATTTAAAAAAAAAACAGATGTCAAAAGACAAAGCACGCTTTTTAGCCCCTATTACACCCAGCAGACTAGTTGACTACAAGGTGTGAAAAGAATAAATAATTGCTGCTTTGAGCCACAGAGCCAGCCAGCCTTGAAGTATACTTGGACAAAGATACAATCCCCTAATGAGGACATAAAATTTTGAAATGTGAGAAAGAAGCATTGTGTGTGGACAAAAGGTGGGAGAGGAACTATTGGTAGTATGCTGGGATTTGCTTTACTAAATGCACTACACAAACAAAGACACATTTGGAGATGGAAACCACTGTGCATCTTGACATCTGTAAACTAGATTTATAGTGAAATGAATGGCTAGCTAACCAGCTGGCTTTGGAACTGCTGCGAGGGGATGACTGCGGTTATTGCTCAACATTTTTGTGTTCAAAGAATGTCTTTTTTAAAAAAGTAAAGCACATGATCTTTCAAAAGTTAAGCACCCTTTCTGAAAAGCTGTGTGTCATATAAAGCAGTTTTTTGCAAGTTAATGTCTGAAAAAATACATTTTCCTGTGCTTAAGAGTCATTTCATCTCATACTTGGGACAAACTTTACAAAGCTCGTTGGCCTGCTGCATCTGTTTCAGATAGCAACTGTTTAATATCGACCAAATGTTCTAGGTCAGTAAAATGATTCTGTGGTTATGACTATGGCAACGATTACGCCTGCCAGAGTTTTTTTATTTAATTATGAAACACACATTAACTCAGATAGCTCTCTGTTTCCTCCCTTAATACAAATTCTAGTCATCTGCCAGTTATCCCTGCCATTCTCCATTCACTGCCCACATTAGCTATGGTCCCCCTTGATGCTCATTTCTCAGGTTTTTGGAGGGAGAGGAGGGCGCTGTAATTGCAACCATGTCATTTCCCAGCATGCGACCAGCCCTGCCTTATCTTTAATTAAGTCCTACTGCCCTCGCAGTCTATGTCACCCACTTTGTCACTGTCTTGTCTGTGCTTGTTTATGTGTATATATATTTTTATAAATGGTTATGTGTGTGTGCAAATATGAGAGGTGTCTCACTACTCATTTCCTGCCTCTGATTTAAGAACTAAAGGGTGTCATTGTGGCAGGACCACTCAGACCAAATGAATCCATTTTCTGTGGTTACGTAAACATTTACTTTGCAGGCTCTTCTCAGTCTATACAGGACATTACCATGAAATGTACTGTAAACAAACTGATGCAATGTCCTATACTGCTTGTTTTTTAGGGCTGCATTATGTGACCTCCAGCCAGGAAGTGAAAAGACAAAAAATAGCACAAAGAAAAACTCCAGAGATTAATCTTCCTGTCTGCACCGTCTCGAGAGCAATGGAAAGTCACTGCCTGCTAATTTGTGACACTATAAGACAGGATCCTTAGTCTAGAAGCAGCTGTGTTGCAAATACTTTAACCATGAAAAGAAAATCTGAAAGTGAGTGAACCATAAATAGAACATTAGGTGGTGCTACATTTGGAGGACACTACATGAGGGTCGGGCTGTACTGACCGTGCACAGTGAGCGTGGCGGATGATTCAGACTTTCCAACCATGTTCTCCACCACACATGTATAGGAGCCCTCATCTGAAGAGGTCACTTGGCGAACGATCAAGGTATGGTCCTCAAGGATTTCAAATCTGTACGCAGCACAGAATCACACGATCATTAGATGAAAGAAAATGTTGAAACACCATGTTTGCATGGTATATTAATATATAGAGGGCCTTTGTGCATTACCGGCCCTTAGGCAGGTCAGAATCATCTTTCCTCCAGCGGACAGTGGGAACAGGGTCTCCTTGAACGACACAGTGGAACTCCACGCTCTCCTCTGCCAGCACCACCACACTGCTGGGACGCTTAACAAAGGTGGGGCGTTCTGGATGGCAGAAAGAAATATGAAAATATTGTACATTTTTCAACCTCTTTGTTTAGCTCATCTAAACCTTACTGCACTATATATCAGTATAGCAATAATAGATTGTATATTGTCTTTTGATTAAGGGCTCTGTTTTGTTTGTATAGTTTTACCATAACATGCACTTGAGGCAAAGAATTTGTGCGAGGAATTAAAGCAAAATAATAACATTTACTTTGGAATTCATACACTGAATGTCAGCACAGTGACTCAATTATCTGGCAAGGTACAGAAAACACTGAAAATGTTTATATAGCACTACGCTATCTTGTTATTTTTAACTCAAAAGTAATGTTTCACTTTGACAGAAAAAAATTCTTCAACATTTTGATCAGCAGTAACTACCAACTCCCATGACTTTAAGAATTATTCCCACAAAAAACAAAAAGTCACTAATAAATGCAGAAAAAATAGCAAAATATGCAAAGTAATCTACATATCGCAACTATCATGGAGTGTGGAAACATTTAATATTCTAGTGATAATCATCTGCCAGTCTCCAAAGTCATTTATTATGCACAACCTGTAAAACAACACATTTTGACCTATTTCTGCATTCAGCAGGATTATTCTCAAAGCCTTGAATGGCTCAATGAGGCACTATACTGTATACCAAGGTCATCCACCCATGTGATACTGATAAGAGCTCTATTCTGATGGGAAACGTTAGAAAAATAAGTGGGGGATGGAGAACAGAAGCTTTGGAATAGTAGGTAGTCGAGGCAGCATGGGGAGCTCTTGTATTGAAAGGTTTGAGGGGTTGGAGCGTTGGATGTAGCAGTAGATGTTTAGCACGTGTTTGGTGGAAAACCACTCCAAAGCTGGCAGATTGAACAGTAGTGTCGCATAATCAACGTAATTAATAGGTTATTATACCCTGGTGACAAAGACCTGGCATAGCAGACTGGCAAGCTAAACCACTGTGAACTGAGAGGGTACTTAGACTAAGTTTAGCACTGCAACATTGTGAAATGCAATCAAGATGCTGAAAATGTTACCTAGCACAGTGAGTTCAGCGATCTCACTCTCCCTTTCTCCAACCATGTTGGTTCCAACGCAGATGTATTTCCCTGCATCGCTCTTCCTGGTGTTGGTAATCATCAGTTTGCCACTGCGAATCTAAAAAAAAGCAAAAAAAAATTTTTGCACAGTTATTAATGAAAGAAATCTTCTCATTCTTTGGCCCTATATGAACAATCTATAGCGCAAAGTGTAAAGTGCTTGGTGCAAGTGCATTTAGGGCATGTCAAGCTCCACTTTTGCTAAATAAAATGGCATATCATCTTTTCACAAAGTAAGATTAAAGTAGCAAAGAGGTTGTATATAGCCCCTTAATTAATTGCAGATGTGTGCCTTCACCTGGCACACTGTAATTTACCTGGCAGATTTGGCAAATTAGAGAAGTATGTGATTTTCTGTTAGTAGTATTTTCACTGCATGAAATATCGTGGGAAATCTAAGCAGCAAAACTAAAAATTGTAGTTATAAACTTGGTGGCGATAACTGAACACTAGTATATTATTTTAAAAAATATATAATAATAATAAAATGAAGGTGCCACCAAATAATAAAAATGACTTGGTGACACCTGCGCAGTAACTCCAAAGAGGCCCTGGTTAAAGACCAAGCAATTTGACCGAGTTTATGCTGGTCTATGGCACATTGCTTTCTGCTGCCACAAAATGGCAAAATGCCAACAATGTGCCTGACCACACTTCCTTTTAAGACGTACAAACTCATGGGTGCATGGATGGGCGGAAGAACATTTGCTGAACAGTAGTATCAGACTAAGAACATTAGTCTGATACTAGCAATGACAGCTGTGTTATGCTGTGCGCTGCTTTACTCTGGGCGTAAGATGGTGTCCCTTATGTGTACTGTGTGAGTTATAGAGTGAGCGTGGCACTTTCATAATGAAATTAATAGGTTAGATGTGCAAAGTTTTCTTTGTCGATGTGTTTACTTTGATGCATGATGCCACCCACATTTAATCACATCCCTAGCTATATTCCATATCAAAATATAAATTTTTATGCACTTGATGGCATAAGAGTAAGAAGCGTTTGTGTGCATCTCTTTATCTGCCTTTCAAGCTGCACAGAAGGTCACCCATTATCAAATTACATAATTCATATCTAGCGCTACATTAGCACAGAACCCTGGGAACAAAGACGCTGCCTCTTTGTAGAGTTCCTCAGATGTTCAGTCAGCCTTCTTTGCCTTTCCCAAACTTTTTACCTCCTCTATACTGATATCTGCACACACACAAGCACACCTAAACACACAACAAAGAGGTGGAAGATATGTGCACTCCCTACTGTTTTTATTCTTTTCATATCCTATTCACCAGACGCCCCCACAGACTATGTTGCTGTCTTTATGGTGCTTTCAATGTGAGCTACTGCACTGACATTCTGCAGCTACTTTGTGCAAGAGGTGATACCAGAGCAGGAGTATGCAGGCATGATATGATTGTGGGTAAGGATGTCCATGTGAAGATCTCAACAAAACCACAAGGCCATTCTATGCATCCTGACATCTGAAACCTCTCAGCATCAACTGCAATTAAACCTTCGGCCTTGTTATTAGGATTTAAGATTGCTTCTTTCCTATTCATGCCAAGCAATGGAATTAAACTATTCATATATGTCTGCTAGGGACACAACGCCAGTAATAGCACGGCCCCGTTATTTCTTAACAGAGGTCAGAGGTCGAGGCTGCAAACAGCACTGTGTCCATGAAGCAGGCAGGGGATTCAGCGTCATGCTAGACAGCACCTGACTTGCCGAGGACTCTCCACTCACCAGTGTCCAGATAGAATACATCATTAAATTGCTGCTGCAGGGATGAAACCGACAGCCTTTCATTTATTAGTCTGCCTCCTCCAGGCTAACCTTCCACAAACTGTTCATACTGTACACCAAATAATAACAACTAAGAGAGACCTAACTACGGCTGACATTCTAAATGTGTTGCAAATGATGTGGTTTGAAGAAGAAGATTGTGGTGTGACTTGTGGTTCTATGTACTTTTCATACTCAATGCTAACCACTAGCAATCACAGGGAGCAAGTAGGGGGAATTTGGGGAACTGGTATTGCAGATTCAGCCATTCCTGTCAGTATGTGATGGATTTGGTTTGGATGTTTGGACACATTAGAGTCAATGCAAAAATGTTCTATATATGGCTAAAAACACAACTGCATGATTGCATATAGTAACAGTGGTGTTTATACTGCCATGAATTAGTTACATATGACAAATGACATCATTGTTGGAATCCTAGCAAGCAGGACTGCATATTTTGGCATGAGATCATAACAGTTAATTAACATTAATAAAAGCAACCTGATATGTCAGCAAAAAGGAAACAGGGAATCTATGACATGTAGACATATAACAGAGGATTTCTTTCCAATTACTTGAATATAAGTGGACAGATTTACTATCTGCTCATAATCTTTCCCATGCTGTATTGTAGTTTTCCATTTCATTGAGTAATTGTTGACTAATATTTTCATTAAATGAATAACCATGAGGTTATCAGGGGCGTGATTTTTTGGAATAACACATGAGAGATGCCCCCTGCATTTCTTATATTTGACCCCTTCATTTTTTACATTTGGAAATTAAAACCTATTGCCACCTAAATTGTTTTTGCTCTCCAGAATGTTTATATTCTGCACTTTCTTTTTTTTAACAAATGGGGGGAGTGCGTATAAAGCATTTATGAATTTCTTCATTTTTGTTGTATAAAATATATTTTTTTATTTCCATCCATTTTTCTTATTTTAAAAATCATGGTAGTTTGTCGACCTTGAACTCTGGATACAGATATTTATGTCTCAAATTCATCTGGCATCCTTGGCCACTTATACAGCTGAGTCTGTAATAACTGTCCCTTGATGGACCAATATTAAATTCTGTGGTCACAATGACAACAGTAATATATTCCTTAAGGACTGCAGGGGCAATCTAGCTCCAACCAATATGTCTTGACTAATGCTGTCCTTCTGTTCTGAAACTTTTTGCTGTTTGCTGTAAATACTGCTGCACTAGTAACTTTAGCAGCTGATTAAAGAGCACACCATGAGCTTTTTTATTTCCTGGAATGACCGCTCCTCGTTTTTAGCAGCAATTCCATCGCTAAGAAATCCAACTGTGGTTTGTCTATCCTCCATCTCGGACACTAAAACCTCAGCTTTCGCCTCTGCACTGTTTCAATGTCTTCTCTTTCTTCTTCACATAGCCTCAGATGCCCTGAAGGCACACATATACCGAAGCTACTTATAGTGTGATTTTGCATGCATTTTTCAGCATAAAGGCGCTCTGCCTCTTTAAATTAAAATCAATAAATCATACTCTTCCTGTGTGTGAGAGTCTTTCTAAAAATCGGTATTAAGAATTAACACACAACTTTATCTACATATCAGTATTAATAAATGATGGTCCAGGCCACAAGGGGAACACTCAAAAGGATGGAAAGTAGCCATGAATCACTTGTGGTGGACTCCTTTGGTCTTTGTACAGTAAGTGATGTCTTTGAGTGAACTCTCATGGCAAAGACATATTTCCATATAGAGAAGATGATTAGGGAGGACAAAGACAGGCATGCCGAAAGTACAAAGCAAAAAGCAGCCTTTGTGTTTCCCTCTGACGAGCCTCCCCCCCTGGCTCTGATCCATCCCTCTCCTAAAATCAGAGATAGCTCCTCTGTCCATCACAGTCCCCCAGAGACACTCTACCTGTCACTCCGTGCTAACATGAGCTTTGAATTCGCTCTTGTGTGTCCCCGGGAGCATGCACAGACATTCAAATAAACAAATCAACACGCATGCAGGCAGGCAGGCACGCACGCAGGCAGGCAGGCAGGCACGCACGCACACACACACACACACACACACACACACACAGAATCATCTGAGTTGAAACACGGTTCTATTCTTGAGTTAAAAGGAAGGAGAAGCCTGTTCCCGCTGGCCGGGGCAACATCTTTTTTTGTAGGCTAACCTGCAAGGTTTTTTTGCCCTTTATTCATCCAGTAATGCAAACCCGTGTAGACAATATTGACATCTGAACAAGTACAAATACAAGGCAACAATAGATGTATAGATGTCACTGGTTTACATAAAAGGAAGATGAAGTAACAGGGAACAGCACTGTGAAACGTGCAAATTAGCGTCGCCCTGGTGCCCTCAACAAAATACCAACAGGATTTTTCCATTGGATTTTGGATTATTGCAGAAAATAAGGTCTGATCTTAGAAGATATCAGCACCACGCCTGCATGACTTCAACATTGCCATCACAAAGAGGCTCTAAAGTCATGTTCAGCACGATGATGTTCTGTAGTCTAATTTAGCCACATGTTAGAGGCTGCCTTTCATAAGACATGAAAAAGTGTCAGAATTAACAAGTGAGGTATTTACTGACGTATTTTATGTTGTATAACAAAATCTGAAAGTCACTTAAGCTTGTGTTAACAGCAGACCTCATTGCACCCAACTAAACACTCATTTAAGAAAACCATAGTCTTTCAGATGAGGAAACAGGGAGTGCAAAAATGCTTACTCTTTTTCAGGTTTTAGAGATCATTCCTGCACCACTCTATCACTTCAGTGTATACAAAAACATGAAAATAAAAGCCTTTCTGTGTACTGTAAACCACATAACAACTTAATATATCAGAGTAATAACATGCTGTAGTTCATATGATGACACTACTGGTAACTTGTTGTTCTTTTCAATTGTGTATTTTTATCTTATGGTTAGCATTTGTATGTGCCAAATAAATCTTCTTTTTGGGTTTAGGGCTTTATGGTTTTTCCTGGCACTTTCAACTCTGTGCAGGAACTCAGAGAGGACTTGGGCACAAATGATGTTTTTCATTGTTCTTAAGTGTGTCCATACTAAAATGTGACTGAGATGAGAGGTAGTTGGTTTGAAAAACAGCAATAGTAATATAAAGAATTAGACCAAAAGCTTGTGCAGCATTATCCAAGTGTTTGTGAAACCATGTGAGTCATACTATATTACACCAAATGGTAATTGTTCTGTCTGTTAAAAGCTACAATGACAAATTCTAAAGGGATACTTTGCCAGTGTTCAACCAGGTCTGTGTCACCACGATGTGGGAAGTGTGTCAAATGACCAGTGATAATTTGATCTGAAATGAGTCATTCATGATTGAAAAACGATGTGTTTTATGTCATCTGGCAGATATGGAAGCGTTTGAAACCCTGGTGTGGAAGCGAGCAAATTCAGTTCCTCTGCACAAACTCAACACACCATTATGACACAGAACTGGTTAAAAAAAAGTATCCTGTTAAAGGTCAGAATTATGTGTAATTAAGTGGCATCTCTTACTGTGATGCGTTCATCTCTGTCATCTAAGTTAGAGCCATCTTTTCTCCAGGAGATGGTGGGTTCAGGGTGCCCACGGGGCGGTTGGCACTCCAGCACTGCCGGCTCACCCACTGCGACCATAACATCCACCGGGTTCTGTCTGAAGTCGTCTCGTAAAACTGTTAAACACACAGAAGAACAGAACAGTCAATGGAGAGCATTTTTATAATGTTTGACTATAATTTGACAATGATAAATCACAATATTTGCTCCTATTGTTAATGCTTTCAAGTGGAGTTGTACTTAGTTTGTGTCAACAAGAAGAGTTCATTAAAATGTCTGACTGAAGTGGTATTCACAGCTTTCACAAGTGGGAATTTTGAAGATGTTGTGACATACTGTATGCTAATGTGTTTTTTTTAAATGTCAGAACCCAGGGAAATTGCTTTTTCATTTATTTATTTATATATTCTGTTGCCTACCCTTTTCTTGCTCCTAGCATGGCAATAAAATGCACACAATTATTGCCACTTCTGTTAGGGGAAGAAGGCCACATTAGGTTTGATTCAGTCACCTAGCAACAGCGTTATCAAGACTTAAAGCTCTTGAACAGAAGGATATTGTGTACTTGACTTCCCATGTCAAAAAAATACCTGTTCCATTTGAAGGCAGGATAATAACAGGTTGTTTATATGGGCAGCACACCAACTCTTTTCCAAAATTCCTCCATTGTGATGAATTCTTAAACAGTCTGTTATATCATGTACCTAATATATTATTCATGTGAATCAGGACTGTCATCGAAGAGACAAAAGCGGAAAGGATTCCTCAGGTGATTACCCCGTTACCAAAACAGGAGATAAGGTCTATTGAATCAAGTTGCTGAGAAAGCTGGTTGCCTTAATGGCTGACAGTAAGACGAGAAGATACATTGCTACAGAGCAATGCAGAAAGGTGAGATCCAGACGGCTCCAGTAGCAGGCAGCGGAAAAGCTACCACAGCAATTTATCATCTTTCCACAACGAATAGCTTGCGTACAGAAAAAAAAAGAAAAAAAAAAGAGCTCGCCAGCCAGAAGTTGAACTGGAGACAAAGCAAACTCGCATCCACTCCAAGAAGCCCTGCAGATGAGTGTGATTTCTAGAGGCCACAGGCATCTGAATCCTGTCTCCACCATGGACTGTATACAAAAGCTCTCCACTGTACAGCCTCGAGCTCTAAACAGCATGAGGAAGAGCAAAAAAGAAATCTACGGGAATAATTTCAGAGCTTCAAAATGTGGTATGGAACTATTATTCGCAAGAAGTGAAGGGAAATCGAGTGTACAGAAGAGAAAAGGGGTACATTTTCAATGAAAACAACCTTTTGTTCCACACAACTGAAAAAGATTGTGCTCCTGATGAGGTGAACAACATGTGCTAATGTAGACGCCTTTGCATGAGTGACTGCTGCTAAGCATTCCCAGTCTTAAATTACAGGGGGTGGGGGCTTAGAACCTGAACAAGCCAAGGGATCTGAGCCAACGCAGAGAGAGCAGCAGAGTTGGGTTGGGGTGAAAAAGACAGGAAACAATGAGGAAAAGACGTAATGACTCCCAGATGGCGGCAACTCATTCACCTCTGGCTACGGATTTGTACATAACGCCGGACGAGCAGGGCCTGAGACTCCTGATGGGCACCGGTGGATATGGGAGAACAAATTGGGATGACCTTCTAATTGGAGGCATTTTAGCCCTTGCGCTTCTTTGAGCTCCACTTCACTGCTGCTCTGCCTCCCCCCGTCTGATCCTCGGAGCGGGGTTGCAACTGGATGACTGACTGAAGTGCTGATGGGAAACAGCTGTCCGACGACCCCCCTCCCCATCGCCGCCAACACCACCATGTCACATGATAAAAGGCATTCCTCGCGGGACACAAAAACATGGTTGAGGTTACGACAGACAGGAAGAAAGTGAGACCATCGCGATTGTGCATACTGTATGTGTGTGTGTGTGTTGATTGATTGACTGATGCTATCTCATACTCCAATAGCAATCAGGTTACACATCTGTTTTTACTATCGTGTGAGGTCCAAATGTCTCCATAGGATGTGAGAGCCTGGACTGTTTCCTCAAAGCCCTTTGTTAAAGATTTATTTTCAGCGATAGTGCTGGAGTTAGTCTAAGACATAAGGCAAGGGGAGATAAGGGTTAAAAGCAGAAAAGCTTATGAAGGTTAGTGAAGAATGTTCTCATAAGCATGCATGTTTTTGTGTGTATGTGAACAAGGAAAAGTTGGCTCGTTTGCGCGTGTTATACTATTGTGCCGGGTAAGCACGTAAATAATCCAGAACATGTGTTTGTGAAACTGACTGTTTATATTCTCAGAAGGGGAAAATGTATCTGCTTATTAAATTATAATAAGAAATTATGCATGCCCAAGTAAAAACCACGCAGGCGTACAAAAATCTAAGTGAGCTGATTCCCACAACCTAAACTATGCTAAGACTCTTGTCTCCTGTTTCTCAACTTTCTTTAATTCCTTCTCTTGTCATCTATTAGCTTTACACAATTCAAGTAATTTCTGCTTGTCAGTAAACATATCCTGACAAGCTTCTCTCTGCGAAAGATGTTGCTGACACTGCTGTCGAATTATAAATCTCTTGAGTCGTGCCGTTCGCCAAAGCTTCATAGACGGGGAGAATGAGGAAAAACATGTGCTTGATGCGTATTAAATGTTGCAGGCAGATTAATAAAATGTGGACATCATGCAACGACTGCCTTGATTTTAGGGGACGTTTGACGAATTATGCAAAGGACAATCAACACAAATTAAACCCTCTTTCTTACCTTCTTGAAAACAGAGACATCTTTTTTTCTTTTTCTCAGCATGCTTTGATTGTATAATGATTAATATTTTTCCTGTCTGCTTCAAAAACTTTACTTTCTTTTCTTTCACTCTTACATCATTACACTCAAATGTCCAGTGTGCAGTATTTAGGGGGATATACTAGCACAAATGGAATACACAATAATAAGTATGCTGTCTTTATTGTATTATCACCTGGAAATAAGAATTGTTGTGGTTTATGTTACAATGCCATGTTTATACAGTAGCCCAAAACGGACAAACCACACACTGACACCAGATAGGGCCATCTGTGTTTTTGCGACGGCCATCATAGTTAGCTGCCCCTCCGCAATGAGCCAGACAGCGTTTCAAAATCACTGATTTTTAAAGTGAAACTGGTTTATTCAGTATTTTTTACCAGTTTAAATCAATGGGTCTTTTTGTTTTGAAGAGAAACTGACCATTGTGGAAAAGTTCTTCTCCTGCTAAAAACCTCCTGAACATCTGAATCCAAAGTTATTCGAGAAAGAGAGCTCTCATAAAGAGGTGCTAGGCTCGTAGCCCGTCTGCAACAAGCCCAGAGGAAGTGCGCTGGGCTTTGAAGCAAATTTTTGTAAAAGCCAAACAGTGAAATTTCAACTTCTGAGCCAGACGCTGGATGCCATTGATCAAAAATAAATAAAGAAAGACTTTTTCTCATAGACTTAAATTGTGAAAGAGACTTTTGTTAATCAGTGGATACATTTTTTGAGCCTACACAACCCCAGCCAAATTACTTGGTTCGCTATAGAGACTTTTTTTTGGTCTAATAGCATTTTGAAAGCGGAGGAGCATCAGGATTCTTCTTTTTTTCCAATTCAAGCTAGCACAGTTCTGAACCAGAAGTAGCCATCTCTTCCTATTAAAGTCTCAAGTGCACCGAGCATTTGGGTAATCTTATATGCTCCAGCCGAACCATTTTGGCTTCATGCACCACTTTATACATGCATAGCCAAACAGCATTGGGAAAAACACAGGCTTGTTTTGTGAAACTGCTTTTATTCATAGATTTTACTGGTTTAAATTACCTGATCTGTTTGTTTTGGAGAGGAAGAAACCTCTGCAGATAATTCAAACCCTGTTAAAAACCTGCTGAACACTGAAGGAATCCTAACCGGGAGTTCACACTTGACAGATGGGAGAAGAATCAGCTATATGCCTCTAAATCCTACACACTAGTCTTTTAATATAGCCTACTGCTATTTGTAAGGGGCAGCCCAGCTTAAAAAACAGTAATTCAACTTATCTCCCCCTTAAATGATTTGCACGCTAGCATGTCTGTCTTGTTATTCTCAAATCATACTTGTTTATTTCACATGTTGCACCCACATGAATTTCACAGCTTTTTGAAGCCATTCATAGCGTGCACGCTCAGGCTTCTAACAGTGAAACCCATCTCTGCAGCCTCTGAAGCCAACCCAGCTTGCCTGTTTAGCAGGAGATTTGCACCTCTCGCTGACTTCTTTTCGCCCTCCATCTGATCCCTCCAGATGAGAATCTCATAGCTTACTTCAAAGCATCTGCCGTTGGCCTCACTACCCTGGATCTGACAGTGTCGGAGTTGTTGTTAGTCCTCTGGAGCCTGAGCCATAGCTTGAAAGGCCTACTGCAGCCTCTCTGCAGAGTCCAACTGGAGCAAAAAAAAAAGGAACACAATCCAGCCCCACAGACACAGGACACACACAGTAACCTCATCACACTGCATCACTGCATGAGACAGCCAGAGGCACCTTTTTGTCACCACAGTTAAAACTAGCCCTTCCTTGTTACTCCATTATGTATTCAAAATGCTTTCATATATACTGCACATCCAGCTGTACAACTATTTTGGTGCAGCAATCATTTGCAAGTCCCGAAGTCAACATCAACATTACTGCAAGGCACTGACAGTTTAATATCAGTTATAGCTTTGCCAAAAGCAGCACAACAGCTGTGCATGCTTCTGCCTCCAACTCATACTATAGTTGAAGAATACAATTAGCAATCAGCTTATCCAAAGGCCTGCTTAGAGACTGATGACAGATTTTAAGTTTTTATAAGTAAGAAAGTAGAACAGTTTGGGACCTCCACATCATTAGTTTGATGTGTTTTATATTTTCATTTGTTTTATAATTTATCATCAATGCCATATAACAAAGCAGAGCACGAATGAGAGAAGGGAACATACCATGGCTGTAAGTCACTGCTGGCTGTAGGATTTCAATTTTAAGAATGGAACTGCATTTTTACAATCAGCAGGGTCTGAGCTTGATAAACATAATTAGCTGCCAGCTGTATAATAAATAGTTTTCTGTGTGAGAGAATTAAATGGAGGGACCCTTCAACTTCTCAACAGCAGATTCAGACTCAGCAGAACAATCCTCAATTTCCAAAATGTATTTGTCGGGAAAGGTTTTATAATGGTGTCTTTGACATGAGGCATACAGGAATATTTCAACAATGGTTCAAATTTATACCACTCTCATGACTGTAGCCAACAGTCACTTAGCTTAGTTATTGTAAAGACTGGAAACAGGAGGGAACAGCTAAACTGGCTCTGTACAAAGTGGGGAAAGAATCCCCCTGCCAGCAGCTCTAAAGCTCACCAATTAACAGGTTATATCTTGTTTGTTTAATCTGTACAAAAACCAGGGGGGTGCTGGATTGGTCTTGGTCCAGACTTTGGAATATGCCCACTCTACTGATTCATCTGGCATTGTGAAGTAAAACAGAGGTCAACTACCAATAAGTGCTGTGGTGGGATGAACATTTAGCCGATGAGCCAATCAGCACCAAGGGCGGGACTAACACCGCTGTCAAGTTGTCGTGGTGGACAAGAACCAATCACAAGTAATAACAACAATGGTTGCGCTATACAAGACATATGCTGCTAACGAGGCTGTTCTAAACTGACGTTTTCTCAACATCACCTGACATTATAGTTTGTTTTTACTTCGCTTTGCTCAATTCTTAAAATCTCACTAAAACATAGCATAACTACACATCAGTGTTGACTTATAATGGTGCTAGATTCAGGCGGTGACAATGGGTCTCTAGTCATTGGTTTGGGAAAATCAAATCTCCCAGTTAAATCTATCAGTATGAGAGGACACAATGTCAAGGCCCTGACTGGGCCTTTACATTGAAGAGTGGAATGGATTGTAACAGGTTGACAATTCTGTTTGATATCAGGCAAGTGCTGGATGATTTCTTGGCTGGGAGCAGTGACTTTCTGGAGTCTTTGCTGGTTGCTTGGCAACCTTGCGGTCATTGCAAGACTCTACAGACTCCCAAAATGTTGAACTATTGCTTTAACCAAAATATAATTCCACTGAAATGGAATGAATTGGCCAAAAAACAGAGATAACGCCTATCAATCACATGCTAGTGGAACCTTAAAATGTAAGACATGTAAAGAATTATTTTTTTAAGTCAAATTTAAAAGCAGATTAATAAGACTTAGATACTTAGATGACTTAGATACATATTGAATGCCACTTATTGAATGTCATTAAACGGACACTCTGTATGACCATTATTCAAAAGCATTAGCTGAATACCATAATAGTCTTAATTCATTGAAACTCCATGCATTATAAATGAATACATGCATGATATTATCTGTTACTTATTCAAGTATCTCATACACAATGGCCTCCTCTAAATAGTTCAGTAGTGAGTGGAGAATAGGAAGTTTAATGAAATGCTCTCTAGAAAATGAAATTAAACAGTTTAAAAAGGGGAAAAAGCAGAGCATTATCCTTATCTCTAAAAATGACTGCCCATATATTGTTATTGTTATTCCTTGTTATTCCTTACATGCTGTAGGTACAGTGTGACCATTTTTCCTAGATTTCATCACACCATGTCAATGATATGTAAATACTAAAATGGAAAAAAGGCAGAGGCTGGAATTATGGTTCCTCCTCTGTTCTGTGGCACTCTGGACCGAGACCGCACTGAAACACATTATTCCAAGAGTGAGTAGTAATAAGTAAAAATAAGTACTGGCATCTATTACACTGTCTTGAAGTCTTAATGTTTCCCAGTGCTTAAAAACATTCATTCCAGCTCAAATACAAACCAGCCTTCTTTGACTAAAATACCCCAGAGCACTGAATTAAAAATAAATAAATTTAATAAATACCCAAAGCCAGCCTTAAAAATACAGCTATCATCAAACCCCAGCAGATATGAAATCCTTGACTTTTCTCACAATCTACCTCCTGACCTCTCCCTACCCCCTACCTCTCTACTTCTACCCATTTCCCCCCTTCTCCACCTCCACCACCTCCTACTCTTCTCTTCCTTGCTCTCACAGAGTCGAGTCTGGAGAGACAGAAAGCTGCAGGAGAAACAGCTGCTCCACAGAAAAACCAATATGTGAAGCTCATGGACTGTGCCTGGCCGGATGGATCTCAAAAAGACATACACTCACACAGGAGGTCCAGTGGACCCTGTATCCCCTTGCAAGTAAAGCCGACAGCATAATATAAACTGCAACCAAGCAAATCCAATAAAAAAAGAAGGTTGTGCACATACAAATTAGAATACATGCATTAGCTCAGTCTCATAACTACGGCACATGAGATTTGTGGAACACACACCAGCATCCCAAAGACACAGCAGACTGCTTATAAAGCAAACAAAAAATCCTTGCCCGTCTTCCCCGAGCTCCCCTATTTGAATTTCATTTTCTCCACTGAAATCATTACTCACAAAAGTCCCAGGGCAAACAGGTTCTTTTGCATTCAGGGCCATAAATCTATCTTATGTTTGGAGAGCCAATTAACTCAAAGTAGGGTTCACTTAGGGATAAAGCTCCCTGTTATAATATTGGTTGGGCCAAATTTTTACACTTTAACTTCTCTCTTGCCCTCTTTTTCTCTTAGACTCAAAGAGCCTCCCCCCTCGTGTTTAGCTGTCTCAGGCCGTGGCATTAGCTTCATCTTTGTGTAGGACGTGTGAGGAATGCTGACCCGCAGTTGACCTGTGCTGTCTGGATTAGTATAAACCATTTATTTACTTTTATTTGTGAATATCAGATTTTTTTGTCTAATCTAGTGACAATTAACATTGTGACACTAACCATTCCGTTCCCTCTCTGACCCTTACACACATTAGCTTACAGACAGAAATAATCCTAGGAGACATGCTCACAGTACAACCTACATATAAACCCCAGTCTGGTATTATTCTCATATTTAACCCTTTGAAACCCAGAGCAACATCACTTTTCATTTGCTGCTTTTAGATGCCTTTCAGCCATGTATTTAAACCTTTGAAACTTGAGCAAATTGGTGCGATTTCTCTCAGAAACTTGTTACACAAATTGCAAGAAAATAGTAGATTTGGATTTTTTTTTTTTTTTAAAGCTAGGGAAAAAGTTTAGAGTTTAAAAATATGTGACAGAACTGTATTTTTTTAGGCCGTTTCCCCCCTTTTTTTCCTTTTGTGTTTTTTTTTTTTTTTTTTTTACTAATTTTCAGGTAATTTTCTTGTGTTTTCTTTTTTTTAGGTCATTTCTTCTTTCATTGCTCATTGACTTCTTCCTATGTTTTTGAAAGACACCAAGACAAGTTTTTCAGGTTTCAAAGGTTTAAACTTGAAGAAAATTGTCTTATATTTTTGCCTTTTTATAGCTTTGTTTTGTTGTGTCACTATTCCAACCCACAGCTACATTTTACATTACAGTTTTGGCCTTTTAACTAAGTCTGTTTTTTGCACCATTAAAAATCACTACAGCACATAGGAAAGTCAGTAGGACTAATGGTATGTGCAATGGACATAACGCAACCTATTAAGAGGCACCTCATTCTGACAGGGGTTTATGTGTACAATGATACTGTGTGAGTGTGTGTGCGTTAGGATGGATGCGCCGGTTCATCAGTTCTCGGATGTTCTGACACTCTAATCCTGTTGATGTACGTGCGGAACATATCACTCGTGAGGGGCAGACATTAAAACCAGCTAAAAGGATTGTGTAACCTCCGTTTTAATCTCCTCCACTCATCCTCTCCCTCTGTAAGAAGGAAGACCGAGGAAGAGAAAGAGGAAAAAGCACTGCTGAGAAGAAGGAGAGGGAAGATACGGAGAGACAGACGGACATGAAGCAGATTAGGATAATTGGTGGAGTGGCAGGAGAGATGGGTGAGGCAGCTCTGATGGGGTTAGGTGAATTGTCAATCACACAAAAGTGCAAAAGGTTGACTCACAGTTCTTGTTTTTGCTTAAAACGTCATGATTTCTCTTACTTGCCTCATGATTATAAAGCAAACACACTACATTAGTTCTCAGGATAATGATCCAATTTCTGTATGAGTAGATTGGTGATGCATTAGAGCACATGTTGGTAAAGTGTAAAACTAAACTAATATCACAGTGTGAATCCTTTGAGAATCAAATAAGAAAGAGAAATACAGGCGTACAGACACAGGATCAGTCCCATTTCTTATTTTTACCTCGATCCCTGGCTTTGAGCGCCTCTTTGACCCTCCGAACAGAGCCCTTCTTCTATGAAATGGAACCACATTTAAAGACGCTGATACCAAAGATGCTCTAACAAAAGGTGATGCATTAACCTGCACCAACAGTAATGAAATTGTATATATATCTGGACTAGATGGGCACGGCTGATTCTCCCTCACCCCCCCAACTCATTCTAAAGTGTTGTGAACGCTGTGTAGATGAATGAAAGCAGATTCAAAACAATACAACAATAAATACAGTACAAATTTGATATTATTTTGCTAATGAAATAGGGGTGTAAATCACAAATTTCATCACGGTACAATGTTTTATTAATTCTTTGGATAACAATGTGACGAATGTTTGGCAAGGTTTGCTTGACTTGAAATGGTGACACCGACATGCCATTGGAATTTCAAAATAAAGTATGAAATGTAATAATAATCAATAATATTTGATCATTGATCATTAAAATTGATATATCATCCAGATTAATGTATTGTTACACCACTATATCGGGATATTAGCAGTGATTCTTTTTGTTATGCGTGCTATAAAGAAAAGGCCATGGTGCATTAAAACGGCATTAAACTAAGATAAAACAAGGGTTATTGTCATTTTAAAATCTTTATTAACAAAGAAAATGCTTTTGACTCTATTGTTTCTTCAGTAGCCATCTTGTGGATTTTTTCATGAGGCATGCCTCTGAAAATGTCTGTTTTTAAAAGGCCATGTAACCCTAACACTTCACTCTATCACACTATCCCAACAAGAATCGGGGCATCCTAACCCTATACATGAACACACAAACCGGAGGGGTAAGTGGTAGGAGCAAGGGGTGCATTGGGATTGAGCCATGGTGTTTGGTTTTAGGGTCCAATGCTGTGGACATCTTTATGAGCTGTAGAGAATTTTCTGAACTAAGTGCATTGAGAGCGGTTTAGAGGAAATACAGGCTGACAAGTTGTTACACGTGTTTAAAGAAACAGACGCACACACAAGCTCTTTTGTTTATGGGATACACTGTGTTTATATTGAAAACATTCCCACACATAACCTATGCTCTTTTACTCTGAAGCAGACAACATGAAGTAGGACCACAGCATTACACACACCTGCTGTATAGCAAAGTGTCTTTTTAGAAGTGGCAAATAGCAAAAATCATACTGATACAGAAGTGTAAGGCTTCATTGAAAGTGTGGTATAAAGTGTATAATTACCACAATTAGACATTGTTTTCTCCTGGACAGAAGCCCAGTGTGACACCACTGTGGGCACAGTTATGATAACTGTAGGATTGTTTATGGTTATTAGTAAAGGGATCAGATCAGATTGTGCTTAGATATGAAAAGACTTTGAAATGTCAACCAGCATATCAAATGTAGCCGAAAATTACTTGTGCAAAGCTCACAAATCCACTCCAAATCTGTATTGATACCAGAAAGTATCACTCTTTAAATTTCACAACAAATAACAATTAACCAATTTACAACATTACAGTATTACCAGTGGGCTCCGACTTAAGTTAACCTTATCATTATGGAACTTGCAAAAATATTAGTTTAACAGAAGCTATACTAACATCAGCTATTTTGTGTTCCTGGGCTGCAGGCACAAACTCACTGGTTTGTAAATTCCTCTATACCTGTAGGGGTTTATGCATTACTGTATATATGTATAGCCCAATATTACAATATTTTGCTCTCTATTTAATAACTTGGGTCATACTATCTCAACAATTACTTACAAATTCTCCAACACTGACAGCCTTATGCTACATGAACAATTGTTATATTTAGTTTTAACTGACCTGTCTGTCACTGGAGTGTGGGAGTAAACCCACAGGCGTTCTGCGTGTTTAATTTAGTGCCCTCTGCTGAAAAGCGATAACTGTGCATTAAAATGAAAACCAAATTATAAATAGTGACTCTAATTTTTATTTGTTCTAAACTATTTCCTCCGACATCAACTGAAAACAGGTAATCATTAAATCATCCAACATGCAAATCAGCTTAAAGTACTTCTTTTTAAAAAAATAATTTTGCTTAGACTTCACTATTTCATTAAACAGAGCTTCCATTAAGCAAAATAAATGAAACCAGAGTAAATCACTAGCCTGATGCATTCAATCAGTGCAAATGCATTTGGGAAAGCATCTCCCTCCTCAGGGCACACAAAGACACACTTCTCTGAAACACGTTAGTTAAAATTAAGTTAACTGGATCAAGTTGCCCACGTTTTCTATGCAGTCGTATGTTTGCAAGAACTGAGCTCTCCTTCAGTGTTGTGATGATAAAAGCTTTGTATGATTAAATCTTTCTGCAGTCTAAATATAATGTTTATATGTGTGGGTGGTGTTGGCTTCTGCCACCTGTTATTTTGTAAGTAGCCTACTTTTTGTAGACCATGAGCTCGTTAACCCAATTGCCATATAATTCATATAACCACTTCAGGTTGTTTGTATGTTGTATGACTAAACTCATCAAGCATGCCCTTCAGTTTGAGCACTTTCAACAAACTATTATGGCCAATTATCACCAAAATTATCATAATTCTTTTGATCAATATTGTTGTCATGATTATTTATTGCAATTATTCATTGTTTTTAGGAACAAAAAATATTACTCTGTCATATTTAAATAAACAGAGCTTTACATTTTATGTTGCGCTAAATTCCTGCTACTGCAAAATAAGACCTACATGAGGTTCATTTTCACCTGAATTCAGCTTATTTTCCCAATGAATATGTAGCCACCACTTTTTACTTTCTTTCTTTTCTTTTTTTTTTTTTAAATTATATCAATGGTACCATGTAGTGTCGCTGTCATAAATGTGTGAGTTGATGCTGGACAAGGACAGGGATCAATAGTGACTGAATGGTAATTTAAATTTTCTTGGCCTTAATGCATCCATCATTCAACAGTTTGTGGTGTTTGTTAAGTGGTTTAACAAGTTACTCGTGTAGTGTTGATTTTGATATGCAGCAGAGTAATCTATGAGTGGAGTGCTGTCAATATCCCAGTCAATCATACTCATTTAGTAGTAGGAAGACAAAATTATTAGTGTGATTATTACTAGATTAATTGTGCAGTCCTATGGCTGTACTCAAACTGCTGTTGTGGTAGTTCCTGCTATAATTGGTGTCTAAAGGATAATTTTTTTTTCTTCTATGGCAAAGGGTTGACCCGTCCCAATTCACCTCTGACTGGTTTAGGCATGAAGCTACCTGAGGATGGGATTTCTCACCTAGCCCTTGCTGTTCTGCAGTCATTAGGTAGAAATCGTTAAACCTCCAGTACCAGTACAGAATTTTGCCGTGCGCGCGCGTGCGCGCACACACACACACACACACACACACACACACACACACACACACACACACACACACACACACACACACACACACAAGGAGACAACAATACCAGCAATTGTGAAATGGCCACATCTCCAGTCACACAGAAACTGTCCTTTAATTATTCCAAAACTAGAATTCTTACTGATACGAGAGATAATAGGAGGTGGAGGTGCAAACAATGAGGATGCTGGGTGGAAGATGCTAATGAGGGACAGGCAAGAGGACACAGAGGCGTGTATGACAGGGTGTTGACAGTAGCAAGCTGAAATGATACCTGGGGATTGTTGAAGTCAAAGCACAATGACCTACATACTGAGATCTGTACTAACAATACCTCCCCGTAGGGACCTGACCTCCTGCAAGGAGATGGCTCACAGTTCAGTCCTGCAGCACACCAACATCACATTTGAGGCCTGTTCCAGCTGTGAAGCAATTCATCAACTGGTTTGTGATTCAAATCAGAGAGAAACTAACAAAAAAAAAACAGTGATGACTATAAAGACACCTGACTCCTTTAGAAGGCAGGAAGTGCGATGAGAATGAGAAATGGTATAAAACCAAATCAAGTCCTCTTCTTGTGAATAATGGAGAGAGCTGAAGGCAGTGGAAACGTGGCCCTTTCTCTCCGGGGCAAGAGTCCCCTCGCATGAAAGCAGAGAAAAGCCACACACACACACCACCCTTTAACCCTCTCATTAGTGTAATCCTGCATGAGAAGAGTAAATTGTCATGAATAAATCCACTTAGAAGCCAGCGAATGAAAAGACTTTCACTTTGAGATGGTCGCATTACCATTTCAATAAGCGTGCCACGCTGCAAAACGTTGGCAGTGTTTGACGGAGTAATTGGGAACATTAACGAGTAGATAAAATACAGTTAGCGGAGGGAAGCGTGTGTGTGAGTGTGTCAATTATTATTTTTTTTTTTTTTGCACAAAACACATTGCAAGATTTTTCCACTAATAAGGCCAATGAATTTGCCTGAAGGAAAGAGATTGGTGAGACTTTGCAGGCTTTGTTTGACAAAACAAAAGAACTGGAAAGCAGACAGCAGTCAGACCTTGAGACAAATGTATTCCAGGATTTTAGCCTGTGGAAACCCTTGTTTGGGCAGTGTGACCTTAGTGATGGGTGTTTGGAAAATCTCCGAGGGCTGAGTTCTAAATAAGCACCTTCTATGAACTGTACACAAACTGCAAAGAGGGGCAAACTTCGGGGTATGTGCAATTACACGCTGCAGACAGAGCATAAATCTGAAGCTTAGTGGGCTGCTCTTTGTTTAAATGAGTATCTACCTTAATTCCTACCTGGCCTTTGTTTGTGAAAGAAGACAAAGTGGGTAGAGGTAGAAATAATAAAGAGCAAAACCCAGGAGATATGCTCCAAAGGAGGGGTGCACCCGGGTCACAAAGAAAGGCGATGGAGGAGGAGGATGAGGAAGAGCTGGTGGTGGTGGGGAGGGCAATGTATTTTAACAAAGAAAAAACAATGAGCAAGACAAAGACGTACAAGCATGGGTAGGAGTAGAGATACAGACACAAAGAAACAAAGAGCTACAGTAAATCCAACACCGACTCCAGAGCAATGTTTTTGCTTTATGGCGAGGCAGCTGCCAAAATAGGCAAAGTTACGTCCTAACAAACACACATACATGCACGAGAATCACACACCCTCACAGTTACAGCTCCGCATCCTAATGTACCCCGAGGTGCCCTAGTCCTTCCCCTGTCATCAATCTGAGAGACAATTCCAGGCCCAGGAGAGAACGGAGCTACGGTAGGTATGCAACGCTCTACAGTGTGACAGAGAAAGAGCATGATATAAATCAGACAGAGCTATCAAGAATTATACACTTTTTTTTTACCGAAATATCTGGGACCGTGGCATTATATTCCAAGCCATATTATGCTGATTGGCAGGCATTCATTCTGCAGTGAGATACATGACAATGGTTTTATTCAACCAAGAAAATTACATTATGGGAGGGGGGGGGGGGGGGGGGATGCTGACAGTGCAGGTACAGATAGCAGACTCACATGACTCCGGGGCTGCATTCGACACAATATTTCCTCACAAATGATGGATATGTAAAGAGTTGCAGCACAGAAAAAAATAATGAATGATTGGCTGGTTTAGAGCCAAATCGTGCATCATGTCAGGTGTTTGATACTGATAATGATGTGTGCAGGCAGTGGCAAGTCGACATGGTAAGCACAAAGCCACATAACAGCTACTCCAGAGCAGATGGTAGGAAACAACCAATGTTTTCAAGCATTCTGTTGGATTCTCGATTATTTCTAACTCCACAAGACCACTTCTAGGAATGAATGTTGAGGTTGGTACAAACATTAATATCAACATATCACCATTAGCTTAAGGAGGTTTAAAAATAAAACAGGATGCACAGATTTATTGGCTGCACATCGGTATTGGCCTGTAATCACCTTGTTGACTGTCAATTTGATATCCGCAAATAAGATGATATTCACCAATGGCAGTGGCTGGTGTTGGAGGACTTAAAGCTGCAGTAAACTCACTTTGGATAACTCACTTTTGTCACTCGCTATTGATTCTCTGATCGCTACATTGTGATCAACTAATTTGTGTTGCCATCAAATAGGAGGAGAGCTAGTCAATGTTAGCTGTTGGCAGCTGGTGGAACAAACAGCTGGTTTGAGTGACATTATCATGCATTCAAGCTCTTTTCAGTAATGCTTTAGTATAAGGTAAAGCTAAATTATATGGGCAAATAAAAAAATAGATAAATGAATAAATAATGTTCTCATGATCAAATGTAATCTTTTAAAATTTAGTTTTTGACAAGGATCTTGAATAAATCCAGCTGTTTGGAGGTGAAATTTGTTGATGTTTTCACAGAAATATAAAAGTTATTGGGTGATAATTAGAATATAAAGTATTATGTATAGTAGAAAGAATTTTGAAGATTTTTGTTTTTACAAGTGAAATAAGGTTACTTTAAAGGTTGTTTCATAAATGTGTATGATTGAATTTGTGCTTATTAGAGGATATCTTAATGAAGGACTTCATTTTTTTATACTTAATTTAACAGTTCAGCTATTTTTTTAAAATGAAGATTTCTTTGTTTCCCTGTTACAAGAGATGGAATAAATAACAATTTTAAAAAAAGAAAGAAAAACAAAACATCTGTATCAGCGTGGCCCAAATTCTTATTTAAACATCTGTTAAGTGCCAATAATTTCCTAATGAGTGCATCCATAAAAATAACTGATCAGATGCAAAGGTATGGTTCATCAATTTGTTATTTGCGTCACAACAGCCTAGAAACAGAAGTCTTTGGCAGTTATAACCCCTTCAAGTCATGGGGATGCTAAAGTCTGCAAATTTAGAGTGGACTGGGAAGAGAAATGGAGTATAACGACCAGCTTGTTTGGTTTGGACCGAGCTGCACCAAGGAGGAATGAATGGAGAGAGAAATGAATGAGGGGTGAAAGATGAAACTTTAATGATCCCTCTGGGGAAATTGGGTCATTGCTGCAGCACGGAGAAGGGTATAGATAAGAACCGCACCAATGCAGGCTCTTGTAGATAATGCAAGTAATTAAAACGAGACATACATATAACAGATTATTCCACAGATAGTGTTCTTTAACTAATTTAGATGTTAAAGATATGTGTCAGAATTAGTGAAAATGTCAGGCAGGAAAAACACTTGCAAATGTCTTGCATTGTGAGATGTTTAAATGATCAAAAACTGCCGATGGAGCAAACGTTGCAGAAGAAGGGAAACAGGGAGTGAATTGAGCAGAGGAGGGAGTGAGACGGGGAGGATTGTGCTGAAGCAGTCCCCAGCCCCTTTAATTGGTAGGAAACAAGAGGTCTCTGAATAAACACCCGCCACAAGAGAGAGCCAGGCTCATTTTTCCCCTCCTTGCGCTGTCCCTCTTCCCTCCTGAGTAGTTTAACCGAAGCTAACTCACAGTCCCCTCAAAGCTCTTCCTCCTCCTCCTCCTCTGAGTACTTCCCCTTCACTCGTCACCAGCTGTCTATCCTCCATCCTCTCCTGTGTATCTGTCTGTTGCTGGGACGACAAACTAAACACCATCTCAAGACTTCCAAATATAACAACAAACTGCTCTTGGAGCTGCTACGATCCCCTCGTGTATGCACCTACCACCCTCTATCTCTGTTTTTTTTTTTCTACCTCTCACTCCCGGCCTGCAGCCTTCTGCTTTTTGGTCTTCTCCCTAATTATCTCACGGAGGACGAGGTAGCCCCTACCATCCCCCGCACCTCTACTGCCCCGCTACTGAGAGACCCTGATGAATAATTTCACGTTTCTCTAGCCCTCTCTTTCTCTCGCCCTCAAATTGATTATTGTACAGAAAGCACGGCTAAAAGAGCGGCCCACTGGGTAATTTGTCTTTCTGACGAGGAGAGTTCATGGATAGGTATGGGGGAGGGGAAAGCAGAGGGCCTCGAAAGTATATGCAAAGGAAAAGGGAGAGAAAAAAACGTGATTATACGAAAAAATTGATATTGAATGCTTTGCGCGGTCTCGCCTCTGATAGCTCATTCTGTTTGATGTTGTGGTCAGAGGCACAATTGGGGCAAGAGAAGATCTGCATGTGAAAATGGTCCTAGAAAAGTGAGCAAAGTGAGAGAGGTGCGTTCCTGAGAAGCATCTGTAATTACACGGAGCGCATTTGGAAAATAAAGCTAATATGGAGCTCTGTTATCCTCATTCTCCATCTTCTCTATGTTATTCTGCAAATCCCTATCCCAAACACTGCCACAGCCCTGTGGCTACAAACATTCATCTGTCAATGTTTGATTCTACCTAAATATGGCTGACTGATGTGCTGCTGGATGATGCCAGCCTCCAGGTGTTTTCAATTTCCTTGACAATGACACTCCCGTTGGTTGCTGTGCAAGGCGCCAGTGATGACAGGGGATGGAGGGTATCATTTGGGCACCACAGGAAAGATCACTAAGCGTGTAAAGACACCCTGCCTTATCATTAGTATGAGGTATGCCATGAATAAGCGCTGTGAAAATATATGCACCTATCATGACTCAGTTCTCTGCAAAATTAGGTGACTCACCTGACTGGATGGGAGCACATAAGCAGGCTAAGATGAGGTCAATAGTGTTAGTCATTGACAATTTTGGTTGAGGCAAGTGCACACCTGAAATTTTTTTTAGTGACAGTTCTGGCATTCTTGTATAGGCACCACCATGCCTGCTAGGGTTGGGCAGATATAAATATTTTCAAACCAGTTTGATATGAAGCCAAACCCTGGGGAGGAATGGTATACCAAATTTTACCAACAAGTTTCATACTTTAAGTCAAGTAAGGAGGTATCATTTAGATAACTACCTATTCCTGCTTAATGAAAAACACACCCCTTATTTATTGCAGCAAAGGGGGCAACAGAAATTAATAGAAACATGCATCCCCTCCCCTTAAATATGCATAACTAAGCCATAAAAATTAACCTCCTGTACAGTTGTTATGACAGGGGAAATTAGCTGTAGAGACTGGAACATTTTTGTTGTAAACATGTTTATTTTAGCTTGGGCATTTATAATGGGTATCTATGGAGACTGATTCACTATTGGAACTGTCCTCAAGTGGCCATTCAGGGAAATGCAGCTTTTGGCACTTCCACGTTGGCTTCATTTTTTTATTTAGCCCCTGAGGTTGCCTCTTGGCCAGAACATGTCATAAATGCTAGTTCAGCCAGTTCGCATAAAATCAAACCAATTTAAGCTTCTACACTTGACTGGGCCAACAAAACCAGAAATCGACCTAAATCTATTCTCCACCAATACAAAGTAAGCTGAATCAGCCCCACCAACCCCCATCAACTCTCTTCTCATCTCTCTTTCTTTCCCTGCATGTACAGTACTGTACACCCTCATCACTTTTCATTCTCCCTTGTGTGTTCCTGTCTCCCAACTTCAATCTCTGCTTACTCTCATCTCCTTTGTTTCTTCTCAGCTATCTCTCCATCTCCAAAGGCTTTGCTCCTCCCCATCTTCCTTTTCTCCTCTCCTGCTTCAAACCTGCTCTTAAGTCTTTCAGCTAGATTTTCCTCACTGATTTTTAGGGCCCACACTTCCCTCTTTTTTCTTTCCCAGTCCTGTTGTGCATTCCCCAACCCCAACCCCCCAACCCCTACTAATGGATCCCATGTCAGCAGAATACCAGAGTAAACCACACAACTGCACTGTGGCTTCATGTCTGTCTCTGCCTCAACGTCTCTCTCTTCCATGCATGAAAAAAAAGAGAGAGAGAAATGAATAGTAAAACTGCTGGCTAAACATTACAGTAAGAGGACCCCAAAGACATTTTACTTTATGAAGCATATCATTTCAAATACAGGTGCACATTCTATTGTATATAGTGGCAACCTCACATTTGTCACCTGTGAGATTCTACTTTTGTTTGTTTCTTTACTCGAGGAAGACTTTCAATATATATTTGGCTATAAGATGTCAGTGCTGCAGTGTTTTTTCATTTTATTAGCTTTTATTTTGCTGAAGTTTCACTTTCCTTTGTCCTTGTAGCCATGGAAGCTATCACACAACATGCTAATTACCCACTTCTTCTACGTTCCAAAGAAACTGCTGTTGCTTCTGGTGAACTCAGCACTTACTGTGCATGAGAAGATTTTTCCCCATTTTGTGCCACAACTTGTATCCCTGAGGAAATTATAGGGGAGATGTGCTTAATAAACAACCCTGTCTCCTAGAAATGACGGCTATGTAGTGCTAATTTAAAACAGCAAGAATGTTTTATTAGAGACATTATGCTGCCTGGATATAGTTTTTACCAACGTAATGAAAAAATGTTAATAAACATAATAGGATGAATTGGAAAATGTTGGTGCTAAAAACTTAAAATATCTGAATATATTAACTGCTTTTGGTGACTAAACTGTGATTAAACTTAAGGTCCAGTGTGTAGGATTTAGAGGGATATATTGGCTGAAATGAACATAATGTTATAGTGAAACTGAGTGAAAGATTGAAAAAGCCAAAAATGACTTGAAGCACTTAACAGGACATGTTTACTTTATCAACATTAAACTGAAACCACAAGCATTTTCTAACATTAATGAAAGTGTAACCACATGCTGGACTCAACACAAACCCTAGTCTCCTGTGTTGCAGATTATTATTTTGAATGAGACATATGATTTTTTAGATAAACAATGTCAGTGTTAAATTCAGTGGGTTTGTGCCCCAAATGTGACAAAATAACTATGGACATTTTGAGACACAAAGGGTGGCTGCATTTTAGTGTATGGTTTTAAATGACGTGTCTCTGACATGTCGTATCCTTTTAGGGGATGAAATGCACATTGCGAGCGAAAACCAATTGTACTTTGCCAATCAATTCTTGTCCTAATAAAAATGTGCTGTCTTAAGGTAGATTAAAAATCAACTCTTTATTATTGTGCACTAATTAAAGACTGTAAATTACAATTTTCCAATCAATGAAAGTTATGGGGATTGATTCTCTGTTTAAAGCAATGCAATTTCAGTGTTCTTCTCTATCAGGATGTGGCTTACAAGTGTCATCTAGCTCTTTATTACAGCAACAACCTCAACCAGTGATACTTTTTTTTTTTTTCTCCAAACAGTGTGAACACAAACAGCAGGGTATCTGTGCCTTGTTCTCTCCTTTGGTGTAGTGAGCCAGTAGTTGCGTGAGTAGGGAGCTGGAGCACGCTCACAGGGACACGTGTGATAGACGACCTGATAAGACGGGGGACAAACTGTCACATCTCTGCTGGGCTCTGCACTCCACAGGTACGCCGCGTCCCAGGCAAGACCAGGCAGTGACAAATGGACCCAATTTCCATTTATTTATCCATCTGTTGTATGGACTACAGAACACGTGCTGGTCCCCCCTCCCCAATAAATCTTTATCCTGTTAACACTGCACCAATAAACCAACACATTAGCCCTCCCGAGCAGCAGACTAATCAAGCATAAAGTCTCACAATCCGTAAAAAAAACATCAGCACTCTAGCAGTGAAATTACTGGGAAACACACATCAAACAGACAATTATAATCGCTGCGAGTGACCTCACTCATGCACATCTGCACACACAAATAATAAACAAACTAAAATTACTGCCTCACATTTGAATGCCTCTGCAAACTACTCAAGTTGCAGTTTATATCCATATCTGTGAAAACATGGATGTTTTCCACATCTTCTTCCCCGGCAGCAAAGAAGATCTATACAATCAGCACAGTTTCAAGGTGGACACTCGAGATTAGAGTCACTAATTCACTATCTTACCAAAATATCTCCCCTTATGTTCTTGAGAAATGATGTTGAGTTGTGGCCAGAAAATTGTTTTTGCTTAACATTATGATGTCACAGTGAAGTTGACCTTTTGAATATAAAATGTCATCTCTTCATCAATACATCCTATTAAACATTTGTGTAAAATGTTGTCATATGTAGTGACTGGATTCTTGAGTCATAGCAAAAAACAGTAAGGTCACAGTGGCATTGACCTTTGGCCTTCGACCACCAATTTCCAATCAGTTCATTCTTGAATCAAAATAGATGTCCGTGCCAAATTTGAGGAAACTCCCTTTAGTCTCTCTTAAGGTATTCAAAAGAATGATTTGGGTGCAAGGTCACAGTGACCTTGACCTATGACCACCAAATTTTAATACGCTCATCATTGAGACTAAATGGATGTCTGTGCCAAATTTCAGGAAACTCCCCTGAGACCTCCTTGATATATTGCATTCAAGAGAATAAGACAGATGCAAGGTCAAGGTGACCTTGACGTTTGACCACCAAAGTCTAAACAGGTCATTGTTGAGTCCAAGTGGATGTTTATATCAAATCTGAAGAAATTCCCTCAAGGTGTTTTTGAGATGTCACGTTCAAAAGGGTGAAAAAGATAAGCTTACAGTGACCTTGATCTTTGAAATATGACCACCAAAATCCAAATCATTTCATCATTGAGTCAGAAATTTGAAGAAATCTGCTCAATGTGTTATTGAGATATCGCAATCATGAGAAGGAGAAATAAATAAACATTTCCTACTAAACAATTGTGAAAAGCAAGATGAAAAGGATTCACCTAAGAGAATAAATATTGCGACTAAAGCCGCCTCACTGATAACACAAAACAAGTTTATGCAGTGGAGATGGAAGGGGTTGGAAGAGAGAGACGAGGAGTGATGGGGTCAGGGGTGACGGACGGCACATATTTCTACTGTTAAGATTTGATAAGGCCTGGAAATTGCTGTGAGAGGCACCCACTTCTGGGGAGACAAGTAGCATGCCAGTCTGTCTCAGTGACTGCAGCAGGGTTGGCTCGGGGAAGAGGGCTCACACGACATCATGTCCCCTGTGCTATTAACCCTGCTGACAAACGCTACCTCTTACACAACCATCTCCATCATCAGCAGCCAATCTGACTGTTAAATCGACAAACACTCGACTAGAATTAATATTTCTGTCTCTGCAGAGGAACCCACCCCCTCTCACTGCTACACTCAAACAGCCTCCATCACACCCCCTTCTCTCGTACTGCCATTAACACACACCCACATACACTCCCCCTGCTGATTTTTGTCATATTACCTGGCAGCACACCAACAGATTTTTTTTTTTTTTGCTGAGTGCCAAGCAGCCACTGGTGTGAATGGTTGAGCTGCTGGATTTAATTAGTGCTGCGCCCATATGGATTAGCAACGAGACAGACACATGCACAACCAGAAAGTATGTCACATTCCCACCTGATCAGCTCTTAACATTGCCCTTGGTGGCATGCATACACAGATGCACACATGAATACACACACCAGAGGGAAAGGGTGGGGTGGGGAGGTTTGTGGGGGCGCCGCAGCTTTGTAATCAGGTGATTTCTTTGCCGTAAATTTAATTGGATTTAGCAGCAGTGCAAAGAAAACGTTCAGGTTGACTTGCTGCACCATGTGTACAGAGACAGCTGCTCTGACGGGCAGGAGGTAGGAGGGAGCAAAGTGAACATACTGCTAAATAGATTATTTTTTAAAAACCAGCGAGCTTGATAAACAACATACTGTCATCCTGGCAACAGAGAGATGCAGATGGATAGAAGGACGTGCAAACACTTGAACAGCGCTCTGTGAAGATTCACTTATTCACTTCCACTGAATTCCATGCTAATGACAGATTTCTGGTGTCTGTGGATGTCAGCTTCCTGCAATCATAGGTCAGGGATGATTCATGTCTGACCCACAAATGTGTCACCTACTACCTGTCCCCTTTTCTCACTTTACATCAAACTAGGGCTGGGTAATATGAAGAGAATATCATGTCACGATAACTGTTACCAAATATCTCAATATTAATATTCGGACGATTTTGTGCTTTCACCAAATATATACAGAATGAAACTTTTGATGATTTATCATCAGTAATGTGGACATAATGACAAAGTAGGTAAAGGCAAATAATAGACCAACTAAAGCAGTCTGGAAGGTTAAAAACATGACTTCACTTTACTGTAACGCAGCCTTTAAAACCAGGAAAACAACACTTACGATAAAAAAGATATCCAAAATCTAACATGATATCAAGTCTCATACCACGACAGCACTATATTGCCCAGCCCTACATCAAAATATGCAACCCGTTCTCATTCCCAGGTGTCAAATACCAACCCTTTTTCGTTTGATACCCACGCATAGGGCACCCTACAGCATATCTATGTGATACACAGCTGGAAAACTTCAGAATATGTGGTAAAAGTTGTGAAACAGTCGCTGTCGGGTCACAAAACTACTTGTTCAAGTTTAAAATACAGATTATATTTTGGGTTAAAATAAGTACCTTTGTTATGTAGGATAAAGTGAAGCAAATACATAATTTGAGTGACGTCAGTGCACAGTGATTGTGCATAAATTATGTAACGTTACGTTAAAACAATGGTAACTTTTGGTTTCTCATGTTTGAGCCATCCATTTCCCAAAAGTGGACTTGCTTGCTTTTTATATTTCGTGAGTTGCTCTCAGCATCAGTGGATTGGTTTACATTCGAGTTATTTGAAAGTACCATTTAGTGTCTCATTGAAATGTTAGCAGTTGCCTTTGGCGTCAATATTATATGCCAAAGGGGGTGACAAATGGTCTTTATTTAACAAAACAGTAAGTAAGTATCAAGACACACTTGAGAGGAATACAGTTTGTTAAGATCTAATATTTACCAGGGTTGGTCGTTTTAACTTGTTTATTTCACATGCAAACTATCTCACAGCCATACTAAAACTACAAATATAATGCTTCTAGTCCATACCCAGGGATATGCGCCCCACAACTACATGGAAACTTTAAGAGATGTGTGTGCCGCAACCTTGTACAGACCACAGACCTATACATTAGTGCAGAATTCGCCAAAAATGCAAATAAACAGGCTGAAAAAAAATCTGCTTTGTAACAACATAGGTTTTAACTACTGTGAAAAAATGAAAAAATAGTGCTTTATTTCTGTTATTCAAGCTGCAATTCCACCTTTGACCACAATGTGGGTTGCCAAGGCAGAGTGGCATTGTATGCCTTTTCACTTGCTGACTCTCCAGGCAGAAGAAGAAGCAAATCAATGTAAATTATGAAGTTTTTTTTTTATATATAAACGGGCACAGGCAGTGGGTGGATGAGACAAAGGGCTTAGTCTGTCTCTGCCTACGACAATTGTCAATGCCCATGCACCATTTCAGGTTGATTGGTCAATCCATCAAGAAGAAAAATGCATGCAGACAGACAGACGGACAGATGGATGGATGGATGGAGTTTTTTTTTTATCTTTTAGTAGGATGATACACTTCTAGTATAACTCTATGCTCAGCATGCTGCTAATTAGTACTATTAGTATCAAAACCAAGGATTGCATCAGGTTTCAGTGCAAATAAAATGAACTGAATGAATAAGCATATCCCTTTGCAACTTAGTTGATCACTTATCTACTGAAACACAGGTAGTAAATGTTACTGCTTTGCTCAATGAAAGAAAATTTCCAAGATTTTTTTTTTTTTTTAAAAAGTTTTCTTAAAGCCACATATTCACTATCTCGTCATATAAAAGGCACGAGTACATGGAGAAAAGGACAAGACGTCTTCACCAGATCAATGAGACTCAAATGATTTCCTCCACTGAAGTGTCTGTTTGTCATCTTAAGGCCAGCCCAGAAGTCCAATCATGCACTCCTCCTGGAATTAGTTTCAGTGATTGATCTGCTACCTGAATGGACTGTGCCATTTCCTCATTTCTGTCCAACAATACCCTCAATGCACAAGTCTAATGGAGTCATCAATGATGCGTTACAGAGTGAGAAAAGAGCTGTAATAGGGTAATAGGTTTTGGTTATTCTTTGCCCCTACCAAGGCTCTTTAAACTGAAATGTGGTATTTAGTTTCAGCTGTATAAATAGTGAATAATACATAGCGATATATGCTACGTAATGTGATGGTGGTTAAGGCATTTTGTGCAGCTAAGCTCCGTATGAATAATAGTGTAATCCGCTGCAATTATGGATAGATATCTTATAATTAGCTCACTGTAATCCCTCCAGCTGTCTTCCTCTCTGTAGACTCAGCACTGTCTGGATCCAAATAGGAACAAATGAGAAAGAGGGCAGTTAGGGATAGGATAACCTTTTTTTTCTGGGGAGACTGGCATTGTGGGCTAAAATGAAATGTCCTTCACAGTCTGTCGAGAGAGTTTCTTTTGTGTCTTGAAAGAGAAAAAGACGTGTAGAGGAAAGAATCAGGGTCGAGTCGAGGTCAGTGTTAATTATCATTTCCGCTTCACTTCTGTAGCATCTCAACCTCCCACAAAACAAACCACTGAGCTCCACATTACACCAGTATTTTCTGTCTAGCATGTTTGACTTCCACTACTTTCTTAATTCACTGTCTCATATGGCAGCATGTGTCCAAATTAATTGGTTTGTTGTTGGAGGTGCTGTTTTTTTTACGCTCTGCTTGATATAAATATGCAGCTGCTTGGGGGTCAACATACATTTGCAGTAGTCGTACAGTCATTTACAAGGCTTGGAACAGTTAGATTTACTGGGACTGAAACCCTTGATTAGACTCAGTAGGTGTCTGTGCTGAAGGTAGCCCGTGTTTAATAGCTTCCATTGAAGCGTACTGACTAACATGCATGGGCTGTTAAAGTCCCGGTGTTTGTGAGCTTGTCGGTCTATTCCGAAGCCCAATGGGAGTGACGGGGAGGGCTATGAAACATGGCAGACTGTGTATACTGTAAACAATGTACAGCATATTCCCCGCTGTGTGTTCATGAGAGTGTGAAGCTTCCTACTTTTCTACCTCCCAGAAGCAATTTGGAACGTGAGTCATCTAGCTGTGCTGGTGCTCGTCACAACACACACGTGTTCAGCAAGATAATATCCATTACTGTTATTTGTCCTGTTATGTGTCCATTACCAATACATATAGTGTGATTAAAACGGTGTGAAATGAAAATGTCTTTTCAACAACCACTTGTCTGTTTTTGCTCTTTCTTTTCATTGAATGAGAATTTACTCAAATGACAAAAAACATTTTCTCAGTTAACTTTTCTGGTATTGAGACATGGAGATTGCTGTGGTTTTATAAACCCAGATATTTTTCCTGAGATTTCAAACTTCAGTTTTTCTGCTGCTACTCCAATACAATGAAGATGAATGGAAATGTTTGAGGGGCTCGTAGCATTGAAAAATGACACAAAGCAGCATGTGCAAGTGGTCCTCTTTCTCTGGATGACCGATCAACTTCACCTTGAACCGTTTTCAATGGAACTACTTTGTAACAAAATAATAGTCCCTATGGAAACCATTGAGAGTCTGCTTTTTATTATCCAGAGTAAAAAAAAAATTATTTAGGAAGAGATTTTGCTATTGAACCTTGCTTTGTGCTGTTGCCCTCTAAAAGTGTTCTGTTAAAAGGGCCAGTTCACCAAAGTTGCAAAACACACAAAGCATCTGTTGCTGTAAACAGCACACACCAAAATCCTAGTACTCTGCCCTGAAAGTTAAATATTTGAATCACCAGTTGTTTTTTTACTTTTACTTTTTTCTTCTAGTCAGTGTGCAATGTACTTTGGATATTTTGCCGTTATTCCCCATGGTCTCTCTCTACTGTTGATTTCTGCCGGCTGTTTACAGTCCTATAACTTCTACCTCCATCACTAGGTGTCGCAATATCTTTCAGCTCAGCTGCCTGTTCCACCAACAGAGACTGGAGACTGAGGTTTGGTGGTGCATGCTGTGTGGTCTGTGTGCACAAAAGGTTAAATAGAAAGAGGAGCGCCTGTATTTATGATGGTATTGACAATCATACCTTTCTAAGTACCTTGGTATACTGTAATACAGTGATACCACTGAAGCCTATTCTCTAGTAGGGTACGCATCAGGTGTCAACACCAACTCTACCAAAACACTTAAGTTAAGTAGTATTTATAAACCTCAAATAGTTTTTAACAGAGTATTAAACTTGAGCATGGCATGAATCAATCTAATATGAAACACCCTCTGTAAGACTGAGGCAGCTGCCTTGAAGTAGAGAGGCTTTGCTCAGTCAGGCTCGAAAATAACCTAATTTCCTGCTTCCTGTTTAGAAATGGTAAATTTACAGCTCTCAGCAACTTAATACAATACAGTCTCTGGCTTTTGTTTGGTGTCTTGTGTCTACAAAAAATATTTTTGCAAATTTCCGATCCATTGTTAGTGTCGTTAGAAAGCATTAGCTCTAAAGCTTAATTTGGCTTGTATATGACATGAATGTCCATCTCACACAGACCATCCCATTAAACCCAGTTCAAACTCTCCAAATCTATATGGAAAAAAAAGCAAAAATACTCTCAAACAATGAGTAAAACCCAAACTACCAGCATGACTGCTGTACCATGGCAAATGAGGAAATACCTCTGTTGTTTCGAGTTAAATGACCCTTAAATTACAACATAATTATACACTCTGGTTAAAATGCATAAACAAATGGTTGCAACCCACCCATTGACCCAGTCCAGCACAAGCACATTACATTCTATGATCACTCATATCAAACACAATTCAATTAGCTGAAACTGGGAGTGTTTGTGACCAGTTGAGTCAAAGGGCCAATCAAACAGCCAGGATTTCATTCCTATCTGCAAATTAACGGTGGATACTCTCCTCCATCCTCTGCCCTCTCCCCTATTTCTTCTTCCCAATCCCTCCCCACTCCCCAACGCTCCCTCCATCCCCCATGGCAATGTGAGGCGGGCAACACTATCCGCTCCATTACAGAACCTCTAGAGATATCTGCCTTCTCAGCATGCAGCGGAGCTAGAGACGGTGAAACAGATACACACTTATGCACGTGCGCGCCCACGCATACACACACACACACACACACACACACACACACACACACACACACACACACACACACCGTAGATACCTCAGGTCTGAGATAATCAATGCCAACAGAGCAGCAGCAGCAGACAGAGAGGGTGGAGAGAGGCAGACCCAAGGCCAAGTTCTACACAAACAAGCAAAAACCAGAAATAAAATAAGAAGAGAAGGGGGCACAGGAGTGCCCTGACCCAGAATATTTACTATTCTTTTGTCCATGTAGAATATATTTCGGATGAATTCTTTCGACACTATGATTTATTTATCGTATCAGCTAATTAAAAGATAACATCTCATATAAATAAAAACCAAGACATGATGAAAAATAACATGATAAAACTACCAGTGAAAATGAATAAAATGTGCTTCAAAAGCAAACGTATGAAAATATAGTATGAAAACTTCCAAGAAAAGCTCATGTCTCACTCCATTCATAATATAATTTTGCTTATTTTTCTAATGCTGGAAGAAATGCATGCCAACAACAATGATGGCATGTAGCTTCGGCATACCCTATTTATAAGTGGCACTTTGAGTGAGACAGAAGAGGTGACATCGACAGTATAAGACATCACACTGACAGCATTCCTACATCACACTTGCAGTCTCTGCACACGCTGTCAACAAACCTCAAAGAAAAACTGACAAGATACGCAGGTGTCCGATGGCTATTAGTGTAAAAACTTCCTCATCTGTCAGCGAGGGGCAACCAGTTAGTGAAGCAGCTGTCAATTAAACAAGCGCTCATCTTGAGAGGCTTCTTCCACTCAAAACACAGAGTGGGTGAAAATTATGTCTGCGGTGGGTGGGTGTGTATGTTTTATCCCCTGTTAACGTTTTGGTGCAAGACCTTTAGGAACTCATGTCATATATGACATATTTGGTAGAAGGCATGAAAAGAGAGTTTGTATAAAAAATGTCAGCTGTAAAATAAAACGGACAGCAGGGGTGAATGTTGTGTATTTCTTGACAGTGCAGCTTTGACAAACCATGGCCACAATTTTAAATTATTTTTTAAAACCTTTATTCAACCCTTTGAAACCAGAGCAAATTGGCCTAATTTCTTTCAAAAACATGGGATGACAATGAGCTACTAAACAAGAAATGGCCTCAAAATTGTCAAGAAATTAGTAAGATGCCATGATAAAATTACCTGAAAATGAGCATAAAAATAATGAATAAATAAATATAAATAAAAAAGGACAAGAAATTTACCTAATTGACCTTACCAAAGTGTGAAACATAAACATAAAATAAAAATAAAAATGTGGACCTTTTTATGGACATTCTTCCCTTTTTGGGGGTGATTTAATTTTAAATATTATTTTTTTTTTCAGTTTTCTTGCAAGTCACACATTGCCTTTTCCCCATGTTTTCAAGAGAACTCAAACCCATTTTCTCCAGTTTCATAGGTTTAAATGCTTGTGAAAGGCGTCTGAACACAGCACAACAAAACTGTTCGTGTTCCAGGTTCTAAAGGGTTAACCATTAAGCAAATTCTTATTTAAAATGGTGGCCTAGTAAATGAATATGGGTGGTTGAGCTTATTGAGATCATTGCACTATACTACATAAGAAGGAGTTTCGCAGGAATCCTATTATCAGGCCAATTAGAAGTCCAACTATGAATCCTAACTCTTCGCTCAATCCAAATGAATTCAGTGAGCCCTTTTAATTAGCCAGCTCAGCTTGGAGACCAGTGGGATAACATAAAGGAATGGATCCTGGAAAGGAATATCTTTCTTATGTATATCTGTAAATCTTAGATGAGAAGATGCTAAATCTACCAGCTTGCAGTCAATAAACTATTTAGAAGAAAAACAGATCCTGTTGGATACTTTTAGATTTTAAAAAAATAGAAAGAAGTAGCAATGCATGGTGAGATCTGACATATACCTCTCAACAAAATACTAAAATCATCAAACATATATATCAATGCTCCGACGATATAAACACTTTTTTTTGATGGGACTATGTGTTCCCCTCATATCAAGTGGAGAGGCAAGTAATAGTTAACTAAAAGGAAGGAAATGCTGGATACAAAGACACTGAGGTCTACTATCAATCCATAAGCCAAAAAGAAGACAAAACATTTTCCCCATTTCTTCTGGGTGTGAACTGTCTCACTGGAATATTGTGGTTATGCTTAAAAGCAGACCACATTAGCACTCTGCAGCCGGGGCAATTTGTGCATTAGGGTAGGAGAGCACACCTGTCATTCATGTGCTACTATACATAATGTGGCACCAGAAAATGGAGGTGCCATCAAGCAAAGACCAAACAGAGCTGTCATTGCTCTTTATGAATTTGCACAGATAATGATGTATGTCATTATTTCTTGCTATTACAAAGTCACAACTTTCTTAGGAAAATGTTTCTTTTAAGTGTATGAGCACTGCGATTGCCTATATATTGTAACATACAGCAAAAACCTTTGGTCATTTTTGGTTTGGCAGTAGTATAATCTGGTCTGACATATATTTCTATTCGCATGATAACAGGTGGTATTTATCTCATCGTCTTTCACTGACACACACACATTACTCTGGTGACAGACCAGTTCCTGACAGGTTGTCAAACAGTCTATTCAGCTGTTCATCCCTCTGACCTCAAAACTACTCTGAGACAGAGCTGCCATGATTACAAGCCCCAGAAACACCACTTCATAAGTGCAGGGTGGCTGTGCTAAGTCACACGTGATATTGACTGTCTTGGAAGACTGATCAATCACTATGCACAGTGGGCTATACTTAGGCTCAATTCCAATGCCCCCCTTTATGCCTATGCCCATTGGCTCCTGACCCCTCTGTTTTGTATGTTCACATCTAGGGGTAGGGAATCCCTTTTCTTGTTGGGAGAGAGGGGCTCTGACAAACCTTCAAACAGAGGTTTGTCAGAGGCACACTCCAAACTGATTGCTATATGAGAAATCATTGGCAAGATGGCTATAAGAGCAACAAACGAAACCCACAAATGTATTTTCTTTGTAAATAAAGAATTAAAAACTTCGATAACCATCATATTACCTTACTTAAAGGTTGTTTCAATGTTTTGTGTTCCTTTTATTTTATCACAAGCATTATAATAACACTAGTAATATACTGATGTCTCCATAGCTAACTAGGAAGCTAACTAGCTGCATGACAGTCCATCAGTTGGAGCACATGTTGGTAATTTTAACTTACAGAGCACCGCTAATGGCCTGCTAATGACACGGAGTTGGTTTTTTTTACAATTATTTGATGACTGGTTTGATCAACTGATTAGGTAAAACTTAAGTTTTGTACGCATTGCGAGCATCCATCAGAAAAATGGCCAATGTTATTGGGCTGATACCATTAATGCGATAGTTGTGTCTGTAACACCACTGATGGCGATACTGATGACATATCAGGGTTTGAAAGGTTGTCCCATTTCATAGGGGATTGTTTTAACTTCTACTCTTAACTCTGTTCTGAAGGGCAAAAGGATAAAAATAAGAAATGAGATTAGGCCATAATAGCAGCTAACCCTCTTCAGATTCTCAACTATGAGTATATATTATAATTACATTAGTCTGATAGATGAGATCAACTGCTCACGTATGTGTGCATGCGTGAGTATCTATATAGAGATGGTGAGAGTGAAACACCAGTTACCAAGAGAAAGCAGTTTCATTAGTACCATATACATATTTCAATTTGACATTTAAACCTAAAAATGTTACTGTGTTGCTCTCCTGGAAACACAATATATGAAACACCAAAAATAATTTCAGCAGGATAATAGCATATTTTTCATGCTTGATTGTGACAAATTGCATGTCGATTTGCTGTTATGAAAATGAATAGAATTCTGACGTGCTTTGCATAACTTACATTAGAAATATGAGTGGGGAAGAGGCATATATTTATGTCCTGAATGTAGCATGAAAAAATGTAAAAACACATCTTTGGATAGGTGCATTATCTGTGTACATGTGTGGAGTGGCATTTAAATGTGCGTAAATGACTGAAAAGTCCCTGTGCTAAGAGCTATACCGCTCTGAAGATTCTTTTAATGATCTCCAGTCCCTCTTCAGCATCTCTTGGTTTTCCTTTACCTCTCAGCTTTATCCACTCCTTCAGCTCTTAGTGCCTCATCTCATGCTGTCTGTATCTGCGCCTCTTTGTTACATCTCCGCATTAGCCTTGGGAAGTCTGGGAGGAACAGTAAGGGGACTTTTCCATGGAGAAAAACACAGATTGAGTGAGGTTGAGCAAACAGAGAGGACGGCTTTATTGGCACTGAGAGTTTTTCATAATGAAATATTCCATCTTTTCATATTCTATGGCATTTGAAGATAATATACTTTCACATATTTGAGAGTATGAACGTGATGGTAGGTCTACTTTGAAACGTCTGCTGTAATAGTGCTTGTAGATACTCATGCTAGATTGCTGCAGAAGTAGGCTGAAGAAGGCTCTCATTTATTTCACTGTCTCACTTTGTGAAACTGAGACCTTGAATATTGGCCTTGTTAACACAGGAAAAAAAAGGAATTTAGTTTGTGGGTGTGGAAGGAAGCTGCCAGCTAAGCAAACACAGAGATTGTGAATATTAATTATTACTACATCCACGCATCGCAAAACAGTTAATTGGAAAAATATTGAAATTGCCTATTTGGATTTTGCAATGTCAACATCACAAAAGGCTGCTGATGTTCACATAATAAGAGGTAGAAAAAGCAAAGCACCTTAAAGTGTCAGTGACGATACAACACATAATGTTTGGCACATTTTCTTTAGGTGCTAACAAATTAATCTATTTTAAATAAGTTTTGCTTTTTTCTTACATATGAAACATTTTTAACATTACAAAAATAGCACTAGTTTTAAAGAATAAGTCTGCACTGGTATGACAACACACAGACACACCCTTGTTTCACTGTGTTTCTGCATACTGTGCACCTGACACGCATCGACATACATGCAATTTGTATACAGTGCATATGACAATAATGGGGAACACATCACTGGTCATCAAAGCTTTCAGTAAGCAGCTTCAACAACAGCAGCTCCATCACAAACCTGTCTACACATTCCAAAGTATTCCCACAGGAGAGAGATGAAGAGATGCTCCAGAAGGAGGAGGAGAGAGAGAGAAGGAAGAGGAGGAGGAGGAGGGGGATATGGCAGAAAATAGGAGATGCAGAACTGACAGCCAGGCAGGCACAGGAATGGTTGGAGTGCCTTGGAATTGTTCATCTCATTATTCGGCTTTCCATTGAGGAACCAGCCCTCACTCTCACTCTTTGTCCCCTATTTCACTGGATGTTATAAATCACCACATCTGCAGCCTATTAGAGAAGATACCAGAATCTCTGGTTTTGGTGAGGAAGCAACAGGAACAATACTGCATAAACAGGGTAGTACTCTGCTGCTGCTGCACTGGCAACGGCTCACATTGCTGATTCCAAGTGTCTGTGACGGCTTTTATGTGGCGTACTTTATGGTATCAAGTCAAGCTCTCAGATTGTCCTACAGTGTCTCTTAAAATTGTCTGATTTGTCATTTTTTTTTAAATCAGCCTCATGTTTATGTTGTGCTTCAGCATTCAGGTTTAGAATGTAATGTTTAATCAATATTAGGTTCTCACTTTGTCAGTTTTCATAATACATACCGTCTCAGTTCATTACCATGCAGATGATACTCCGCTTAATCACCCAGGTTAACCAAACAATTGGCTTGTTGGCTACCTATCTGTTTAGCGAAAGCTGATTTAATACTCTTAGCAAATACTAGTCATCAGGTCAGTTAGTTCAACTGAGATCACATTTAGTCATCCCCTTCTACAGTAAAAAAAATGTCTGTATAATTTTGAATTCTAAAGTCTAATCTATAGTTTTATTATTGAAAAAAGAAATGTCAGATATAATTTCATCTATCATTTGAGTAAAAATCAGAAATATTTTCAGTGGCTGGGGGGGCATGTACATATTTGATTGACAGCAGCTGGCAGCCAGAGTCCCAGCAGGGGAATGAGAAGAGAAGTAAACATGTGCTGTGTTGCTTACAAACCATCTTCCTCTACTTAGGAGAACAAATGGTATGCAGATGGATTAATGCAACAAGGAACAATATCATGAAGCCAAATAAAAAAATAAAAAAATCGAACATTTCTTCCTCTTGCCATCTGATTTTTCCTCAAAGAAGAACATAATGACATGTTGTTTGCAAAGCAGATAGGTATGCAAAAACAAAATATACATTAAAATTGAGTTGATCTTGCCTGATTGTATGAGCCACCACTCTTTAAATACATAATACAGTGGTCTCTTTTACATTAAGTCAAAGTAAAATCAATTCAGCCTGGCAACACTTAATGCACACTAATTTAATCCCTGTATTTAACTGTGTAATCATGTAATTAGTGTCTTCATTTTGACACTAGCAGTGATAGTTTGAGTTAAAATGTGTATGTGAACAAAGAGCCTCTGTGGCTATGGAGTGGATGTAACAGTTTGGATTACTGTTGTAAGCCAAGAGCAAGGACAGCATCTAAATATAATGATATTATTTCACTTTGTTACCAGCCTTGACAAAGTCAAGTTAGCTGCTATTTTTTTTCACCTCATGAGTTTGTGTGTCATCATAATACTAGTGACACGAACTAAAGCAGGAATGCAGAAGCAGTTTTGAGTAGTTTGCCAGGTTTTTCTGTGGACTGCTTTTGTTTTATCCACTAGCGTTGTAACCATGTAAGATCAGTCACGTAACTTTACAGGAGTGTAGCTGAGATCAAAATAAATGCTGAGTTTAAAGATGGGTGTTGTCCGAGCAAGGGTGCAGGAAGCAGCAACATTTTCTCTCCATTTTTGCATCTTGCAAGGCCCACAAAGAGTGGTTCGTTCAGCTAAACACACTGTAGCAGCTGCTCTAGTATCTCTACAGGATGTTTACACCAGGAACTGCAAAAATAGGGCCAGGAGAATCATTAAAGATCCAAACCTTGTTTTTCTTGTTGAGGTCAGGTTGAAGGCACCAGTAACACCAGACCAGCTCTGAGAGGCTCAGGGAGAGCTTCTACCCTCAGGCCAAAAGGATCCTATATGAAGACCCTGCCTATAACACCCACTCCCTCACCCCCCACCCCGCTATGGACCTATATTTATTCTAGCTCTGTTTTCAGGCTTTTGAAAACCTAGGCAAAGACAGGAGAATTCAGCCAATCACAGGTCACTTCAGAGAAGAGGCTATTAGCTATTCTACAAATGCAGCTGAATTTGCATGCCCCTTCAGTGGCTGAAAGCCATCAGCCAATGGTGAAAAATCTTGCAGACAAGTTGCCCTTCCAGCACTGGAAACGGCTACCAACAGTGCACAGAAACACAAAAGAGGATGGCTGAAAATCATTGTATTTCATGTCTCCATCTGCTAGTATATATATGATGTTATTTTCCTATAGAACAGACTTGATGATCACTAAAATTAGGTAGGGAAAAAAGTGGATATATTTGTATCAGTTATCGGCCAAATGAGTTGTTATATATCGGCACATTGGATATCTGCAAAAATCCAATATCCTGCATTCCTAAATTCAAGTTCATGTCCACAGTTATGCCTCTAATCACTGGATGTAATCTCAAAGAGCTTTAAAGTCTGCAAAGAAAATAGGACAGGAATTCTTGTAAGTAAGTAGTAGTAAGTGCTGCTATATTTCAGGATCAAAATCATGATCGAAATGATGAAATGAATGACTAGTATTCCTACTGGTTACTCTGTAAAGTGCGTGTATATGCCTGTGCTTGTCTGGTGGGAGGGGCTTAGGACAGTAAGGGGAGAGCTGCAGATGGAGGACTATTTTTAAACGTTGGCGTTTTCTTTGCCTTCTGCAGAAAACTGCCCACCTCATCTTCAATCAAAGAATGAATGCTGATTTTAAAAAAAAGACGTTTGAATTTATTGCTTCAAAACCTTGTAAAAACAAATACTGAATTGAATATCCATGCAATTTGGCTGTCTGCTATTCATTCAGAAAATTTGATTGTGTTTGGCAGTATCAAAGCAAAATGTCCGCCTCTTTCAGATCACAGAAGAATTTTGATTAACTTAATGACAGTCTCAAAAGTTGGCATTTTAATCACAAACACTAACAAACAATCATCAAACCACACAGTGCACATCTGGGAGAGTGTTCATTTTTCATTTCCACGCCCTGAAGGGACTGTCAGAGTTGTAGTGAGCTTGATTTTTTTCCAGCTAACTTTAACTGGATGAAATAACACCACACAAAGCAGATATTAGGAGAGCAGGCAGAAAGCTTTGGCAAATGAAAACTGACACAAGGTTGAAATGAAAAAGCCATACGACCTTTGACCCCTCAGGAAAGACAGCATTAACCCTGAGCCCAGATATGACTGGTGGATGCTGTTGACTGTGGCGTTACAGAGTGACGGACAGACGATGGATAAGGCTAATATCTCAGCAAATGCACAACCATCCCTTTTCTCTCAGTGACAGCGGGATTACTCAACCATGCTGTAAGCCTTTAATACTTCCACACTGACAAATTCACAAGTAAAATATAGGGCGCACTAGAAATATCATAGTGTATGTCATTACAGGGTTTGTTGCAAGTTGTAACTTGATGATGGGTTTTTACTGCTAATTAATTTCAGTTGTAAGAAACTGCAGATAACAACAAGTGCTGGTTATTTGGCCCTCCGGGAAGTTTCTCTTGCCATGTTACAAATCAGCAAATGAGTGAATAAAATACCTATGACATCAGAGTAACACGACACAGTACGTGTGGGGTTTTATCGGAAATGGATCAAATCTGGCTGGGTTGCAGTTCCTAGGCTGCAGGGAAATGCAACCGGCACTGAGGTTCAGTGGTGAGCGGGAAAAGGGGGGAAAAGATTTAGTGTCGGGGGAAATGGGCCGAGCCAAACACTGTCTCCCCAGCAACAAGCAGAGCTGAATACATTACCCACCACAAAATTATATCCAACATGATTTGGAGCGGTGTGGGGGGGGGTATCCAAAGCATATGCTTAATGTCACCCACATATGGGCACACAGGGGCGTAGTAGTAGTAGTACGCCAGCGATCGTCAACTGGTGGCCCAGGGGCCACATATACGGCCCGCCAACGCTTCCCATCTGGCCTACAGAATACTAATGAATTCATGAAATTTGAGGAGGAACATCTAGCATTTTGTTTGTCTTCTTATATTGAAGCATCTTACCCCAAACAAAAAAAAAAAAAAGAAAATTTATTATGATCTAACAACCCCAAATATGTGACCCACGGGTACATATAAATCCATCTTTCAGCTTATTATTAGTTTATTATCAATCCACAGTACGCAGTGCGGGTTAGGGCAAGATTACTAGAAAATATTACAGGTTATTTCTTATTAATAACTTACAAAAACATTTCGGGCAATAGTCCATCTTCCACCCTCTCTTCCCCTCTAGCTGTTAATCTCTCAAAAACACACACTTTCTGCAGCACTAAGTCTTTAGCCCTTTTACACAGAGGTCATGCTATACAGCAGCTGAAAAGTCCCTCCTTTATGCTGACTTTGCGATTTATACAGAACCAAACAACCCCAGCATCATTCCACTGCAGTGTGCTATTTTAGACAGCATGCCAGCATCACAGAATCAAAAGAGGCATGACAACCAAGTTACACAAGTGTCACCTTCTAGTGTGACATACAGTTTAACATACATGTCGGCAGCACTTTTTAAAAAATAACAATGACATAACATGGCACTACCAATCATTACATGGTGGCTGATCTCGATCTCCCACCTTGAAGAGGCAGTGTAAAAGGAGCTTTTTATCTACATGCAAAAATATGGTGGTTTGTGGGTCTGGTCAGGTTCAGTTGGTTGATAAACCCATTTTTTTGTTGGTTGTGTGGTGCAGACTGGGTGATGCTTAAATCAGTTTCTGTCTTTTATAAATAGAATGTGGCTTGTGCCATGCCTTAATGCTAGAATGGGGACAAACTTATAGTTTTCTTTTAACATTTTTTTTCTCCACATGCTTTTCTTTGCTTTTCTTTTTTAATTTATTAAACAATTATTATGTAAAGTATTTAACAATGATAGGCTAATTTGATTTTTTTTTTTTTTTGTCTGGCCCCCACACAGTCTGCTTAGAAAAATTCTGGCCGTTGGTGAATGTAGCTGAGATGACCCTTGCAACACACAAAAGCACATCTCTTGAGTCGACTGTCCCATGCTTCTTTTTCCTTCCTGTAACATGTCTGTGTCTCCTTGTCAGCAACTTTTTCCAAAGGTGAGCCCAAAAAAAGAAAAGAGGAAAAAAGTGCATACGCAGACATACAACATGGCCAATAAAGATGGCTTCATATATCTATAATGTAATGCAATGTAGAAGATCCTTAAACAGTGGAACGGAGTCACAATGCCTGCCAGCTTATTATCACACATAAGGCTAGACATTTTCCTTGACAAGGCTACAACGCATCTCTATTGCAAAATGAGAGCTCCTTTTGCCAGAGAACACATAAAAAAAAATGTTATAATTAATGGCGTACTTGTGTAATCTACCAAAGAATGCAAAGATGTGAAGGCCAGTCCTTTTTCTTCTGTCAAAGTAGCGACTTATGTTTCACAAATGCATACATCATAGTCCTAACACAATGTACAGACGCAAACAAAAGCTACACCTTTACTTTTGATAATATTGCCACACACCCAGCAGCCATATGGTCTTTGTCAGGAGCTCTTGAGTACTTCCCCTCTCCTCTCCCTTCACCATGCCGCCGCAAGCCAAACAAACTCTTTCCCTGTGTCCTGACACTCTGGCACAAATCTGGCTCTTGGAAATGCTGAGCCGAAGGGAATATAGCGACTAAAATTGTTTAGACAATACTTGCAGTGCACTCGCCCCAGTCTCCAGACTGTAAACACAAACCAGCTGTCCCCGGAGTGTGATACTTATTCACTGACTGATCTAACCATAGGCCAACTGGGACAGAACAAGGAGGCCGAGAACTGGATGGCTAGCACAGCGTTTGCGGACTGTCACAGGCAATTGGAAGTAAACGCTGATATCTGACTTTGTGGTTGTGGATGAGGAGCATTTACAATGTGTCAGTGTTTGTCTATCAAACAATATCAGTCCTCGTCCTTATGGAGAGAAAATGACAACTTTCCTGAGACATACCGCTCCGCTGCCACTTAGGATCTCTCATTGCTTTGATCCGGAGTGACTACAGACAGGATGCTGTCAGTGACGGTGACAGCCATTTGAAGTGGGGAGCCATTAGTTAATGGATAGGGGCAGGTAGAGGGGAAACGTGACCTCTGTGAATCCGCCTCTCTCTTCTCTGCCTTGTGCGTCTCCTGCACGCGCTCATTTCCACCACAAGAATGCAATCAAAGAGGAGTGGACAGGGAGACGGACCAGGGGTCCCACCTTAAGCTGTCAATCTCACAGTCTGACTGAGCTGCGCATATCCCATGATCCACATCAGAGAGTGTGGTGTTATGATGAACATGTCCGTCATATCAATATATTCATCTAGTTACCAAGAGCCATCACGTCTTCCAATGGCTTAGCCTTTTCAAGATAGAAAACAGAACAGAAAACAAACCTGAATACATTTAGGATAATGAGATTAATATAGTATAGAGATGGGTGTTTTATGTAAATAATTTAAGCAGAATCCATATTTCCCAAATTGAAATCTGATAATGTTTATTTGTCCAGCATTAAATCTCACTGGCATCTCATATTTTTTTTTTTTTTGGGTGTAACTGTTTATTGTATTTTTTGCTGGAAACCCCACCATGTTTTGTTTCCCCATATAACAGACAGAATTTTAAAAATGTAACACCTGAGCTGGCTATTCACATATTAGAAATTAAAGTTACTTGAAGAAAGCCTGACAGAAAGCCTAATTAAATCAAGACTGCTATATTTTCTGTTTTAAATAGCTTGTAACCCTCAAATATCTACGAGGTTATTTGCAAACAAAATATACAAATTAAAATATTTTAAATGTGTACCAAAAATAATCAAATGGTAAAATATGATTTGCATTTTAACCAGTCTTCAAAAAAATGTCTAGGATGAGTCTAAATAAAGACTGTGTAACTATACATATATATATATATATATATATATATATATATATATACTTAACACACACATAGAGGCAAAAACGAGAGCAATAGCAGCTGGTTTGGTTGCACTGTATAATTTTTTTTAAATAATTCTGTAAATGCAATAAAAGTAAATCCACATAAAAATAAAGATGATGGAAAATTGAGTTGATTCGATGTGTCTGTGATCGAAAAAAAACAAAAAACAACTGAAAATCTTTCATCCCATTTTGCACTTTTGAGATAGAATATGAACCCGCACAGTCACATGCCATTTATATGAAATACAGGACGCATCACATTTTTCCTCTTTAATGAGTAGCAATGGGTTGATGGCAACACGGCCGATTAAATATTTTCATAACATTACACAGACTATGAAATTAAAAAAAAAAAAAAAAAAAAAAAAGGGAGAGAATTGAAGTAAAATCAAACTGTTTTGTGAGCACTTGCATCTTTATCACAATAACCCATCCACATCAAGCTGTTGATTAAACAGCATCATTACTACACAGGTGTGCCTTAGGCTGGTCACTATAAAAAGGCTGCTCCGAGATTTGCAGTTTGATCACACAACACAATGCCACAGATGTCGCAAATTTTGATTAAGCGTGCCTTTGACAGGAAAATCGACTAAGGGCGTTGTCCATTAATTAAAGTTCATTTCACTATCATACAATGTCTGCAGTTCCGAGAATTGGGCAGCTTGTGCATCCGGCAAACAAATTTGTGGAAAAACTTTAAGAGAAATAAGTCTTTTGTGCATAAAAAAAGTACATGATACAGTATATAATGCTATGATTGATGTTTTTTTAGCTTTTTTTTTTTAGCTTTGGCAGCTGTGTCTTGAAATCCCATGTATGATGGGGCAAATGTATTTATGTGATACACAAATAAAAAATCTAAACTATAGGGAGCAATCAAAGGGCATGTTTCTGCCTCTCTCTTTACAGGCTCTAGTGCGATGTGGCTGTATCGTTGTCTTTCCCTGCGGTTCATTACTTCATCACTGCAGTGTTGTGGCCTAACATTCAGCCCTGCCACAAGCTTCACTTTCCTCTAGCAAATGGCAGTGTCCAATTAGTTTAAGAATATCATTTATTCCTCTCCCTCACGGAACCTAAAAACAGGTCTACTATCCAATAACCTTTAGAGTACACAGGCTGTGACTTTGCCTTCACCTCAATAAAGCGCTCCATGATTGAATCAAGTGGCTGAGGTCAATAGGACATATGTTCATTTCCCAGGGTCCTCTAGGGTCCCCGCAGGCAGGAAAAAATATGCTGAGTGTCTTCTGTGACATTTATTGGATAGGAACTAAGTTACATGTCCTTTTTCCTTTTTTTTCTCATTTCATCTTTTTCACTTTCTGAAAGGGTTCCAGTAGACTGCGTGTGTTTGTGTGTGTGTGTGTGTGTGTGTGTGTGTGTGTGTGTGTGTGTGTGTGTGTGTGTGTATGTCTGTGAGCATGTTGTGTGTGCTTACACAGTATTTCAACCCCATGGTCACGCTTCAGGCACCAGCACATACTACATCTGTCACTGTCTCTACCACGTCACCTCAATTTTCTGCAAACTAGTTTCACTTCTGTGCCTTGAAGGACAAATACTTCTCCCTCGCTCTCTTCTCCTCCCGTCTGTCTCTGTCACTCCTTTCCTGTTTCCATCACTTTCAGCCTGTCAGCCTGTCTTTTGTCAGCCGTCGCCCCACTTTTCATCATCTCTGCCTTACTTCACTTAAATCAAAGTGACTGTAGAAATAGCTATAATACCGTAAATTCATGTGGAATTGAGTTGAGGCTTTTATAAGTGATTAATTTTCTACTGTAGCTTTCACATTTACTTTGTCGTTAAGAGATCAAATGACTAATGCTCTGTGGGACTTTGTCAACGTGCTACACTGTCTTTCCTTCCTAGGTAGCCCGGTACATGGAATCATCATTTTATATAAAGCGACAGCCAATCATGTATATTAACTATGACTATTCAAACATTTAATTTTAGGGACAGGGACAGAACATAGAGAGTTTGTTGTATTGATTCATGCAATTATATCTTTAGGCATTGGGAGTACACCTACAGGCAAATACTATATAATATATACGTATATATATTTTTAATGAGCACAATATACTCTGTTCTTTACTTCAGCATGTGTTTATCTATGATGGTGTGTTGTATGCTTTAAAAACCCTCTGAGGCAAATTGTGATTTTTAATAATGGGCTTTATAAATAAATTGAATTGAAAATTAAAAAAAGGTTAAGCTCAACGCTAACATGATTGTGCTAAAATTCTCACGGTGTCAATGCTAACATGCTGTTGTTAAGCATGTGTAATTTTCACCATCTTGACTATCTTAATCTAGCATATTAACCCCTTGAAACCTTGGCAAATTGGCAAGGTGTCTTTCACAAACATGAGAAGAAGACAATGAGCAGACTTAAGAAGGAATGACAGAAACCAGCAAGAGATTAGTGAAAACTGCAAGAAAAATTAGTTGGGTTTTATTTTTAAAAAATGCTTAATTTTGTGAAAAATAATTTTAAATATATGATAAATGTAATTCCAGTTTTCTGGACATTTTTTTCCTTTGTTTTTTTTTTTTTAGATTTTATTTTTTCTAAACTAAAAATTTCTTTCAGTTTGCTGCACAGTTCTTGCCAAGTTGCTCATTGCCTTTTCTCCTTGTTTTCAAAAGAAATTAAACTGACTTGAGCAGGGTTCAAAGGTTTAAATACTTGTGACAGGTGTCCACAAGAAAAAAAAAAAAAAACACAAGAAAAGTGATGTCAGTCCTGGTTTTTAAAGGTTATGATGCTAACATGTGTTAATAAGCACTACACACAAAGTACTGATGAGGCAGAATGCCACTGGTTTTGCAGGTATTTGGTCATAAAATAAAGAATTGGACAGATACAATTTTGCACTAAATGAAAGTGAAAGGTTCCATTTCAAACCTGAAACTCAAATAACTGATAATCCTTTAGAGTCAGGCCGTTTGCACATTTAAATTAAGCACTAATGGTCAATGTTTCTCAAGACTGTGTCTTTACTTGCTCCTATTTGAATGTGCACACACCTGACACCAACATGTTCTCATGCTAAACTCATCAAATATGGCAGCTTAGTCAGTGGCCCTTGGCTTTAAACTATGACACTAAACTATGATGGTCTGGGCACAGCTTTAGTGCTAGCTTTGGACATGTCAGTTCAACTTCTGCTTTTATTACATGCTCCATATGTGACATGTAATGCCACATTGTTACATCTATGCTACTGATACTCCCCAGGCCAAACCACACTCTTTGTGAACTAATCTCCTCATGTTTTGTGTTTTACTAATCTGTGTTTTCTGTGCTTAAGGGTCTTCCCTCACCCACCTGCCTTCCTGCTCCTCTCATTGCATGTCTGCTAGCTTCAAGCTACCTCTGTTTGCCACGCTATTGCATCCCTGCTCACGCAAGCCCAGTCTCCATCATCTCCACTTCTCTCTACTGTGTCTTCCCTGACCATGGCCCTGGTCCAGTTCCTCAGCAAAATTGAAGTCTTTCCTTGTAGCTATGACTATGTCCTAATTACACTTGACTACTAATTATGACTACATGTCCTAATTTTGGATCTTTCCTACATTAGTAACACACATAGGTCATGTGACATTAACAACATCTTGTTGTCAAAAAATAACCCTCATTGCTGAATTTGGTTTCATATGGGACATGAACGGTGGTCCCCTCAGGGAAAGTCCTATGTTTGTCTGACATATCCACCACCCCTATCTTTCCCAGTTCTCCAACAGTCTCTCTTGCTCTTTACACTACACCAATGTAGCTTTAAAGCCAATTTAACACAGCCAAACTGTGGGATTACAATTTACGAGTCTGTCACGTCATGCCAGTGGACAAAAAAATACCTTTTCTCATATAGACTCACATTGTGAAGGAGACATCTGTAAATCAGTGAAGACATTTTTTTGAGTGTCACATGCCTCGCAAAATGACTCATTCCACTATCAGAATTTGATCCATTAAGACTGATAACACTCTTTCTGGAGCAGTCCGCATGATTGCATAATTTCATCCACACTCAAGCTAGAAAAGAGCTAAACATGAATGTTAGCCAGCTTGGCTGACAGAAGTCTTTAATACACCTGCTCTATGAGCCCATGCGTGCACAAGATCTGGATAACTTCATACCTGGGAAGTTAAACTTTTTTTTCTCCTTTTTTTTTTGATGCACTGCCTTGTGTGTTGGTATGACATACCAAGAGCCAATAACCTGCAGCTGCATTCTGGATGTTGGGTAAAACACAGGACACAAAAGGACAAAGACCAGGCGCCAAAGACAATGTAATAATCTGATGCTCATGGTTGCATATCTGAGTATGTTTGCACTTTTACCATAAACACAATGTCAACCTGGGTGCATCACAGCCACACAGTTTGGTGTTTAACTAACTTAAGGCGGGTTTCCATTAATCCTCAAATTACACAAACTGAAACTGCAACTATGAAATATGCTTAATGGAAACACGTCAGTTTAAAAAAAAAACCTCCCATTTATCGCAAAAAAACATTTTCACGCTCGCATGTTGTATTTCATGCAATTTGGAATTGTGTTTTATTGACATTGCAAAATATTGTTTAAGTTTTCCGCAAATCTAGCCTTTAGTGAGTCTCAGAACCTCCTTGAACCTGTCATACTGACAAACAGCCAATCACATGTTCATCAAGAGCAGCAGCATGCTGGTTTGTATTCAACATGTGCAGATGTGATGCTGAGATTTAAATTGTGTTTTATCAGTGTAGCAATGAGTGATCAACTGTGCATGGCAGGCAGAGGATACAGAACGGCCAGACACTTTGGCTCAAGCTTAAGAGCTGTGCACAGCTATTATTGTAAACCTACATGAAAGAGTAGCTGCAGGAGTGAACATCCAGTGGGTTTTGAAGTTGGTTTTAAAGTAAATATTGAGGAGAGGAAATTTGCTTTCTTTTAGTTTTGGGGGGTTTTTGATGACAGGTCATTACAAATATGGGGTGCATGACTGAGGATAGCATTTTATAATCAATTTTTTGATGTTCTAATAATAATATTGTGCTTATGATGCAACTATTATGGCTACTCTTTCTCCTGGAAAATGATTGCAATGCAAGATTCTGCTCTGTTATTGTGAGTGTCATTACACTGTATTATTGCCTTAGTGATTTGTTAGGGACAAGTATAATAAGTGAAACATGATGATCAGGCTGTTTGTCAAAGCGAACTATTCAAAACCATCAGCTTACTGGCACAAAAGAGCATCCAGAGCATGTCAGCTTGACACCCAGTCATTATTCTGAATACAGCTCCCCTGAGTCAAAACAACTTTTAAGCAATTAAAACACTACGCAAAATAAACAACTACCATATTAACAAGAGCAGACAAATGATCCGACACATTGTTCTATTGACAGAGTGAGGTCAATCCTCCTTTTAACACTCCCCAGATCCTCTGTCTTCTTATAAACTCTGAAACTCTCAAACAGCATTTGCCAAAGGGGTTTCTGTTTTACTATCCAGCCCCAGGGTGACCCATGAATCTGTGTGACCTCTGAAGGATGAAGCAGGGACGCATAATTCATCTGGGCAGCTTCAACAAGTCCTCTCTGTGTTCCCTCTCGCTCGACCTTAAAACCTGACAGTAAATTTAGTGAACTCCGAGTAATAAACTCTCCCCCCTAGAGGGCTGAGCTTCTCAGGGCTGGAGTGCTGATCTAGCATTACCCTGATACCGTTTGACCATCTCTTTCATTATAATTCAAGAGGTGAGACAGATACTAGAGGGGGTATTATTATTCTAAAACCTTTGCGAAATATTTGCCCAGGAGACCGAGGCTGGGTAGAGCGCTGCACGCTGACACAGCTGAGCGGAGCAGGGGATGGACAGTACAGGATGCGGAGCTATGCAGTGTGTGAGGGCATGGCTGTGGTTGTTTATCTTTGTCACCGACACTTCCTTCTTTCAGTGCAGTCTTTACTCTTGTTGTTAGCCAGATTCCGGTGTTTTTGGATTTGCAGAACCTGTGTCCCACAGGGGTTAAAAGACCATCTGCACCTACCCTATTCTAATGGTCGTAAACCCTGACCTTTGCCCTCTGCCCTCTGTCTGCTTCTCCACAAGCTTCATTCCATCACCCTTGCTAACACACACACACGCACTCACATATTTGGCTGCTGCATGCAACCTGACAGATTCCTGTCTGGGACACACTGCAGTGAAAGGCTGTTTTAACTGGCAGCCCCAACTTGACACTTCCAGCTCTACGACTCAGCAAGTTGACACTGTCACCTGTTAGGATCATGCTCAGTACTTGTTTCAACCGTGGGGACTAAAGCAGACACACAGCTGCTGCATGTCGGACAAGTGGGTTGCATTGTGAACATCCACCTGTCCCTCAACCATAAAAGTGACCCATCTTGAAAGGATGGTATCAAAATAAAACAGACTTTAAGATTTACATATTATGTTTCAAATATTATTAGATCAACGCAATTTTTGAGTTAAAGCTACAGCTAGTAACTTTGGGACATTTTGGCTAAAACTGTCACTACATTCTGAAAGAAGTATATGTGACAGATAGTCTATGAAATAATTAATGTCCCTCCTCCTCTTCTTACTGCATGTAGTGGCATTGACGAGAATTAGCACTGCCATTTACCATTTGATCAGAGTTTGGTCTGAGTTTGAGAGAAAGAAAGAGATGGACGAGTGTGTCTCTTAATGTACTATGTACTAATGTGTTAGAGCAACAGCCCAAGAGTCAGCAGGAAACAGAGCAGGTTGAAAAGTATCTCCTTAACCGATGTGTGAATATAGTCACAGTTTCAGTCAACACTGCACGTCTTTTGTATAAAAGTTACCAACATCAGCTTGAACCATATAAACATGTAAATATGACAAAGACTAAGAAACATTTTAGTGAGAATGCAAGTATTTTCACCCACAAAAAACTTTGTTTTTGTTGTCGTCATTCTTGCTTTAACACTTTGTGCAGATTATCCAAAAATTATATCTAGGAAATCATTTCCAGACTTGAAGATTTTCAAAGAAGCTGCTTACTTGCTTTGAGGTTCAAATCTTTGCAATCATCATGCACTTTCAGAGATTGGAAAATCAATTAAAATGCTTAGAGATCTAAGACAATTATTATCTGCATATCTGTACGCCTGGATATTAGAGATAGACTCTTAGTTATTCTTGGTCAAAGACTTAGTGATCTGGTAGAGTTGTGTACTTGTGTTTGACTGTGGCCATTTATAATATATGTTGACCCTGCTGGAGTAATGTGTGCACATTTGTGTGACATCATTTTTAACGTAATTATTTCAGCACCGTAACATGCAAACACCAACACACACACACACATACACACACCACGAGAACTTACTGGCTACTTCAAGTGATGCGTTGTGACTGATTGCCTGGCCCAGATAGTTTCGGGCCACACACACGTAGCTGCCATCATCGGGCTTGCTCCGTCGGCCATGGATGATACGTAGGAAGAAGAGGGAGCCGCTGGGCAGCAGCATACGGTGGGAGCGAGGGTTGTCGCGGTCCGTCTCGACGCGCTCCCCGTCTTTGTACCATTCCACCGTGGGGGTTGGACGGCCCTCTGCTTTACAGTTGAGAGTGGCTGGTTCCCCTTTGGACACAATGAGGTCAGAGGGGTGCTCAACAATGCGGGGAGGGAAGTCTTCCTGGCGAAGACGAGACCCTGGAGAGAAAGATGGGTACAAAGTTGATATAAGTAAAGAAAAGAATTGGTTCCATGTATGCACTTCACTGCCGTATTAGATATAAGACACTTACTTAAACCACAAAGAGCCACAATAAAATTCCTAAAATAATCCTTCCATGCAATAAAGAGTAATCAAAACAGCAGCAGCTCTAAAGGAATTAGACATGGCATGTTATTATTGCTGTGCAAGTGCCTTGTATTAACAATAATCCAGTTTGACAATATAATTACCACACAATTGCGTGTTGCTCATAAACTGTTATGCTTTTGTTTCAGCAGTTGGAACCCCACGAGGCATCGTAAATTAAAAAACAATGCTGACGTGAAATCCTGAGGAAGTAATATCTTTCAAAACATGTCTCGCCTTAAAACTTGATTTTTTTTGCAAAGAAATATTTATATGTGCTTTTTGAGAGAAGCTTCAAGGCTGAATTATAATGGGATTATGGTGTTATCTGTGGCTTCAGAGACACAATACTACAGACTATTTGTGTTCATTCCTTTGATTTAAATAGTCAGTAGTTTTAAACATGGTTGAAACTCCTGCTATTACAGGTAACAGAAAAGGCATGAGTTCCCAAATGTATTATGGCTGTTTTCACTGCACACTCCATTAGTTACCAGGGAAATAAACAAGGTGGAAAAATATGGAGCTAGATCTCTAATGGTGAAGCCCCTTTTCCACTGCGCAAAAAAACTAAGGATGCATGATATTTGATTTTTTTGCCAACATCTGATATGCCACTATATAACAACTTTTTTGGCCGATAACCAATACTGATATCAATATATTGATTTGTATCCCCACCTAATTTTAGCGATCATCAAGTCTCTTCTGTAAGAATTAAAAATTCCTGTGTTTTTCCGTGACATTCTCGTGATTTATTCTTTATGTCACTGTTTGTTTTTTTTCCAGTGTCAGGGTTTTTTTTTCTATTTTGTTATAATGTCAGGTTTTTTTTCAGTCTTAACTCTCTGTCACTGGAGGGACAGCGTTGTTTATTGAGCTAGAACACTGACAGCAAGTTTTAGCATCATAAATAAAATTTAGCATTGAAAAAGAAACACTAAAAGGATAATTATTTTATTTTACTTTGATTCATATTTATTTTTATTTCATATATTTTATGTATTTTTTTGCATTCTTATGTGTTTAAAGACATTTTTCAGATTCTGTCACTAAGAAAACAGTGATAGAAAGTTGCAACTGAAAAGGAGCTGTCATTGCAAAAAATATATATATAAATAGAAAGAAAAAATACATTTGGAAAATCACTGAATAAACGTGACTTGAGGGAAAAAAAAGTCATTAAAAACACATTAGGATGCAATATATTTACATTCTGAAATAAATTAAAAATAATTATAAATGCCTGGATTTTATTTTTTAGAGTATTTTTGTCAGTTGAAGGTTTCCTCTTTTTTATTATTAATTTTATTTTCAATGTCAAAAACCTGCCTCTCTCTTCTCCACCCCACTGGAGTTTAAATTTATGTATGCTTCATGTTCACTATTTGGAGCTAGTTCTGCCACAGCCTTCTGAAACCGTTACACCAGCCACAGAAATACAAATCAATACCTCCAACCATACTCACTCTAACAACCACAAAATCACCTCTAATCCCTGATACACTGTTGAGATGTCAATCATGCTGGCCTCCTCAAAGAAACGGTGTAACAATGAGTCCCTGTGAGGCCGAGGACAAAGCAAACCTCCCTAATGAGATCCAGGTACACAACTCCAATGCCTCTGCACATCTTACATTCCTTCCATCTCTTTGCAATCCCCCAACACAGTCGAGCCAGCCCACCTCCAACCCTGTCCACACACTCACACAAAACAGCTACAGGAGTTCATTATATTTGCAGGATCTAGATCAAATTTTAAATCGCCTTTCATCCAAAATCATAATGCACAAGCATCTGTGAACAACCCAACAGAAAGAGAGTGAAGAGGGTGTGAAGAGCGGCCGAGATGATGAAGGAAATGTGGCATTAATGTCCGTCATGCAGCCACTGTTTACCTGTCTTATTGCTGTGGGAACACTTTTCAGCTCTTTCATGCTGCTGCAAACACTAGCTTGCACAGCCTTCAGCAGGTCGCGCTTTAATGTGCCAATCGCCCTGTAAAGCAGATAATCACCACTGTGCAAGAGAGTGATGAGCTCCTACTCTCCCGCTGCAACCAATAAATCCCACACAGACAAGTGTTTACCCAGATAGATAACACCTCACACATTGTGAAATGGGTGAGAATTTAAACCACTGGGTAGCCTGGTTTTGTGCGTTTGCACAAATCTATATTTACTGCCTTTTACAAAAGCTTATAAGGGAAAATTATTTAAGAGTACAACCCCCTCACTTACACAAAAGGTCGGGGACAATAGGGGTTGATAAGTGTGCAAGCTTATCATTAAAAACAGAAAGGTATGCTGACATTTGTATGTTTTGCATCCAAAAGCTCCGTATTACCTGGATGGGAGCAGTCTGACTCAATGTTTGTGGACTGCTGAGATAAGCCCTCCTACTGCCTGACTATTACATTCTGTTTTTTGTTTTTTTTTTAATTTCCCTTTCATTTACTTCCTTTCCTCCTTTGTCTGCTTTTCCTTTATGCTGTCAAGTGGTCGACCAAGCTAAAAGGGCTACATGCTAATGAATGCAAATGGTGCCAAAAAGTTGTATTGTACAGGCAGGTAATTACCCATATATACAGTATGCTCCTGAGTAACACCGCACAGCACCACAGCTTGAAATAAGAGCACCAGCAGGAGCTTTCTGTGCATTGGCACAATGAGAGGGAAATATACAAACCATTAACTGACCTTTTTGGGAAGGTTACAAAAAGTGCAAAAAAATATATTTTCTCACTCACTCCTTGCATACCTGCCCATGCAGCCACTTTGATATTTTTTTTGGTTTTGAGATATCCAGAGATTTTTGCTTTCATCCCAAATATAATGCAATTTAATTAAAACAAGTATGCAGTTACACTGGCAGCTTTGTGGGGATGTAGCCTACATTGAAGCAAAATGCTTAAGTCAGCATGCTGATATGCTTACAATGTTAGAGGACTTGTTATTACTTACTTACCACGTAATGAGTTTTGCAGGTATTTAGTCACAAACTAAAGTAGTAATTTTCTCGAAATGAAATGTATTGACCATTTATGGTATTAGCATTCTTCAAATGTGTATTTTTATTTTGAAAGTCATGTATATGAAAACAGATTTACCAGAAAACTTTAATGAATTTGTTATCTATAATTCTCAGTCTGGGACCCAGTTCAAAAGTTTGCATTTTCAGGCCCCCAAAACACTGTTGCTGTGTGAACAAAAGGCCAAACCACAAAAGAAGTTTAATGGTTTGCCAGAACCGTTGCTGTAAAGGCCCCTTAGACTACTTACTATGGCCCCCAGATGTTGACTTAATGAAGGAATTATCTGTCACATTTGATGCTGCTGAAGGTCTAAATAATCTAAAAGAAATTAGGTAAACCTATCTAAAACCACATAAAAAACAACATGTCTAGTGCTTAAAAACAAACCAAACAAAAAAGAGGCAAAAAGTGCGTAAACATTTCAATTAAGTACAATTTTACACACGGTCTAGACATTTAAACCTATAACAGAACAATATAAACAAGGTGGCCACTGTGGCCCTCAGTCACACATGCTGCTTACATTTCTTAATTGTGTTGGGCTGATGCCTAAGGGGTCCATGCAGCTCCCTAAGCTCCCTGGCATTACACAGAGGCAGTATCAGCCTGCTACAAGTGGGCCCCCAGAAGACCGGGCTTTATCTGCAAAGGGCCAGCAGCCAGCACACAATCAGTATGCAAAAACATGCACACAGATGCACAATGGAGTACATACATACACACCAAAGGTCATTTGTAGCACCTGTGCCCCTACAAATATGATTTTTCTTTCTGTCAGTCATCCCTGAGGCAGTTCTGTTGTCTTGTGAAGATCCAGGGAGAGAAGAGGAATGAAGAGCAACAAACATTAAAGAAAAGGAGCATGTCTGTGTAGTTTTGTCTCAGTCTGTGAAAAAAGGAGGTGGGTAGAGAGTCTGTTCTCTCCACAACTGTGTCTCTCTAGAGAATCAACTAAAATGAGCAAAAAAAAAAAAGAGTAGTAAGCCGTAGTATGTTGGAATAACAAGCTAGGTATTTTGTATTTTATTCAAGTAGGTTTGATGAATGTGTGAGTTAGAAAATAATGCACGAGGGGATAAATTACAGGAGGAAAGGAGGAGGAAAGGAAGAGGTGATAAAGGAGGGAGGTAGGGGATTTGAAACAACAAATCATTCACAGTGAGCTTCTAATAACACAATGTGACAAATATGAGCGTAATTTAGTGCAGTGCTGGTGGTCTTGGATCGACCTACCCTGGTGTCATTTACAGTACAGTACTGTATATGTTTAGAGTGCATGAAAGGAGGCCACTATGACTGTTTGGAGCCCAACCAAAGAAATATACAGAGAATATATCTAATTTCACAATCAAATTAGCTTACCACACTGAGGTCACACAAGCTGTCAGCCCAAGATGAAAAAGTATCCTTTCCAAAGATACAACACTTCAGACAGCCTCACACAAACACTGTTTACATGCACAAAATATTCCAGTTTTTGCCCTTGCTCTGAAGACTATATTTTTACTAAGCTGTTTAACTGGCACATGAAAATGAATATTCCCCTAATATTCCAGTTTACATTCAGCAGTACATAAGCCTACTCTGATTATTGTGGCCAAACATATTATTTCTTAAGTCAAATTATGGAGAAATGTTCGCCTGAAGCCACTTGTGTTATTTTGCTTCTTTGCATCAAAATTTTTTTTTTCAAAGTTTCCTGCTCGTGGAGGACTTGTTACACCATGTAAACACAGCCTCCTGCTTACATTCCCTCAACAACTTTCTTTAGGGGTTGGTGTTGCAATATTTGCAACAGGGTTTCAACAGCTTAAGGCGAGCTAGATTTAATACTTTTTTTAGAGTTTTATTGCTACTTGGAATGAAATTTAAGCGCAATTTTAAAATTGAAAAAGTTGAAAAAAAAAAAAAAAAAAAAGAACACATGAACCAGCATCAATTACTTAGGTTTAAGAACAATTTTACAATTAAATGTTTATTGTAGAATGACTTCTGTGGTCCAGAGAAAAAGCAATATTATTCACTTAAAATGTAAAAACACTTCCCAAAATGGAACACAGAAAACAAAAAGACCATAATATTCTTGAAAGTATTCATTCTGTTTACTAACAGGAAATCCATTTCTGCATTTTAATACAGGTTTTCTTGGCAATTTTGTGTTTCTCACTGCGTGTGGGATTTCGCTGCTGTGATTGCCATCAGGACGAGTTTAAGAAGAGATTTAAAAATATAATAAATAGATAAATAAATGAATAAAAACATGTTACCAATTATCCTGAGATTATACAATGCAATTTCAGAAAAAAAGATTCATAAAATCCAATTAAGGCCTTAGACTTATCAAGGATCCATGGGAAATATCCAAAAAGCTGTTTATATCCATGTCTTTCATAATGTTTAATAGTTGATGTGGGGTTTTTTTTGGACCAGAAATGTGGGCTTTTCTTATGGACATGTATTTCCTACCTCCCTTGCAAACTGCTGGTTGGTTTGTGAACATTGTATTTATGACAACATACAAAGCCAGTCGTAGACAGGTAAGAGGGTGTGTGTTGCCAAGTGTGGTTAAAAAAAACAAACAAAAAACAAAAATACAAACAGCTTAGAAGCATATTGCAGATACGCGGTAAAACAAGCCAAAACTTGATTAATACCAGCCTTGCCCACATGTCAGGCAAATTCGGAAGACATAAATGAAATGTACTATTCACCTGAGCCACATCAAATACAGAATACTGTCATATTCAAAACAATAGTGGAATATTTGTTTATACGTAAACATAGCCACAAACACATTTCTGAAGCATCAATTGAATACTTGGGTTCCAGTTTTCAATTCAGACTCCAAAACCTTTAAATGTACTAATGGAAGGATGTGCATAATTGTCTCTCCATGGTTTTGCAAAGTACTAGAGGAGCAATGGGTGACATTTATCAATGTAGAAATGCTGTGGACTGTCAGCCTTTGGTGCTGCTGACAGCTGTGTGACACAATCAGCTCGCTCACTGACTCTGACACCAAGCCTACCGGAGCCCCAGTGGTACAAATGGTAAATCTCCACCTGAGGTGCTGTGGGATTACCTGTTCCCAAGTGCCACTCTGGCGAAGTAGCAGTCGGGGCCACAGCTAATGACGGCAGGCAGATTTTGTTGGAGGCTTAAGAGTGTGCAGTAAATGGAACAGCTATGTCTTGTTAAGGAAAGCCTTTTGTTTCAATCTGTAAAAGTCATTTAGTTTGCTTTTGTCGTGACCCGTGGGCCAGATCGTGGATCAGCCCACACTTTTAATGGCTAGACAGAGATTTCCAGAAGCTTCTGAGTTCAAAGCGGTACTCTTGTAAGTCAAATGACACCACATGTTTGAACAGACAGCTATCCAAGACCAGATGAACAAGACAGATATCAAGAGAACAGAACTAAGACTCAGAGGCTTACAGGGCGTTTGAGAGACAGACGTGACAAGTTACACCGAGAAAGACAAGACCACCAGAGCACCAAAGACAACTGCAGGGAAAAAACTGAACTAAGTTAACTACAAAAGCTGTTTTATGTTTTTAATGTCATTTTGAATTAGACTGGTCAGTGTTAGACAGATTTTGGCACCTCTCCACCTTCGACCGCCTGACATATCATGCGAGCACACAATTGCACAAAAATACAGGATTAAATATGACTTTATAAATAAATTCTGTGTCTGAATGAGGAATGAGTGCCGTCAGCATTTCCATCCTAAAATACACTTCACAGAGCTAGACTAGACAGCCGTCTGACTCTGTGACACTTAACTCACAGCAGCAGAGTATTAGTGTGACAAGCGGCTGATATTATGCAAGTGTTTTTTTGCCGTGCATCACTGCACCACCTTTGGTATTTTAAGCACATCTGATTATACAGAAATGTCAGCAAAACATCCAACAAATCTTCTATTCTAAGGCCAAGTCCTGACTAATGTGGATTCAGCGCTACATCAAAGAGCTATAAGAGAGACCAGGGACCTGTTTTATAACACTAGAATAAAAAGGTTACACGCACACAGAAGCGCAAGAGACAAAACCATGTTCCGAGAATTACTTATTTTTGAAACCATCTACAAGCTAACCTGCAACTAATTTTCTCCATATTGAGGCCAAATCACCCACAAACATTTAAAGCTCAAATCTGCTTCTGCTAACTTTAACACATAAAGCACAGCATTAGTTCATGTAGAGCATTAAATTGGGCATGTATCTGCTGATTGGCATGGACTGTTTGCTTCACAGTGATTGGCTCATTTAAAACTCAGCTAATGACATCCAATCATAGTTCAATGAATGTACAGCCTTGACATTATAACCTTGCACTTATTACTGGTATTCTGATGATTATGGTAACCTCATTCTTATGTGATTTTTATGTTGTCAGCTTAACTAAGCTTTCTGTTTGTGTTTATCAAGGAGGATTATCTCTCACAGCTGCTCGGATAAACAATCAGTATACATGGTGATTGTGAATATTCATAGTAATGAGCTTGCAATTTAAAAGCCCAATGTGCAGCATTAGGAGGGATATACTGGCAGATATTATATATAGTAAAGATATTTTCTTTGGCATAAAAACCATAAGAATCAAAGTGTATTTTGTTGACTCAGAATGAGTTGTTTATATCTTAATAAGAAGCGGGTTCTTGTCCATGGAGATCACCATGTTGTACCACCATGTTTCTACAGTATCCCAGAAAGGACAAACAAAACACTGGCTTTAGATAGGACCATTAGTGTTTTGTTGTTTGCATGTCAGCGAGTATAGTTAGCAGCCCCTCTACGACAAGCCCAAAGCATAGGGAAAACAAACAGTTTTTTTTTTACCAGTTTAAATAGCCAGGTCCATTTTTTTGGATATCATATTATATTATAGCACATTATATTATTATGGTTCCCGGTCAAAACCTCCCTAACTACGAACACTTAAGAAATCCTAACTGGAAGTTCATGCTTGGCACACGGGAGAAGTTTCAGCTGGTTGCAGTCTACAATCCTCACTTCTTAATGCCACTGGGAATGCTGCCAGACCACAAATCAAAAAAGCCAAAGAAGGCTTTGTTGTTGCGAAAGGTGAAGATATAGATGTTCTATCACAGGAGTGTCTAACATATGGTCAACAGGCCAGAACTAGCCCACCAAAGGGCTCAATCCAGCCCACTGAATGATTTTACATTCATAATATTGATGCACTTGTATAGGCTAACACTGAAATAAATAAATAAATAAAAACACCAAGCAGGGGTGAAGTACTGCCTGTGGCAAGCAGCTATGCAATGTCTATGGAAAGCTGAGGCTGCCATTCCGAGCTGCACCTGTTTGATTCTGCAGCCAAGTGCAGCTAATCTACAAGAGGGCTATAGTTTAACTTTTAGTGAGTAATTGAGGCCAGAGAATACCTGCAGCCGAGCCGTAAACAGACTGATATGTTTTCTTATCTATCAAAGAATCCTTACCGGCTGAAAAAAATATAATTATAGCTGCCTCCTTACTGTAAAATGTTGTTTAAGAGGCTTTTCCACCATAACCAGAACACAATTCAGAAAATACAATGAATGCTTGTTGTGCACATACTTCAAGATATTAAACATTATGAAAAATATTGTCAATCAGTAGCTTCAGTATGAAAATATCTGTATCAGACTTCTGTCTTGAAAAAATACTGATGGAACCCTATTGCTAAGGCACTGCCAAAACTTTTGATTTGTAAATGTTTTTTAAGGCAGGAGATAACATAATCTGTTTCCCTAATAGCTTCCACTTCCACTTTGTGTCAGGAGTGGAAATGTATGAAAAAATACAAATGTAATGACAATGAGTGCTGCACTTCTTTTTTCTTAAGACATCAGGCTGTTCATCGTCTGTTTTGTGAATGGATGAACAATTTCAGAAAGAACTTCTTTACATTAAGAGAAAGGGAAGAAATTGGAGATGTTGTTACTATAGGTTATTATGCAGTGGTTTTACTGGTCCGGCCCACTTGAGATCACATTGGTCTGTGCGTGACTCATGAACTAAAATGAGTTTGACAACCCCGGTCTGTTGTTTGGGGGTCTTAATTATGATCATTTAAACAGTGGTTTTAATAATTGCACTGAAACACATCATGTCACTCAAAATTTGAGTGCATAAACAGATTAGCTTTTTGTGTTTCTGCATTAAAGTAATAGTTTGACAATTTCAGTCAAACACTTACTTGCTTTCTTACAAGTGTCAGATGAGAAAACTGATACAACTCTCATGTCTGTCTGTTAAATGTAAACCTGGAGCCAGAAGACAGTTATGCCCAGCCAAGAAATAGTCCACATTTAAACCCTTTCTTTTTTCTGTATGGATTAAACAAACATGATATAACATGTTAATTAGTGAGCTTTAGAGGAGCTGGTAGGAGGATTTTTTTTACCTTTTGACAGAGCCAAGCTAGATGTTTCTCCTTATCTTAATGCTAAGCTAAGCTAAGCTAACCACCTGCTGGCTTTCACTTCATGACTGATGATTTAACATAAAAAGTGAGTGATATTGATCTTCTCATGTAATTTGCTGCATGAAAGTAAATAAATGTATTTCCCCTAGCACTGAGTTATTCCTTTAACAAAGAAAAAAAAGTCAGACTCATTGGAAAATAAACCATTTGTGTTGCTCATCCCTTGGAGACACGTATTCCAAACACACGCAGACACACATTCATTTGTAAAGTAAAACACAACGAGCCTATGAATGCCAGACATTCTTTCTCAGGCTGTATAAACTACAATTAAGTGGAACAGTTGAACACTGTCATTCACTCAAGTATGTGGGGGAAGGAATGTGAGTGTGTTCCTGTGTATGTGTGTGGCTGGGACAAGGTGTCTGCTAACCACGCTCTCTCTTGCATTGTGCTCACACATTTGATCTTCTTTAATTGCATTTTGTCAAAGTTAATTTAATCACATGGAAGTTCTGAAAAAAAACAACAACAAAACTTTAATTACAGTATTGTGAGGTTCTGGCATGCTTCTAACAACACAATGCACAATGAAGCAGTCTGCGGAGAGGAGAGTCAAGGTCATGGACATGATAACACCTCCCAACTGCAGCACCCAGATGTTCAGAGCCAGATATGAACAGAGTGGGAATGCATGAGGAATACGCTCGCAAGCTTAACACGCGAACGGCTTAGGAATTGATATGACAAGATGCAGAGGAAGATTTTGAAATAATTAAAATAGCAGCAAACGATCGATCAATCTACTAATTTTTTTTTTTTTTTTTTACAATAAATCCATAAATCCTTTAGTCAGTGTAATGCCAGAAAATAGAGAAAATGCTCAATATAATTTTCCAAAGCCCAAATTAATGTCTTCAAATAACTTATTTGGTCCAAAACCAAAACATTTATTTGCATGAAACAGAGAGAGCAGCAAATTCTCACTTATTGAAAAGCTGGAAACAGTGAATATTTAGCATTTTTACCCTCCAGTTATCAACAATTATTTATCTGTCAGTCAAATCGTTATTAAATTAAATGACTTTATGAGTATCCGTCATTGAGAATTGCAAGCAAATATTTATGTATTTATTTCCTGAGGCTGATTCCTAAATAGTTTTTTCTTTTATTTGTGTTTCTACTGTGCAATAATGAAATGTTTTAGAAAGAAAATCCACTTTGTGTTGTCAGCCGTTAAATGCTCACTAGGAAGGTAACAAGGAATGAAGTCCCCAGGGCAGACTCAAACCAGAACATTGCTGGTGCATGATAAACATCTGAGCCAACTAGGTCATCAGGACACTTAAACTGGAGAATAAATCCATCAGACTGTCAATGACACAAGCTGTGGTCTTTCCATCTTGTTTCCCTGCAGTTTGTAAGAATCCAATATTATTTGTTTGCTTCAGTTCATTGAAATGTTTTGATTTGCTCACAAATGACATTAAACTGACTTGCTGCTCAAGGGTGCAGGACACATTCCCAGCTATGCTAACACTGTTTACGGTTAATCCCTAATTGTGTTGGCATTTTGTACGCACTTTGCTGTTTATATATTGTATATAGCTTTGACATATCAACAGTTAAGCTGAGCTTACCTCCTACAGGAGCACAAGTGTCTGGAAAGGCCAGCAGCTGAGGCTTATCCTTACTCCATTAAATGTTCAGTGGAAAGCAAAGCGGCTGTATAGGCCATTGATTATCACTCAGGCACAGCCTGAAAGTCAAACTTCCCATGAGCAGGGACAGACAATAAAATGGCAAAGAGTTTCTTATTATTAAAGGAAAAAAAATCCACTTTAGGTTACTCTTGCATTTAGTGATTTAACAAGTTGCCTTATCATCTCATCAATTCCAATGTAGTCTACAGTAGAATCAGTTAAACAGACTGCATAATGTGTGTTTGACCATCTGTAGTCTATCATGTTTCCTTCATCTCCTCTGAGGCTTGTAGGTTATAAAACTGCCATTTAAAACATTTTTTGCTACACTTACTGAGTTTACACATTAATAATACATTAGCCTCATGCTGTGTCATTGCATGTCACAAGTGCATATCTGTGTGACCTACATTTATTTTTGGTCTTAATTGTGCCCCTGGTAGTGGCAGCCCAGATGTGAAGTGACTGTCATACTGTGAAGGGAGAGAGGGAGAGGAGCTGCCCTGAGCACTAAACACATTTACAAAACTGCAGTCCTCACAGGACTTCTTGTGTTTACTCAAGTACCATTTCATGAATGCGTGCATGCAGAAACGGACTCATGTGGTTATTAGTCAATAACTCAGTACCAACATACACAGACATAAGCTCATATTTGCCTCTAAACCACTCCTCTGACTCTTCACTGCTGTCTCTTTAATGAAGAGGCAGAATGAGTGGCCACAGGCCTGGATGTTTTTGGACTGCATTAACACTCAAAACAATCATAGCATTAGCTTAATAGTCCAAGAGGACATTAATAAGAGGGTTCATTCAGCCACAGGAGATTATAGGTTAGAACTGCAGAGTTTCACTCAGATTTTGCTGGCTTTGCTCATAACCCTCTTAGTAGAAAAGGAAGATGAAGCTCACTGAGCTCTGCAAAAAGCAGCAAGTATTAATAGCCTACACTTTAAGTTGGACTGTATTTACATCTGCATGGGAACAGACTGACACTTTGAAACACTTCCTATCTTCCAAATGTTACACGAGAAGACTCACACCAATCACTGTTAAATACAAAGCAAGAGCCAAGTAACAATTAGCTTATTTTAGCATGGCAAAAGATAAAAAAAAAATAGCAAGTAGAGAAAATTTCCCAAATTTTCCTTTAAAATTCAACTCTGGCTCCTCTTTCTGATTCAAAATGTGGATTGCACACCACACCCTCTTGTTATACTGATGTCCAGCTATCTGAGCTGCCTGCCACCTGTTTTACTTGTATGTGCTTCTTGGGAACATCTGTGCACAAAGAATTTATTCTCTATAAACTATATCATAGCCCTGCCACCAGAAGAAAATGTTGGCATTGTAAGTTTCTGCAAATCACGGATATATTACATTTGTATGTTTCATACATATCATATCAACATTACTAAAGTGACGTTGCTCTGATAACATGTTGATGAGCTGACTTTGTCATTGGAAAATAAAAGGGACAGTATATGGCATGACGGCTGGGTAAAAGAGCTGACAAGCCTTCACAAACAACAAAACCACTTGTTTTTACAAAGACAATAGTGTATATCCTGCAGCGACTGTGCCACCAAAACTGGGTGTTTTAAGTCAAAGTATGGTCTTTTCCTAACTATAACCAAGTTTTTTATGTGCCTACAGCTAACCACACATTAACCACAGCATTGTTGAAACATGAACTTTCAACATATCGGCTATAATAATGTAAAAACGTTACATATTGGTGGTTTGCAGAGACTCACAATGCCAACATTTATGCAGTTAGAATGAATATTTCCACATGCAAATACTAAAGCCTCTTTGTCCAGATCAGAGGTAGTTTGACTTTTTCTTCTTTAATTGTTCATTTGCAATCAGACTGTCAGATTAAAAAACAAAATGTTTAAACCACAAAAAAAGTTTTATGAAGACATGGCAAGTTACTTGTCATTTTTCAAAACACACTAACCTGCTATTGCTTATGAAGAAAAAAACACATAAAGTGCTTTTTGTTGTTTCTCAAAATTGTTTCAAATCTTGAGACAGTGATCCAAGTGTTTCAAAAACAGCAGTGGGTGTGTGACACATTGGCAGCAGTCAGGCCAAGGAGCCAAATGCAACTCTTATCAAAACACAGCTGCTGCTGCTACTGCTGCTGGTGTTGATGGTGGTGGTGCAATATCACTTCCTTGGTGGAAATACAGTCTTCTTTTTGAAATATTTATATATTTTGCACCTGCTATGAAAAATGTACACATCATATTTATCTGTGCTATATCCTTTTTTTCAAGAAATTCTGATACAATCTTCTAGTTTAGTTGCAGCATGCACTGGCCACACAATATACATCCTGATATCACCCATTCCAAGGATTAATGTCCTGAAGTGATGATGGGAATATGCATCACTAAATGAAAGCATAAAGCCAAGATATCCACGTATAAACAGTGTGCCAGGAAGCCCCCCTCCTTATAAAGTATTCCTATATTTTTTCAGACTCAACTGTATCAACAGCACCTGCAGGGAGCAGCAATACTACAAGTAGCAATAAAGCACCTCAGTGGGCTCAGCCAAGAAGTCAGAGTTCAGCGTGGAAGAGAAATCCATAATATCCTGACCTCTTTTTTTCCACAGCAAACCTGTTCGTGTCAGTCACTTCCACTGGGCAAATATTATTTTAACTGTGTCTTGACAAATTGCTTTTTGCTTCGTTTTAGCCATGAAGGATTGGCGTGTTCATGACCCATCACCCTTCCATCAGCTTCTCTGATTTTTAAGAGGTGATTAAAACTGCTCATCTGGTAGAAATAGGGGAATTTATCTGTATGAACAGCTTTTTATTTGGCTGCACTCATGTTGGAGCTGTTGATCACACATGTTGGCACGGGGCTCTGGGGTTGGTTGTTGACGTGAGGACTACAGTTTAAGCCCAGCTTTCCAGCTTGGCTTGCTGTGTTGTGTGTGAGGTGTTTGAGGTAAACCTTTCTGTGTTCTAATAAATTGCTTTAAGAATGCAAAACTTAGCTTACAATCTAAAAATCCTGGCAAAAGTTGTAATGACCTGCTGTTTGAGGAGAGGTTCCACTCGACCGTTAAATGTAATTGCAATGATTTGTGAAAAAAGGATGAACGAAACAATTTGTTGTACCTCTCATTGCCAAACCAGCACTGTTTGGAATAAAGCAGCTTTAAAAATCTGGCTACCATCCACACTTGATACCAATCTTTCATGTCACAATAAAGCTGCTGTTTGATGTGAGCAAAACGGTGCAGGTTTGGTTGATTGGAAAGTTGTTCTCACTGCAGTGGAAAATCACAAGCTATGGGAAGAAAATGTCTGTGAGATTAATGACTGTCTGGAGTTTCCTTTTATCTCTGTGTTCATATATACAGATTTGGAACGTGAGTTAATTACTGCATTTCATAACGTAACCACTGAAGGCTGCAGATGTCACATTGCTTCCCACTTGCTAACACCTTGACACTTTCCCTGTCCACACTTTTTTTCCCCTCTTACTCCCTCATTAACCTGGGGCATTTTTTTCTCAAATATTATAAGATGTCACTGGCTTTCATGCCACTCTGTAATATGGACTTCCCAGAGAAAGCCTCAGGGGATAATGCTACCTAGCACAGAAATGGTAAAAATGGAATGTGAGAAAGTTCTGCCTGCATCCCAGATGCTTTCCCCACCCCCCTTTTGACCATAACAGTGTCTGCCGTATTAGCACGAGCACTAAAGTTGAATTAACAGATGGAAAAATTGCAGGTTCCTCATTGCTGTTGGGAAAAAATAATATATTTTTTTTGTTAACTAGTTATTGAGACATAAAAATGTAGTAAGTAAAAGTACTAAAAGCACTGCGATGCAGCAGGTGAAAGCAACCCAATCACCAGAAAAAATGCATTGTCCATTTGCAAACCACAGATATTTTACATTTGCACGGTATCAAGCAGCAGATACATTGAGACTTTACGTTTCAACAATGCTGTAGTTAACAAGTGTTAAGGCACACAAAAAACAATTGTATAGGGAAAAAAAAAACTACCAATGTCTTGGTAAAATCAACTCCTGGAAAAACAGCAACGGGTCACTACAAAATTGCACATTTGATGCATAAAAAGCTGCAGTTAACACTATAATGAGTTGCTACACAACACTAATATTTGGTGCCTAAAAATCTGCTGGAAATACACTGATTGATTGCCACAAAACATCTATGTTTGGTGCCTAAAAGGCCACAAGAAACGCACTAATGGGCTGCTGCAAACCACCCATGTTTGGTGCCTAAAAAGCAGCTGGAAACAGACAGACAGGGTGCTACAAAACAGCCATATTTGGTGCCTAAAAAGCCACTGGAACCACATTAACAGGTTGCTACAAAACACCTACATTTGGTGCCGAAAATCCGCTGGAAACACAAAGAGGGGTTGCTACAAAACACACCATATTTGGTGCCTAAAAATCCACTGAAACGCACTGACAGGTTGCTACAAAACACTCACATTTGGTGCAAAAAGAGGCAATGAAAACCCACTGATGCGCCACTATAAAACACTCATGTTTGAGCGTAAAACGTCGCTGGAAACACAGCAATGCCTTACTAAAACACAATCGATTTTGGTGTTTGTTGGTATTGAACAGTGGGCTGCAGCTTGCTGGTCATCACGCCTAGGTGTCACACCATCCACCATTTCCTCCACCTTCTGATGACAGAGTCAGCTCATACACTACATCCTTTAGAAATCCTGATATAATCAATATCAAAATTGCTAATTTAACATAGTCATGCTTTGCAAAGAGGTGAAATGGCAACATTTTCTTTTGGCAAATGGGCAGGCGACAGACAATGAAAAAAGCATAGGCTATTACACTCATGACCATTATAATGATCGGAATAGATAATGGCTCTATAATGGCTTCTAATCTTGTTGCACAATTAGCTGTTACAACATATTACATTACTTGTCAGATGCTGTTAAACCCTGTGTCAAAAAATCTAGAAAAAAAGTCCCTTGAAACATCTCTCCAGTTCAACATGCTAAATGAAAGAAATTCACTTTAAAACTAAACCAAACTGATAAAAAGAGACTACAGGTCGCTGTCTTAACCAATGCCTCCATTTAAATCTTCATTCACTGTGTGCAATATCATGCCATTCCTTCATAACACAAATATCTCCCACTGGCTCTTTCACCAGCTAATGAGACCGTATGTCAAAATGCTTGAGATACTTTGAGAGACATTCCACCATCAGCCTCTGCTTAATGAAGGTAACATTAGGTAGGTCCTCTCCCTGTAATAACAAGGTCAGTCCTCAGGCCATCATACTCATACCACTTGCTCTCTTCATCATCACTGAAGGCTTACTGGGATCTGATAAACGAAGTGAAGGACTAGGTTTGGTTTAGATGTTGTTTGATCAAGGCTGCCAGAGTAGATTTTAATATTAAAATTTAAAAGAAATGTCACAAAATAATTCAATCAAACCAGCTGAATGCTTTAAAAGTATATTCTTGATGCACTGTTTTAACGGGCAGTTGAACAGAACACATCAGCAGGCTTGGCTTATCGATTCTATAAGCCAAGTCACTGGGAGAAAATCGATTCTATTGATTATTAGCCGCCTGACTGGAGAGAAGATGCCTCATACAGATGTAACCTTGGGAAGCATCTCTGAGGTTATACTATTACTATGACCTTTAAAGCTGGCCTTTCAAAATATTAAATCTCCCAATTACTCTCAAACCCAAATCCTTGAGGAATACAGCATCATTCCAAAACCACTGCGGTACTTCATTCACTGCAAGCATGGACAGAGTGGTAGGGTCACATATGTATAACAATATGTTTTGTAGACACAATATTTAAGAAGGAAAGAATGTTCCAGTGTCAGCTATTCTTGGTTATCACAATAGGAAACAAGATAGATTCATAAAAGCACACTTCAGAAGTGGGATGGCTTTGCAATTACTTACAAAATCTAAGAACTATAAAGAGCTGATTTATTTACAAAAGTAATTATCCAAAGTGCCCCAGCGCACAGCCAGCCCAAAGCTGGACACTGACCTCAGAACAGGAAACTAAGGCCAAAAGAGTTCAAACAGCCCGGAGAAAAACCACAAACCCACGGGAATTTTTGAGCTCAGAAACTAGTCCATCCACAGGAGCGTAGCTATTGGTTCACTATTCAGGACAGATTATGTGAGGAATTGAGAGCCAGGGGACAACACGAGATGCCAAAAAGATTAAGTAAACCAAGTTTGCAAATAATTAAGCAGAGACATCTGTATTTATTGTTGGTGTTAGTCTGCAACTTCCATTTTGTTTTCACAGAGATACGATGTGATCTATGACACTATGAGCATTTTATCAGCCTAAATAGCACATGACAGAATTAATTGGTTAGATTAAATTGTGTCTGCTTAATTTAATGCATTACTGAGGTGGCCATGAAACATTACGTTTAATAACTTAACTTTGTGCTCAGCTTCATGTTTTTTATAATTGCATGGTCATTTTTTGTGAGGGTTTTTTTCTTCATTTAAAGCTATAGTTGTTAACTTTTATGAAGATAACTTTTTGTTGCATATGCTGAAACTGTCACTATATCCTTAGAGTAGTGTATGAGACATAATCTGAGAAAAAATCATTTTAATCTGCCTCTTCATAGTGCGCCTTATGGCTTTTGCAAGAATCCACCACACCTGAATGAAAACAACCAATCAGAGCTGAGGAGTCTGCGCAGCTATCAGTCATGTAATCGCTGCTCGTAAACTGCAGTTAAACTGTCAAATTTGGCAGCGTTGTTCAAATATGAATCAATATTTTATAACATATTGCCTATTTGCTTAACGTTTGTTACCTGGTCAACATGTTAGAAACAGTTGAGCTAAAACCAAGTACTGCCCATCGGCCGTAACAAACTTTCTCGATTTACAGATTAACTGTAAAAGGAAATATAAATATGTCTCTGAAAACATTTGAGGCTAGAAATGGTTGTTTTCTGAGAGCCGTGGTAGATTCTAGCAAATGCCATTGGGAAGAGAAGGCAGAGACACTTGATTTTTTTTCTCAGATTATCTATCTGATGTACTACTGACAGGATAAAGTGTGTGTTTCAGCAAACAGGAGATAAACTTACTTTTATAAAAGTTACCAGCTGTGATTACTATATTATTTGTTTAGTTCATGCTTGAGTTGTTATTGCTCCTAATGAAGACATAATTGTGCTTTAATAAGAGCTTGTCATGCAAATAAATTGAAATAGCTGAAGACACAAATGAACAATGTGATGATTCTATTTTTACAAAGATGAGGAGAAAAGGTTGAAGGAAGTAGTAAGGGTGTGGGAGGATCCTTCAGGCAAGGAACCCGCTACCTTTGTGGGGCAGGCGGATAGTTATCGATCCCTCTCGAAATGAGGAGTTGTGTGTGTGTGCAAGAGTGTGTGCTGTGTGTGCCTGTGAGAAGGTGTGATGACCTGTGAACTCTAGGCCCACAGGCGCTTGTTAAAGCTCTCAGTAGCTTCCCGTCTCCAGGGTTGGCAACCACGCTCGGCCTCACAGCACCACAGGAAACCAGTGAGTAAACAAGGGTAAGCATTCATGAATCACAGCTTTCAGCACACAATCTGAAAACACATTAAAAACAAGCTTACGCTAACACCATTACGTATGCATTTATGCATATTCAGTCAGAGGCAAACAATTGCAGCAACTCCTGCAGGGGTTTGAGAGACAAGAGAGAAACACTCTCAATTACTCTGCCAGAACTGTTCCTGGGGGACAAAATCCACATGAGCATTTTGCAGGTAATGACCCCAAAAACACCTGTGTCAAACCACATTCCTTTGGCATGACCTTATCTTTATATCAGCTGACTCTGTGGATGCTCTGTATAACAATGAACACCTAATTTAAGGTTTAATGGTTGATTTGGCAGTTTCATTTTGGCAACATCAGGCTAAAATTACATAATAAACATTGATCGTATTGTAATTCAAGTGAACTGACAGAAAACTAGACTTCTGCACCCCCTCTTTACTCTGTTTTCAGGATTTAAAAAGCTGTTCTACAAATAGGTGTGCCCATCCCTTCAGTAAGAGACTAACTAAGTGGAATCTTGATGAGAAAGTTGCTATTCCAGCATCAGGCTCGAACTGGCCATCGGTCAATTCTGGCAAATGCCAGGCCACCACCAGCAATGTTGGAAAAAAATTTGTAGGGGAAAGAAAGAAAGACCTAGCAGGTAGTAATGGTGCCAGTCCAGAGGAAAATTGCCAGGGTCAAATTTTGCTTCCAGTCAGAACGTGCACACCAGTCCAGCATTCACAATAACTGCCAACACTGCAAAGCAACCCAAAAAAGGAAGACAAGCTTATCAAAAAGAAATTCTAGGAGAGTCTGACAGAATAAGACACATGTCAATAACGGTGAGGCGTTTCACAGATAGAGAGAAAATATTGCCAAAAGTTGAACCTTCTGATAACTTTAACTTAAGGCTAATGGTTGCGGCTTTAAGTTCACATTATGCAGCCAACATTAGTTAGAGCCCTGAATCATAGCATGTGCTTCACCTCAGTCCCAGCTGCTAGGAACCACTTCTCCAGCAAGAGAGCAGGCAGCAGTTCCAGAGAAGGACCCCCAGTTGGCGGCTGCAGCTACCCATATTTAGATAGCACAAACCCCAACTCTGGATGACCAGACAAACTCAACTCCCTGCTGGATCAGCAAACTTTCAGTTGCTGCTGTTACATACATTCACCGCTGTGCTGATGCTGGCCACCAGCCCACTGTGACACCCAGTGCTGGGGGGCCTGAGCTGGCTAAATCTGAGCCACTAAAGTCCCCAACCAAAGGTCCGTCTCCCAAACTTCTGTGAACGTTTTTCCCTGGGAAGCAGTCCACTGTGGCAAAGAGCAGAGTGGAGGGTCCATTGGGTAGCTAGCTAGCTGATTCTAGTCTCATTTGTGACTTGAACTGACAGGGAGAGAGCAGGGCAAGGAGGGGCTAAGTAAATGAGCTGCAGGTAACTATACACTGAATTAAGAGAGCATTGACCCTGTGCATGGATCAGTAATCATCTGATGGGAGAGGCTCAGGGCAGAGAACAGAGAGTTGGGAGAGCTGCAGGAGTTGGATGTATTTTCAAATTATGTGTTTTTCTTGCCTTTTCCAGATTTCTGCCTAACCCAGCTTTAAGGTGTTTGGCTCAATTCTCGACTCAAAAAAAAAAAGCTTATGAAGTCCAGACATTAGTCCAAAACCAGGCTTGATGGATCCCAAGTAAGAGTTAGAAAAAAAATAAATAGCGAGGAGCTGAAAAAACACAGTGTGCCAGAGAGGCTGCCAGCAGTAGAGAATGAATGAACACGCTTAATTAGCGAGCAAGCAATGCATCTACCTTGAAAAAACAAAATAGTTTCTGTGGATTCTCAATCAGCATGAGTGAAGCAGAGAAGGGCCACACCCTGAATATATATATATTATATATATATATATATATATATATATTTTTTTTTATATATACATTTTTTTTTTTTTTTTTTTTTTTTTTTTTTTTTTTTCATTCTTATTCTTCAGTTGGCATGTTCCAAGAAATAAACAACATCAGTGAAGATGCTCTCTAACCAAACTGCTAACCAGTGAAGCCTATTAGTTACATTATTCCCCAGAAAGAAAAGAAGGAATCTGACAATTTCATCTGACAAACAAAGGAATTCTCATCAGTGTACAAAGATGTCCTATCAGCCCCGTCATCCATAGCGAAGGAGTCCTCATTAGCAGTGGGACTCGGCTCATCACTGTCACCACCACAAAGACTACAGGGAGTCTTGTTAGCTTAGGGGACAACACAGCAGGCAGGCATCCCCCCAATCAAGCCATCATTACTTAAAGTCCAGCGTTCTGTAACAAGTGGCGTGCAGTATTTTGGGTCGCAGCAGTCAACCTCTTGCAGCCGCAAGTGTCAGTCACCAAAACAGCATGAGTAGGTACATGTGAACTCTGACCTGTGTGCAACTAACTCCAGCAGGCCAGCCAGATGTCTCAATCAAAATGGTCCCTGCGGGGCTGCTGCACACACCAATGATGGAATTAGGCTGCTGGTCTCGGAGCCCCTCTTGTACTTACTTCTGCACTGATAACATATGAACAAGAGAGTCTAGAAAGGTAAAACAAGCCTCAGAGGACCCTGGTCACTTATTGCTAAAGTCATTAGCCTATATTAGCTTAGCTAGTTTTATGAAGATATTAATCCTATCAGTCCCAGCTGAGCTGAGAGGGTTAACTGAGCTTTCAAAGCCTGTACTCTGTTTGAAAGCTCAGTTGAGACAACCGCCATAACAAAGAATAACAGGATGAGCCATTCTTTTATTTTCCCATGGTTCCTTTTTCGACAGTGTTTACAGACCATCAAACAAAGCAGGTGGAGTGGCGAGGAAAGTCACAGCATCACTCTGGGGACGCATAATTTAGATCTGTGGGATGAAAGGGACAAAGCCATCTCGACACGAGCATATGCTTTTAATGGCCGTCATTTAAATTATTATGCATCATCCAATTACTATTGGCAGATTTATTATGCAGAGATCCAACTCTCAGCTGAGGAGAGTTCCAGGTTCCCCTTAGTTGGTAGTACGATGCAGTCACTTAAGAGCAAAGCTTTAAGAGTTTGTCGTTTTAACGATGGACCGTTGTATGTTTTTTATGTTAAAGTCAAGACAATACAAGGGGTTTAGCTGGTATACGTTAAACAAAAGCAGGGTGGAAAAAAAAACGTAATCATTCTTCAAGGACATGGCCTGGCAGCTATCCTAGAAATAATGTCTGAAAATCCCTGTAATCTATAGTAGGATAGGGTTGTAGTAAACAACTCTCATTCTTTAACATGAGGTTGCCATGTATGTTTACTATACACCTCATCACTTCTTCCAACTCATATTTTTTGGCTAAAAGCTGCAGTGCTGGGCCCAGCAGGAAGGTCTGGTTCCGTTGATCAGTGATCAGAGAATAATCTGGGCTTAAAATCAGGGTTTAGTTTCATGTCAGGTGACCATTTCAGTGCAAATTCACATATTCACATCCTATTAAAGGACTAGAGAACTTTCCTAGAAAGTACCTAACAGGACAAACCTCTTTGAGTATTCTTGAAACTCTCAGGACTGTGTGGTAACCAAGTTTGTCTGTTTGTAAATTTAGAGAAAATGAACTGGAAAATTGGTGTCATACACATTTTTGTACTTTTGATGTGGAGAGGCAAGCCTGAGTATGTTCCCTTTTTTGAGTCACCACTGAAATTTAAGAAAACAGTTGGTAAAAGGCTGTATTATATCCACAAGTTGACACCGAACAGATTCAGCTAAGGTCACAGTCGCTAGAAAAGAACATTTGCTGCATTATCTTTGGTATTATATACATTACAAATGGTGTCACATCCAAAAATAAGGTTCAACCCCCATGTCTTCCGCGGAGGGCAATTATTTAAGCTTATTTATTTAAGCTATCATATGATTAAAAGCCTTGGAGAAATGTGCCTCCACACTGTCAGAGAAGGAAAGTTCAGCACTAAATAAAGCCATCACTCAGAGAACAGACACTTGTGAAGGCTCTTGGCTGAAAATATAATGTTCGTTTTTCAGTCTGTGGCCAATCCTAATGTTACTGACAGCTGTCTTTGTTTTACAGAGTGACAAGAATGGCGCCAGAAGGGAGTCCTGAAATTTAGAAAAAAACATTTGTGATTTGTTCTGTACCTTTTCTTGTGGTTCCAAAAAAGATCAAGCCACATATAGTTGTGTAGGTTTCTGTTAGTGTCCTTCTTTAGACTGAAGTTTTATACTCTCGCCTAAAATCCACTCAATATGTTAATTACAAAAAACAATAAACAAAAAAATCAGATATACTGTGCAGGGATCTAGCAATTACTTTCTATTTGGTGGGTTGTAGTCCCTTGTATTCAGCTTAATTTTTGGTGGGCTGTGACTAAATTCCTACTTTATATGCCTTCCAGGCTCAACCAGCTCATGTCCCACAGCAGGTGCATAGGCAATAATGTGTTAGCTCATATCTGTACAAAAGCAGGCTACTATAACTGTTGTTCATATATTTTGCATAATTTTGGTGAGCCTTTTCAGTCCTACTGGGTGAAAGGAAATATCTACTGATGTTCCTTCAATAGATACACCTGTGAAGTTTGCTGCTTTTCTGGAGCACAGTGGCTGATATCAGCTGTGGTCAAGGCTAAAGAAAAATGTGAGTGAGCCAATAAGGTCCGGAGGAAACTAGGTATCTTGTCAACACTCCAACAAATACTTTTCCTTGCTGATGTGCAGCCCCGACCTCCACCTGCAACATCAGTGTTATATCAATGTTATGCTTGGGTTCATTTTCCCAGAATGAACCTTGACCCTCCAACACAAACACAGCACCCAATACAAAGCTTTTTTTTCTCTGTCTCAAATGAAGTTTGACAATGCTTTACTTCCCAACTTATATGTCATGCTGGGTTGGAGTTGGCGCACAAAAAAGGAAGTTACTGGGTAAAAAGATAATGTAAACTAAAGCGTGAGAGTGCATGACTCTCTCATTCTCTTAGAAAGAAATGACAAACACTTTTTAAATATCGTTTGATCTAGTAGTGAATCTAGCATGCAAGGCTACTCATTTGCCATTATATTAAATATTGGGGGTGGGGAAAAATGTATCTAACATAACATCACCATATTTTCCATGGCAATATTGTATCCATACACCAACCCCAACTATTGATTTTCTTATCTAAAAACATAATAGAGCACTCCATGTATAAAGGCCTACATCCTTGTCACAGCAGCTGCAGGTCAAATTCCAAACTGTGGTACCTTACTGCATGCCACCCCCTGTTCTAACAATTAAAAGGCACACGCCAAAAGAAAAAACATGTATTTGAAAAAAAATAACATTGCAAACACAAACTACACTTTTGATGGCCTACCAGAATAATAAAATCAACTGCTTCGTTAACAAAGTTTGGGGACATCATTTGCAGTTGAAAAAAAGGTCATACATACATGGCATACCAGCCCGTTATTATTTGAAGTCATCAAATACTGTCTCAGTGGTTTCAGTGGTCAGTGGTTTCGGTGTAAGATACCACCGCCAAAAGCCACCTTCTGCAGCAGTACGATATGCCACCGGTTGGCCGGGAACCTGGCGTGGTCGTATGATATGTGGACGGATGGCACCAGTTGGTAATGCAGTGGGACAGAACTTGCTGCGGCCATATGATACACCACTAAACAGCGTCAGGTTAAAACACTGCCGGCAGCATAATTAAGGGAGCGAGAGGGTCCTTTTAGGGCAGGCGGGAGAGGCAGTGGATGGGTCTGACAAACTCCGGACCTAGACCCAGGAGTCAAGCGTTTGCTTCATGAATGTACAGCCAAAGCACAATGGGTTTTTTCCCCCTAAGTCTAACCACGTGCCTCTGCTGCTTCATCCCTGTCACCCATGCCTTTGTAGCCTAATGCTAACCAAGTACTTCTGTTGACGTCCTAGCATTGGTTGCCATGTACTTTTGTTGCCTTAACATAGGCATGTGCTTTTGTTGAAATACCATCATTGGTTGTGGCATCCCTGAATATCACCAGCAGATGCTGGTTGAAACCTCGAGTGCAATATGTAAGCACGAAAGTCCACTGACAAAGCGGCAATATGTGACGACTTATTGGACATACATGCATATATAATAATCGCAAGATGCCTAAAATCCCAACAATATTGCATTGTGACTTAATTATTGTGATAATATGGTATCACGGGGCTCTGGTGATTCCCACCCCTATCATTTATCGTAATCAAGTATATCTATGCAGTATATATATATATGCATGGTTGCTTGTGATAGCATAGCATGTTTTTTTTTTTTAACTTTTATCAATACATTTTATGCATATTTGAGGGGCCCCTCCCCTATAATTACTGCTTTGCCATGCATGACACTTGCAGTGCTCAGCCCCTTTTTCCATTATTTGGAATTAATTCAGCCTCACAGGTCTTACTGGTAACCAGTACTGTCCAAGGGAAGCCTCTCTGTTCCTAGTAAACCTCTAACTAGTGTAATGTATGCACCCCCTGATGATAACCTACTGTGTTCTACTTTGACTCCACACATGCATTTGTGCATGCCTTTGATTTTATCATAAGCATAAAACAACATGCTTCCATATAAACCTGACTCTATCTCTCTTTGTTTCTCTTTGGACACTTATTGTGGCAATTAATTTCCACTGGTGTGATAAGGACTGCTGGTAATAGGCTGTTTCAGTGGACTGCAGCAGAGCATAGAGATAAATGGGTCACTTTCAACAACCGGGCAGTTCGCAGCATGGGTCAGGGGCCACATACAGATACTGCTGAATACACAGAGAAAAGGTGACCGAAAACCACGCAGGGTGCCATGACGGATAACAAATTCATCACCCCCCCCGTCACTTCTCTCTCCGTCCCACCATCGTTATTTAAACCATTCTCTTCCACTGCCAAAAAAAAGGAAAAGAGAGCAATGAGTAACTCATACCTGAACAAATCTGAAGAAATGCCAGTAGACAGTAAATCCCCGTAAGACAGGCAGGCATCATTCACGAGCAGCTGGAAGCGTGTAAATCCAGTTAGAATGCGCTTTGTCGCCCTATTTCATCTAAATCTCAACTTCTACTGCAGAGCCGGTGATGGGGATCCGGGTGGAGGAGAGTTCCTGAACTCCGTAATAACACAGATAATAGTGTTCAGAAGTGCTCCCGAGACAGTGAATTACTACTATTTGAATCAAAGTTGAAATCAGTCGGAGGCATCGTTACGGGCTACTCGAGAAGTAATCCACTCAGCACCACTTGGATTTTCAACACTCCTGTCGAACTCCTCACTTCCAAACGCTGATAACTTCGCGGAATTCATCTGTGATCAGATACGCTGTGAGTTCCACTTCAGGGGAAGCTTTGGACAGCGAGAATCCACAGAGTAGAAGCGTCCAGTTGCAGTCACTTTAGTGGTTTGAACGTGTAGTTTTACCCCGGTAAAGTGGGACTGGCGCTGGTTGGATGAGGCGCCGTGCGTCTCTGCGCGCAGCGCTGCTTTTGGTATTTCCTAACCAGTCAGAGGCTTTTCTGTTGTGCAGAGGAGATTCCTGCGAGTCAGGCACCATTTAACCGCATAAGGATACATTCACAACGCGAGGCTCCACTAGGCATTTGCATCAAGCACGTCCCTTACCAAAAGATCCAAGAAACAGCAGTCCCATACATGTCAGGAAAAAAATCTAAATTACTGCAAAATACGGAGCCGTGAACGTTATAGTTTAAATATCTAATAAGAGATTAGCAAGTCCCATGTTTCAAACGGTTTCCATCTTAAAAGAGCAGCCTGCATCCATTTGGCTGCAGCAATCAAACGCATTGTTTCAAGTGTCCATCATTCTCAAATATGTTAAGAAGAGCCTTTTATGAACAGCAGTATTCCCAAACCTAAAGTGTAGGCTACTTAATATTTTAAAGTGTGTCTACTGTTGAAGGCAAACACAATTTGACCTTGATGAATGATTTATACTATTTTTTATCCTCCTATCAAGACAGAGGGACAAGCACTTTTCTGTGTCCTTATTATAACCAGTTCAGGCAGCTCATATGGGAAAAATATGGTATTCTTAATGAGCCTGTGAAATGTGCCTTCATCCACAGCTGGCACTAGCAGCAGCATTTTGCTTTTTCTTTCCAGGACATATATCGATGAAGTTTTCACCCTGTGACCTCTCAACACACCACTGGGAAATTAAATGACATTTTAAGCTCTTTAGAAAGGTAGACTAACACCATATTTTGTCTTGGTATCCAGTATTAAAGTGATGATAACATATATGGAGTAAAATTCTACTCAATCAAATTTTGAATTAGGAAAGATTAATACTTTAAATCCTTTGCAGTTCATAGTTTCAGCATATCTATGACCTAGTGAGCCTCAAATATCTTTTGTGTTGTCTAAGCAGGTCAGCACTCCCTCTGCTGGCTGCACGGATGCAGCACAGTCTGCTGTACAGGAAACTGCAATAGGAACAGGATCGTTGTTTGACTATGTTTATCGTTTCATAATTCCCACAGTGCATTTTTTAAATTTAATTTTTGTCTGTTCATATCCTCTATGTCTTAAAGGGAACTACGCCTATTTTTAAAATTCATACATGTTATTCTTATGGTCTAAGACAGTCCAAAATATTAGTAAACATGAACAACTCTCTCATAAATCTAAAATGTAGAGTGCTAAAACATACATTTGTGATGTCATAGAGTATAAAGTCAGAAACTGCTCCATAGACTATGAATTAGGAAAGATGTTATTGATGACGCTGGACTGCTGTAGTAAAGAGGGAGCATCTTCATTCCAACCCTCACCTGTGGTCATAAGTTTTGGGTAGTGACTGAAAGAATGAGATCATGAATACAAGCAGCCGGAATGAGCTTCAGAATGAGTGGGATGTCTGGGCTCAGCCTTAGAGATAGGGTGAGGAGCTCTGACATCCAGTGGGAGTTTGGAGTAGAGCTACTGCTCCTTTGCATCGAAAGGAACCAGTTAAGGTGGCTGGGCATCTGATCAGGATGCCACCTGGGCACTTCCTGTTAGAGGTGTTCCGGGCACATCCAACTGGTAAGACGCCCCGGGGCAGGCCCAGAACACGCTGTAGAGATTATATACTGTATATCTCATGTGGCATGGGAATGCCCTGGGGTCCCCTCAGAGAAGCTGGAAAGTATTGCTGGGGAGAGGGACATCTGGAGTGCGTTGCTCAGCCTGCTGCCCCCCTGAAACAGCCCCGGATTAGCAGATGAAAATGGATGGGTGGATGGATAGATGGATGGATGGGTGGATGATTATGGGTGATGCTAATACCCCTTTTCCACAAATGAGCTTTGGATCTTGAACTGGATCTGCTCATGATTCCTGGAACCTCAATGCTATTTAGTGAACCAGTCCACTTTTGCATCAGTTTTGAATAGAATCATTGAAACTGAGGATTTGTCATCATCAACGGAGGGCGTTGCATAGTGCACAATGGAAGTACACGAGAGTAACAAAATTGCAGATCACATTTATTAACTGGGAACTTTTGTTTAGTTTGTACAGATAGTAGTACAGTTTCCGCCAGATCTGAGACATTGTTGTCAAGGATAGGTCATCAACAGAAGGCATTGCACAATGGTAAAACTATTTGAAACAAAATTGTGGATTACATGGATTACAAGTGAACTTTTGTTCTGTTAATAGAGATATTTGTTTTTATTATAAAAAAAAAAAAAAAGCAAGGACCAACTTTTAATGAAGCCACTGCACAAGCTTTATTTCCGACGATTTCTCACATACCTTCTCCATCCTCTCTTTCCAATCAGTGGATTATGACATGGCCACAGATGTTGTCACTGTTTGCACTTCAGGTCAAGGACAACCTGCTTTTTTTTGGTTCAAGCTTAGAGCCAACCTTTCCGTTTTTGAACCAACTCATTTTTGGTTGAAATGCTCTGAACAATTTGAAATTAGGTATGGGAACCAGAACAAAATTGAGTCCATGTTGGTGGAAAAGGGGTATGAGAACAGCCCAAAGGAATGTTCTGAGTTTATGGGTACATTCCCTGTTTCACAACTGAGAACACCACAAAAGAATAAAGCTCGTTTGGGTATTAATAAACATTTTGTGGGTCCACAAAATCCCCAATCCATTGTCTATAGAGCAGCTCCAGACTTTAAACTTGATGACATCACAAGTTTGAGTGAGTTGCTCATTTTCACAAATATTGACCAAACTTTCCTAGACCAGGGAAATAACATTAGAATTCTTAATTTTGGTGGTATTTCACTTTATGTAACATAACACCAGCTGTTACAAATTGTCCATTTTATGTGTACGTATGTGTATGGGGGGATATTCAAGGTTTAAAAAAATCAGTTTGTGTCCTAATTCTGCCCACACCACTTTATTTCCAATCCCCCAGTGGAACAAGAAGACAAGCTGCACAACACTACAAAAATATTAAGTTAAGTCCATGCATAATATCCACAGTAAAAAGCACACACTTTAAAATTCCATCACACGTTGAACCAAAATTAGTAACACAAGAAACAAGACAGTAATTATGCATTTAGACAAACTTCATTCACTCTGTGTCACTAACACGCCACAGAACAAACAGTGATGCTTCTGGTTTTTTAAGTCACATTTAACAGAGTCTGGCCTTCCCTGACCTCTAGCCTCAAATCCTTTAATTGCCCATTTTGGACCACTGGTGGCTCTTCTGAATGGAGCTTGCACTAAGCTGAGCCATCATGGTTGGTAAACAACCAGTAAAATATGGGAAATTACAGTCTCACTATGAGCACATTTCTGCCTTTATAAAATGTGCACTCAATTTTTTTTCATTCAAGAACACCATCCATTTCCTTTCTTTGTATTCTCGCATGTTTTTCTTGTATATCCTATTCAACATGTTTGCAGCAACACAATGACACTGAATATAGACAGTTGTGCTGTATTTCTCACATTCCCCCTATTATTCAGACTTTATTTTTTGCTGCATATCACTATTGTGTTTCTGTTTCCCTAACAATCAACAGGGGTCTCTGTCCCCATTCTTTCTATTCCCTCCAAGTCAATATTATCACCATTATATGGCTCTCTGGCTGCCTATCAGGTGGAGACTAAATGACTGCAACAGTACCATAGTGCTGTAGAAGACAATATGGTCTTGGTCATATAATGACTATATAATTAGTCTCATTTTATAACATTGGCAGGTATACACTAGCTATCATCACAGCAGGGCTGAAGCCCAAATAATGATATGATGGAGGTTCAGTAGTGGGGCTCTTGCTTTATGCCCGTGTGGCTTCAACATAACAACAGGTGCAGCACACAGCTAAATGCAGGGTTTGTCAGATCTATCGTCCATTTCACAATTGGTCGCAATCCAAAGCATCTCCAACACCAATATTTCCAGGAACAGATGGTGAAAAATGGACACAAAGACATGCACGTCTTCATGACAACACAGCGCAAAAAATGGCAAGGATTTTAAGGAGACGGTGCCAAGTACTGAGACCTATTTTTATTTATTTCTTCCACACCAAAGTAGCTCTCTAACTGGTTCTGAGCCAAGGGAGGAAATATCTCCAAAAAAGCACAAAGCCAAATCCAAAAAAATATTTATGAAGAAATAAACAATTTGGAGCCTCCACAGACAAACAAATTTGGCCTTAGCATGTCCTCTATTTGTCACTATAGACTGTTTTTGTCCAGGAAAAAATACAGACAGGTTTTATTTTTTTGTCCAATATCTCAATATTTCTGAATCTCCCCTAAACTACTATAGACTACTAAAATCTTAAGTAATGAATTACAGTTATAACACAGTTAAGTAAAGTAGCTTCTGTCATAATAAAGTTTTAAAAAGTATTGCTATAATAAAGTTAAATAAAGTACTGTACTGTTATAATTAAGTCAAATAAATTACTTTTATAATAAAGTTAAATAAAGTACTGCCATAATAAAGTTAGATAAAAAAAAACTGTTATGAAGCTTAATAAAGTGCTCTTGTAATAAAGTTAAATAAAAATATTGTTATAATAAAGTTTAATGGAGTACTTTTATAATAAAATAAAATACAGTACTGTTATCAGTAAGTTAAACAGAGCACTGTTATAAAGTTTAATTAAGTACAAGAAGAACTGTTAAAGTTAAATTAAGTGCTGCTATAATAACGTTAAACAAAGTATTGTTATAATAAAGGTAAATAAAGTATTTTTGTAATAAAATAAATCAAAACGGAACCACTGGTACTTTTATTTTGAAGCAGCCAGCTCATCTCGGACCAGTAGTGTCTTGTGGTCAACAGTTAGCCGTTATCAGTTACCATAAAGTTGAACTGAAACCGTGGCCCTTTATAACGTGAGGAATTATTCACACAACAAACAAACTAGCAGCTCTCCAGTTCATACATCAACAATATTTGCAAGTGGCATTAGTGCTCCATGGTTGGGACTAAATAGTTGTGTTCTGGATCCTTGCTGATACGAAAATACACGCTTCGTCTGCTCAAACACTGTTGCTCAGGAGAAAGTGGTCTGGTTGAGCAAAAGGGTGTGTGTATCATGCATCATGTTTGTGAGTTTTTCTTTGTTTGTGTGTGTGTGTCTGAGCTATAGGAGAGAACCAAAATGTTGAAGCAGGTCAAAAACACAGTGGCTTAAATAAACATCATGAAAATTTACACTAGAGTATATGATCACGATGTAGTCATTTTTATACATCCCACAGGAAAAAAGTCACGATACATCAAGTATATTTATATATATCACACACCTGTAACTAGAGCTGAGCGGAGTATTTGTGAATGTGACACATCACTGTCATTTGCTTCATTTTTCACTACATTTTTTTCCACATTCTGCCTTCTATTTTCCATGCCGATTCTCCACTCTCACTCATCTTATTACCTCTGACAGCTCTTTGGCTCTTTCATTTCCCTCCACTCATTTATATCTTTGCATATTTGTCAGCACCTCTCAATGCACATCACTTCAGTTGCTCAGGGTCATACAAAGTATTCAAGCAAAATAAGAGACAGCCTTCACGTTCACCATCAAACAGTACGAAAAGCTGATGCAATAGACTTGGACATCCTTTCAACTTCTTACACTCTCACTGTCATCTTTTTTCCCCTGCTGGGCCACAAAGATTTAGGTAGGAAAAAAATAGGCTTCTTATCTTGTGAAAGGAAACAGACAGATCAAGAATTCCTTTTTCAGCCATTAGCTCCAAATGTCAGATAGAAACTAGTGAGAGCTCCAATTTAGTCTCCATGAAAAACACTTTTATGCTGGCCATTAAAAATAAAAGGCCAAAAACATCATTATTTTAGCATCTCATTTTCTTCTTCTTGTTAACCTAAATTTGAACCAGGCGTCAGACAGACTGTGCAGGAAGTCTTATATTGTCATCTTCCAAAGCCATAGAGGCCATAGGGAGAGGCAAGCTCCTAAACGTTTAGCTTTGTTCTATCCCAAAGTCAGAGCCCTCGCCATAAAATGTCAAAGCGGAGGGAGTGGGGATTGAACTGTGTTGGCTTTGGACACAGCACTTGAGGTCTGCAGCTGCTGAACTGGCATTAAGTGGTATTAGAGTCTTTGTCAGCAAAAGGAAACATAGTCCTCTTCCTGGGAATTGGGTTCAACACTGTATCTTTCAAAGGACAAATACAGAATCAGCACAACCTGGAGCACCAGTTTACTGACTGCTGACTTTCTCTAGGCTTATATCAGACATTTCCTTAAAATCCTTTTACAACACCAAGGCAAAAGCACACCTCCTAGAAGTAAAACAAAACCTAAAACATTAGAAAATGTTCTAAAATTACATGTACTGCTGTAAGATTGATTGAGAACACCCTCTGCTGGGTAAACATAAGTATAGGCTGTAGTACCAACACAATGGTGCATGACAAGAGCCTGAAAGGTCTAATCTGTATCAACACATCATTGCTCACCAGCTGATTGTTAAAGGGAAGAATAATTATTGTTTTCCTATCACCTGGAATTGCAACAATCACATTTAGCACTTTGGACATACCTTTGTATCCCAGGCTGTTGTCTTGTTCAGATGCTGGTTCAGATGCAGGTGTTTGGAAGATGACCTCATGGCTCCCTCTGTGTTTATCTGGATCTGTTTGCACGCGGACAACAACAGTGGTTTACACAATTAATAATTCCGTAAAATAATACCTCAGTTTATCTATGTGCAGCTTGGAATCTATGAAATCTGTTAAATGGATGAAAGTTGTGGAGCTCTGAAAGGGAAAGCCATGGTGAAGAAAAAGGAAAACAACAGGCATGCTTGAATAGTAACTTTTCTACACTATTAGGTTCAAGGTTCGTTTTTTTTCTATTTATTACTCGCTGCTAGTTTGACTGACAGATTTATAAATTACTATTATTAAAGGGTTACATTGGTATTTTTTGACCTGGACCCTTTTTTCTGATGTTTTTAATCAAATCACTTCACATCCATTAAATAGTGTTTGTTTTAGCCACTGACTCTCAGATTATTATTCTTGGTGTCTAACAACATCATGGAATGGATCCCTACAGAGATCAGCCTTTTTTCAAAGAGTAATGTCCTTTTTGGTTATGCAGAGATAGCCCTGAAATCACCATTGTCAAACCCACCACACTCCATTTAAATAAACAGTTATTTCAGTGTGTAGAGAGCCAGCATAATTTTACATCTAACTGGTTGAATTAAGGGTTTATTTCAACCAAACCCAAGTTGGTGATAGCAGAAAGACAACCTAAGACTGTTTTTGTGAGTTGTATTTTGTTTCTACCTACACTGAATGGGTGTGTGTGAATTACAATGATAAAAAATATTATGTGTTTAAATGAAGTCTGGTGGGTTTGAGAAGAGGTCTGTCTCTGCAGGGTTATTTCCATAATGTTGCCAAACACTTATAATATCATTCTGAGCCTATCAGTGGCAAAAAAAAGTCAAGTGAAGTCAAGGCGATTTTATTTATAAAGCCCATTATCACAGATCATAATTTGCCTCAGAGGGCTTTACAGCACACAACATCCTTCTGTCCTCAGAGCATCACAGTGACTAAGGGAAAACTCCCCCCAAAAAAACTATAACAGGGGGAAACAATGGTAGAAACCTCAGGAAGCTGCCAGCTGCAGCCCTCTTGCTCAATACTAGACCAATTTCAAAAGTGGTTGTCTCCATTTGTCACTCCATTAGACACAAAAACATGGGAAAATAGGGTCCTTTACTCAAATTGATTTGGCTGATGAATCAGCAATGGAAGTTTGTTTGTGACTGTTTTAAAAATTAATGAAGGTAAAGAGATACTTCCCTTGCCACTGGCTGAATACATTTTGCTCTGGAAGCAATTTTTGGGACTGCCAACACTGCGGGGTGTGATCAAATTTAATCATGCAGACAGAGAGAGGTGAAGTGTATGAACACATTAACATCTTAGTCACAAGAAGAATGTAATCTCCTCTGTGTAAACATAAACTAAATCTAATGTGACACTACAGACAGCTCAGGGAAATTTAGCTGAGATACCAATAAACAGCAAAGTTTAGAGTACTCATGTCATATTATTGATGAAAGATGTAAATTATGCACAATACTAATAAATCAAATGATTACATGCACCAAACATAAAGTGTCCTTTGTTGTAGCAATGTTTTACACTGACTGGGTGCTTGGCTGTGGTTGACAGTCATGGATGTTATCTAGATATACACCACCAGAGGGAGCCATATAAACAATGAAATAAGAACTGCACTAATTGTTATGTCCAGTGGAATGCTTAAAATTTTAAAGGACCTCAACAACGCTATGGCCGCAACCCAAGCTTCAATCCAGACATGACATTGTATGTTCTGACAATTACCTTATTAAGTGAAACATTAAACCTCTCTTATGATCATCCATTCAGATAACACTTGACAGTTTTTACTCTATGTGTCTTACCATCATACACATGACTGAATCCAGTCATTTCTAGAATAAATGAAGGTAGAGGGAAATAAATGAGCTCAGGTCAAGGTAAAAACAAATCAGGGGTGCACTGTTTCATGGTTATTTCACAAAAAAATAAATAAATACATATCTTGAGCTCTGTGTTTTAAAGGTTTTAGCCACAAGAGGACAGCATAACTGTACCCACAAGGTGCTAATATCCTACTTTTAAAACAGTATTGTACATTTGTCTTTCCTCATTTCTCTCTCATCTGCACATACCCAAAGTTGGCAAAGAAGTGGGTAGAGAAGGTATTATGTGTCAGATTAGCCTTTTCTATTTTATGGGAACAAGTGTTTAAACATATGGTCTGAAACTTACTCCATCTTTGTATTACTGAAAATTCCTAATGTCTGTCAGCCTTTTGAAAAGTCTGCAGTGTGCAAACTGCTCCTGTAAGCAGACACAAAAATAGGATTTTTGAATTAAAGCACTAGTTGATGACTTATATAAAAATAACTTTCTGTCACTATATTTACACAGTAGTACATGAGACAGATGGAGTTTCTGTGAAAAATTCATGTTCTTCTGCCTCCTGGTAGTGCTTTTAATGGCATTTGCTAGAATCCACCTTAACAGAAATAACCAATCATAGCCAAGGAGTCTCTAACACAGCTGGCAGTCATGTCAGTCATTGCTCTTGAACTGCAGTCAAACTGTACGCCTTGGCACTGATCAAATATGAATCAAGATTCTGCATTTGAATTGCCTCCTGAAAGATTGCAATGGACGGTGGGCAGTGCTTCAGTGTGGCATGATTGTTTTCAACACGACTGGCATGTCACAACCTTTTCATGTTATAGTAATGCAGTGCACTTAAGTATGTTTCTGAAATACTTGTGGCGAGAAATAGGCAATCTTGATCAGCGCTGCCTAGTTTGACTGCAGTTTACTAGCAGTGATTAACAACTGTGAAAGAAATTCCTCGTCTCTAATTGGTTGTTTGGTTTAGTTGTGGTGGTTTCTTGCAAAAAGCACGACAAAGAGGGAGAGAAACTTTTTTTCACAGATTTGTCGGCCTCATGCACTACTCTCAATCAATTCAGTAAATATGAATAAAATGTATTCTTTTATAAAAGTTACCAACTACAGCTTTAATGCAGTTTTTTTATAATGATAATAATATTAATATAATAAAGGTTATTTGCACCACAGGTTGCAATGACAGATTAATGGTCGAAGTCCTATCTTAAACAAACAATAATTAATACAGCACATCAGGAAAGAAAGAAAAGTGAAAGACTAAGTGCTCGTGATGTTACTATGTCATTGGGTCTGGTCGGAGAAGAGATTCTCACCTGATAAAATATCCATGGCGTGACCCTGCTGCAGCTGGTTGTCACAGAGCAGGCTAATGAGAAGGAAGGTGACGGGTGATTGTATCGCCAGCATGGTCCCCAATGACACCAGGCTGTCTTTAAGAAGGCCCAAACAAACCTGGAACCAAGAGACATAAACTTTATAATTTTTTATGACATAACAAACACCAGGGTTACAAAAGGAGGTGGAATTTATACTGGAGAAATAAAAAAGATCAGTAAACAAAACAGCAGGCTTATTCTAGGGGCCCTCCAGCTTAGGGCAAGTTAGATTTAAGACTTTTCAAGACGTGTTTAATGCCACCTGGAAATACTTTTAAGACTAATTTTCTAATAACCAAAACTGAAGGAAGACAATTTTGATTTTGCCCAAGTGTTTAGTATGACATAAAACGAAATGTCACACATGGAACACACGGAGGAAAATGAATTTATTATATTATCACAAAAAGTATCTTTTAGGTTTACCAATCAAAGGGGGGAACATCTGGCACTTTTGTCCAATTTTCTTGGCGATTTTCTTTTTTCACTCTGCATGTGAGATTCAACTGCTTAGATTCCCATCATGACAAGTTTAAGAAGAGGAATTTATTAAATTACTCATAAAAAAAATTGATGTTACCAATTATTTTGATATTTTACAATGCAAAATCTGAAAAAAAAAATATTTAGAAAATCCTACTTCCTATTCCTGGGCATTTTTAAGACTTTTGAAAGATTAGATTTGAAGTTTTTTTTTTCACATTAATGAATTCAATGCCTTTTAGGACTTTTTAAGGATCTGCAGAAAACCAGATTATATGCTAGTATAACCAAAATAAACTCCTAATATAGCAAGCATTTTTTAAATACAATTTGTGAAATTTCACAAACTGCTCTTCTACCATCTACCCTGCTGGCGAGCACTATATACAACCATGTTCCTGTGTGAGATTCCACTATAGAGAGGAGAGGAAGACAGATGGACTTTCCTCTGAAACCCATCCAGCATGCAGGCAAACTCTGTCTGTTTCAGTCTGATCCATCCACACATACCGAGGGAATGCAGATCACTGCGGCTTCACTGTTGCTTCTCCTACATTCCAACACAGCTCCAACACACAAGTGAGCTTCCACAACACATCTTAAACACGCTCTCTGTGCGCTTTGTGCAAAACTGTGTATGTGTGTACGCTCTGTGTTCAAGCGCTCCATCAAAATTTCATGTGCTCATACATAATCCAAGGCAAACACCGTACAAACATGCTCACATTTACCTGCTGCACATCCCAACCTAACCGCCCAAACAAATACACTCCCTCACACGCACACACAACATAAAACACACACCCTTGCTCTCAAGTGGGAATGGTGATGAGACACGCTGACAGCGCCAGGCGGGAGGAATAGGAAGTCAGTTGTACTGATCAGCCATCTGTGGTACAAACAGCTTTGCAACTCATCCTGGCTGTCTGATAGACGGCCAGATTCCTGGGATGTCTTGGCACCCTGTGGCCACGGACTCCATGAGCCACTTTAATTGTTCGGAGAAATGCACACCAACAGCCAATATGGTGAATATGCCAAAAACTTGTGATTGAGATTTAGCTGCTAACTAGTGATGTGTTGTCAGTTTCTGGAAGTTAAAGCAACTACGTTTTCTGTATATGAAGTGGAAGATGTTATTTTACAAGTTTAATGTTTTGGGTTTGGTTTTTGTTTGTTATTGTCATGGCAAAAAAAATTAATATTTTGCTTTACAGATAATAAAAGAATGGCATGGCTTTTTCATTTTGATGTCTTCAACTACAAAAGAAGGCTTGATACTTGGAATACTATAATTAATTGTTGTGATTATTACAAATATGACTTTAAGACAATATGACAATTTCAAGGGACACTTAAAGTTTTCCAACAGCTTCGCATCATATCTATGTGAAGGAGTATAAAGGAGCTTGCCAGTGCCCAGATCTCCATGCTCATTTGCCAGCGAAAAACCCACTAGTTGATGCGTTTATTGGGCAAACTTTCACGTTGTTTCTTGTACTTCCTCATTTTTGTTTGTCCACCACCACATAGACACAAAGAGAAGCAGATTGAGAGAGACAGAGAGAGAGAGAGAGCTTTTCTCTCTCTCTTCCAAACTCAGATCAAACAGAAAATCAAGGCATTGCTGATCAAATGTAAACTAAGACTCTTATTTACTGCATTGTCTATTTCTAGCCTAAAATATCTACAGAAACATATTTTTATATACTGTGGGGTTCATAAACATATTTACCCATTACTTTTTTTCAGACTTTTCCATGGCTTTGAGGCCAATTTTAAAGACCATACATTCCCTGACACAACCAATATTTTTTTGATTTTTATTTATTTTATTTTTTTTAATGGTGGATTCAGAACAGGATTAGAAGGCATGTTTATTTTATTTTTTTTTTTATTTTAATTTTATTTTTAAAGACAATATAGCTTCCTAACCTGAAGGCATGTTTTAGAAACCACAAAAAATAACACCATTTATCACAGCCAGAAGCTGTACAAACAGATTTAATTGTTTTTTTGTTTTTTTTGTAATTCCCTGTATTTGAACACACCATGTATTATTATACAGGTTTGTGAAACAAATTTCCGTGACTTCTCCAAAATGTTCAGGGTATATTCAATTTTCCAAAAATTTTCCAGGCCTGGAGATTGCTATTTGCAAATGTCATGACTTTTCAAGGTTTTTCATGACCGCACAAACCCTGACACTGTTGAGAAGAGAAAGTGGGAACCTTACTGATTCCTGTATTGTGAAAAGTGGAGGGCAAGTTCAATCAGAAACATTTTTTTAACTTTCCATTAAACTGTATAATGAGATTGTTTGTTATTACCCAGATGCTGTATTGTTTTCTGATGGGCAACTAGCATTATGTTAATCACTATTAGGGGATTTTACTGGTTCAGTGCACCGCAGTGCATTCTAGTGGTTGTACGTTTTCTACCTCTTGAGCAAAAGTGAATGCCACAGCCCTTTTTATCTGCTGTCTTTGGTCGTTTAGCAGAATTAAGAAGTAGCTGTGCTTTTCCACTGCATAGACAGGCTAGGTTCATGAAAAGACCATTGTTCCAGCAGTGAAATACTTTATGATAATGATGATACAATTTATAGTCTGTTCTGCATTCTGAGTCGGGTTCATAATTTGAGGACTCTTGTGAGTCAGTGCAGGCTTGTCACATTTATATGAGTGACACAACAATAAAAACTTGATTGCTAAAAAAACCTCTGCTGAGATTTCACAGTATTTGGCCAATATAGAAAGATGCTGAGGTTTCAAAAGCTGTGAAAGCCAGAAACAATAATATTACATTTTAATATAATATAGAATACGAATAACCTTCATATTGAAATCTGCTGTTACAAACGTCTCCACAAACATCTCCACAAGGATGAATCAAAACCTAATGAGCACCGAAGATTGCATTTTGTAGAGTACTGAATATTAAATGTGGGTGGTAATAATATCATTGCATTGTTTAGTTTTATCTAACATATCTTATGGGCAATACAGAGAGAGGAGAGGCAGAAAGTGGGTGTAGAAACGAAAAAAAAAAAACACAATATATCCAAGATGTAATTTAAAAATACGCCAGTGGGAGGAAAAAAAAAGATATGAGTGAAACAGAAAAAAGCACCGAGGTGTATGTGTAATATGCTGATAACTCCAGTGGAAAATCACATCCAAACCCTGATCTAAAAATACTGAGAAAGGGATGGATCTAGTGAAAAAAACAAGTCAGGGGTGCATTATGTAAATATTTTCTGTATATAGTCAATACATATGGCTTTCTAAGCTTTCTTGTATACAGTGTGCATTCAGTGAATTGAGCATTTCCAATGACCTTTCTGTTGGTCTCATTAGTGTTAGTATAATGGAGTTATAATGCACTCTGTGAGTACATCACACTGTGTCATATACAGTAGCTGCTGATGTAATAGCTGGACAAACACAGGCTACACTTACACTCGATACATGCAGTTGCCCATACTGAAAGAAATGACAATAAAATATCTTTAAGAGTCATCTGCTCTGAGCTAATGGGTAGAGCCTGCAGATCATGGGAGACAGGAGTGCTGATTTCCTCTTCCTTCTTCTGTCTACTGGGGAATAATCACAGCTTACCATCTAACATATTGTCAATAAGACAGAACAGGAGCTCCCCCTAAACCACAGCAGACAGATCACATACTGTAGAGGGCACTGGAGCGTGAACAGAATCAGTGTTCAGCATCCCCCCTCCCCATCTTTCCTCCCTCCTAAATTCAATCCCCTGTACTCACAGAGACAGATACGTGCAATGCAATATGTTATACCAAGTATGCTGTGTCAAAAGGTGCTGTGGGAGATGCTTTAATTCAACAGAAATATTTACTTTGAACACAAATCGCACACAAAAGCAGGCATATTTCAATGCACCTGTAGCATTTGCAGGAATATAACACTAACACCCTGGCCGTTTACTGGGGCCAATATTTGCCATTTTGATGATTATCTGTATTGCCATTTCATTTTTATGATCGCTGATAAAATTAATTAACTAAAAAGTGCAAACAAAGTGTAGCATGGGAGGAACTTTTACTTTGTAAAACCTCAGGGAACTGACTTTATTAAAAAAAAGTTGCTGGGAACTTGCTGTATTTTATGTTGAAAGTTTCAGTTTTGATTAAACATTTGCTAAAGGTATTTAAACTTAGTTTTGTGTTGGATTTTGTTATATTCCAAATTATAAATACTGACAGAAAGATTTTCATTTTAATTGTATATTCGTATCGGTTCCAAATATCGGTTATCGGTCTCTTTAACTACTAATAATCAGTATTGGCCCTGAAACACTAATATCTCCATTGACCCTTACATGTAAATGTTATTTTGGTTTGGCTATTTTTACACAAGTCAAACATCTCGATGCACAGACTTAGATGTGATGGTTAATCAGAAGCTTGGACAACACTGTGGGGGTGCAGGGTGAAAGCAGGGGGGCACAACCAGGAAGTATGACTCACTGACTTCTCTCCTCTGATTTTAACTGGAGTCTAAATCAGAGCCACAGAGGGAGGTATGGAGGTATAGAGGAAGAGGCTTGTGCTTTTAAGGCAGATATTTGATGTACGCACAACACACAAACCACCAGCATACATTACTGTCAATCAAGTAGAGTCATACATCACATACTTCAACATTACACAAGGCGTACTCTCTCCTTGTGTAGGACTGAAGAGCTCTTATCAACACCTGGCAGTTATTGCTGACATATGGCTGTGTCTTTTGAGGAAATGGATGGGGAGACAAATATGGGCCTTTCATCACTGCCACTGCAATGCATTACTGGAGCTATCAGAGCAAGACAAAGGATATTAAAAGTATGAGAGGTAATGTCTGGGGCCCTGTCAGGGATCACAGTAACAAGTCAGAGTCGGCTGAGTGGGCACTGTGGAGGAGGAAAAACTAGCCTGAGGAGTAACACATGATCCAAGGGACTAGCCACAAGGGACAGTGACCTTTGGCCCCAGAGGATGAATGACCATGATATATCAGCATCAACACAACTAAACATGCGGTTAGCTGCATTTGCAAATAATGAAGAATATATACTGCATATCTGGTAGGGCTCAACACTTTTAAACATTTAACATCCTGCTCAACTGTTTTGTAAAGCAGATTTTGAGTCACTACATCTCAATGAAAAATGTGTTGAATTTAACTCATGATTGGGCCATTTATACCATTCGGTCTAGGTATGTTATGATAAAAAAAAAATTCACTAGATGTCACCGTGTCTTCAAGCGGTCTGCCTTTTCAGTTAGCAAAAAAGCAAAAAATCACTCCAGACGTGACGGCTCTGTATGGTGGGATTTTCAAAGGTAGTTATATTTATTCAACATGTTAAAGTATCAGAGGTCTTACTAAACAACATTTATGTCACGTCATACAAAAAATACAAGTCTAATAGAGTCAAATAAGATTATTAAAAAACATGCTCTGCCAAACGGCTGATTTGGCCTTTTAGGGTACTGGTAGTGGAGCTAAGCTAATATAATTGAAATTGGCTATTTGCTAAAAAATAAAAGATCATTCATTGTTGTTATATGATGCAATTAATGTTTTATTTTTTATATAGAATTCAGAAATTGCTTGTCTATGCCTGCCTTGATTAGTCAGTGTGTAAGGTAAAGAGGTAAAAATATTCATAGTGTACAGTAAAACTGATATTTCTTCTTTAAGATGGGTATTTTTAGGTAAAATAAGTATTGTTGGGGCCCCTGTCCACTGCAGTACATGGCTTAGGTTCTGTGCGGGTATATTTGGTTTATCAAAGATGCTATCAAAGAAACACAGTGCAGAAAATAGCGTGACATCACAGTTATTCCGTATATAAACATATGATAAAGATAACAGGAAATATTGATCACCACACAGCAAGGTGCCTACTGCAGCAAACCATTGTTTCCTCCCTCCTTGATAAACACCTCAGGCCTACTTAAAGGCATTTAAAGATTAAGGGATTTAACAGGGAATAAATCCACTGACTCCACTCCACTTCGCAAGTGATTTTTCTGTAAAAGCTATCGCTCACAGAACAACACTGTTAAATGCTCGTCGCCACTGTTTATTTAAAAGTAACCTTCATACCTTCCTTTTATTTGGCCATGAAAGAGAGTCAAGGGCAATGCTTTTATGAGTTTATAGTGCAGCCAAATAAAGTAAATCCTCCAGATTAAGTGATCCTTTAAGATATGAGTTTGGATTTGCTTGAATGTAATTTTAGCAATAGTTACTTGTACACAGCCATAGCTTAATCCCTTTAGGGTTTTCAAAACCACTGAAGGATTTTCAGGACCAGAAGCTAGAGAAATAAATTTAAGAACAGAGAGAGAGAGAGAGAGAGAGAGAGAGAGAGAGAGAGAGAGAGAAAGAGAGAGAGAGAAAGCTCAAGACCTTGTTTTTGCAGAAATACAAATTGTGAGGTGTTTTACCTTTTTCAAAATAAATCTATAATACATTCTTAGTATATGAAATATATGCATGCCACTGTGTTCCATTCCACTACAGTCTGATTAATCAGCAATATCTTTCCGTCATAACTGAGCGTTTTTGTTTTATATCTTCATTACAAAGTACATGAAAACATTATATGATCATGTTGTGAAAAAGGACTAGACTATTAACTTCCTTCAGGTCAAAGTAAATGTATGGAATCACAAATGTGGAGGAATTAGGTAGAAGCATTTGTGATTATTACTTGTCTGACAACATGCGATCATCAGAATACAAATAACATTCACTACAAATTTGCGTAAGCCACAGATAACTTTCAGCAACACAGCACGTGGACAGCATCTGCTCCTGTGTGAATCAATGAGCAGGGAGAGGAATCAATTCCCTCTGAAGCCATCTATGCCGAAAACATGTGCACTCACAATAGTAAAATTACTACTGTAAAGATACAAACAAAGCCACACTAATATATGAATGAGTACAACTTTACAACTTACCCCTCCAGGTTATTCCTCCAGCATTATTGCTCCATTTTCTCCAGTAAAGCCAAATCTCTGTCAGTGTGTGTTTTTTGAGGCATCCAAGTGCTCAACAATGAAAGCAGAGACAGGAATAAAAAGGAAGATACAATGCGGACCTGTAAAAAAAACAGAGGAAAAAATCAAAAGAAGGAGTCTATGCCGTAGGAAAAGCCTAAATAATCCATCTGTGATCCAGGAGACGCTATCAGATGGGGTGCATACAAATCACAAAGCTACCTCTGCAGCAACCTAGGTCCAATATCCTCAGGGTCCTAAGGCTGCACTCACACAATTTACTCTTACAGATAAAGCCTGACATCTCACACACTCAAGGACGGTATAAAATGGAGAATTTCAACGAAGAAATTTGCATTTCGATTTTTATTGTCAGACTATGAAAACACAAGATTTTTTTTCCCTCATTTTTCAATTTTCTGTCCTTTATACTCATCGGGGAAATCGTGGACTGCGCTATTAATATGTGACATGTTGAAGATTATTCCAAATGCTTTCAATAAGTGTAGAATTCTGAATAAATTTACATATTTGTAGAGTGTCAGACGGAGTGTCTTAAATATAGCAACACTACTTATGGCATTATTTCTAACACTTTGTATTGCAAAACAAGCTCTCATTACCAACAGTTTGTCACAATGTGGAGTCTAAAGCAATCTATAATTTTGATGGTGTTCCAAATGAGGCATTGCAGCTTAAACTAGCTGCAGCAATATGTAGAGAATCCCAGAGTGTGTTGTTGCAATAGCATCCCACAGGGTCTACGTTCACCTGCAGCAAAACCAGCCTGTCTCTGTCTCTTTCACCGAGTGAAACTGAAATTGGTTTCACCCATTTGTTTGCTACCTGCTTATTCCAATTCAGGTTTAAACAGTGGGGGTGCTGAAAATGTAGCATGCATGGGCCACATGGCAGGAAAACACCCAATTCATCATGGAGATAGCAAAGACAAACACATTTACACCAAAAAAATGTTGGATTATGCAGTCCACCTGACTTGCATGTCTATCAATCTTCTCTGTGTATTTTGCATGCCAAGCTCACACACATCCAGTGAATTACTGTTTATAGAAATTGACTTATTTATTTATTTTATTGGAAACAATGTCCACAATGACTAATGCATGCATCTTCTTCTGTGTAATGACGTGTGTAACAAAAGGAGAATTGATCCACAACATTGCACTGCAGCTATTTATTCTATTCAGTCTACCATACAGCCGTGTGATGAGCCTTGTGGATTGCACAAAATCAGGCAAATACGCAAGAGCTAAACAGCTGTGTTACATGCAATTCAGCCAAAAAAGCAAAAGTCTAGTTTCATAACTGTTGTTATGAAAACAATTTATAAGCCTGTCTACTCTCTTGATTCTTCTATTAAAAGTTCAGTCCATGTACAGGAATATTCATCTCCAGAGTCAAATGTGTACTCATTACTGACTGTAAATGCAGAGACCTGCACCATATTGTAGACACAAACACATCAAAGAGGTTAGAGCATTTAGATATCCACAAAGGTAAACATTAAGCTGTTTGGCTTTTAGGTATTCTTACCAACATTTCCTCTGAAGAAAAAAATGATGGAGCAACATTTATAGTCTGATGCCGTTTTAGGGGGCATCAGGGCATGTGACCCAAAACATTTTCTTTTCAAGTGCGCTCTTATCAACAGCGCTCTTATCGAGATGCTTTGTCTAACTCAGCAGCATGGCTTTGAATTAACCTCAAGTCAATATCATGCTCATCTATCATGCTGACAGGTGCACACTTGTGAGTGTGACATTGGAGAGATAATGATCTCAGGAGGAAACATGGTCTTCTCTTGCAGGAACGTTACTCAACAGGTCAAAATACCAAGTCACTTTCTGTTCAAGGTGAGATTCACAAAGACGGACAGAATGTGACAGCCAATCATAAAAAATGATGTTTTGTATTTGGAGGATCCAGGATATCTCCTTACTGTTATTTAGTTTCATCATTGTTACTGCCTCCCTTTCAACTGTTTTCCCTTTCACTGCTGTCTCTTCAGTGTTCCAACACTGACACAATGTCAGCAACATTATCTTTTATGTTTCATGAATTGATTTTAGCTCTGCAGCTTTGACATTAAAGTTACCAACATTATTTAATTCAACACATTGTTATGGTTACTGCAATGTGTGTTGCAATGATAACTGTGCACTTATATTAAATTCTGGATGTGGAAAAGCATTTTGTTAGCAATATTATTTTTTGGCCTGTGTTTTCCTATTTGCACAATCTAATTTATTCATTTAAAGCTATTAAATGAGGAGAAGCTCATAACTGTTTGGGAGTTTTCCAGTATGCATAGGGCAACTGAAGTGCATTTTACAGTAGTTATTTTTTAAAGTAGTTATACAGTAGTTATATATGTAACTACAGTCATATATATATATGTGTGTGTGTGTGTGTGTATACATACATATATACACACAGATTACCTTCACATATACTTTATTACCTACGGACAACATTTTTAGGGTAAAACCAAATACAATCAGCTTACTTAAAGGAATACTTTACCTGCAAAATGACCATTTGTGTATTAATTAGTCACCCTCAGTTCTTGGAGAAAGCTTTGTTTTTCATTTATGCCTCTACGGGAAATGCAGGACAAATTTATTTTAGGGCAGGGCGATATGGGCTGAAAATTATACTGTGATATTTATAGGCTATATCACAAGATACAATTTATATCTCTATATTTTTAAATTTCCTCAAAAACCTCATTAATGCTAGAAATCGGAGACATATTCGAACATTACAATTCTTTTTTTTCTTTTAAATTCCAAATTCCCTCTTTGTTGTGACAATTTTGTAGGAATGACTATTGGTGCCTTGAAAAATATTAACACAATTCAATTTTTGATTAATAATCATTAGTCATGTAGATAAAATAACTGAGTGGGTAAAGGCAAGTATCAAAACAAGTAGAATTGTCTGATAAGTTAGGAAAGTAAACCACCTCACTGTAATGCAACCTTTAGAATCTGGAAAAAACACCATTTATTCCATATCATGATATAACAATATCCAATATCTAAGACAATATATAGTCTCATATCTCAGTGTGATATAATATCTTTATATTGCCCACATTAAATAACAGTAAAAGTATACCAAAACATTTATTTACAAATTTGTAAATTCATTCACACAGCTTGTGAAGTATAATCAGAGTATCATTCATACAGTCAACAATACAACACATGCATTTTTGCTAAAGCCTTTACAGAGTGCCCCACAAAGTTAGCTCTGCCCTGGTGTCACGGAAACACCACATGATATACAAATGGTCATTTTGTGGGTTTAAGATAGCAGTGAGATGATGAACAAACCTGTACTAACCTCTGCGAAAGTGTTGCCAAGGGCCATTTTCATGATGCGTCTTGTCTCTGTTAGAAAAATAAGAAAAGACAGATTTGGCTTGAGGTTAAAGAAACCTGTTGACCCTTAGTCCTGGTCTGTCTTTGCACTGTTCAATTATTGGTCTTAGTCTCAGTATTTGTTCCTTTAGCTGCATGGTGAACCTGTCACATAGACTAATGGTAAGCACTGAGGTCGATTCGGGTCCAAAAATAATCTTTTACCTCGGGCCACCACCAATTAACACTCCACTTTGACCACTGAGAGTTGATTAGGAAACAATTCCCTTCAATAAGAATGCTCTGTCTCATACTCACACGGTTTAAATGTGATTTGCTCATATCAAAAATGGTTCTATTACCATACATTTATATGTTAATATTTGAGTTTTCTTTCTCCCCTTTGGTTGGGCTGACTGACACTTCAGCATCGACACAGTCAAAGAGCCAAACAAAGCCATTTTTGTGGATGGACCATTATACAAGAGCTGCATGGGGAATGTGTGAGAATACAATCCAGGTGTCATTGCCCCTTGGTAATCTCTCTCGTCTTGAGGAATTCATTTTCTCTCCAGCTTCACTTGAAAATGACATTCTGACACCATTTACATGGAAATCACTTTGCCTCTTCATCTGTAATAGTGGCCTGTGTGCAGACAGGGCCTCTCAGACGGCTGGACTATTAATGGACATAAACAATGAAGAGGGCCAAGAAAGATAGAAAAGAAAAAAGATGAGAGGAGGAAAGAAGAAGGAATAAAAATAAAGACAAAGTGAGAAAAGAAAGAAAGAAAGAAAGAAAGAAAAAGAAAGAAAGACAGACAGAAAAGGTACTGAAACATGGTGTTTCCAGAGTTAAAGTCAAGGTCAGAGTTCTGGGTATTAAAAGCTCAAGAACAGATGGAGACACTGCGGGAAAGTATAATGTGGGAAATTCCTATTTCTCTCCTTAAACATGTGTATCTTCTCTTTCCCTCTCTTGCTCACTGTCTACCTCTCTCAAACATGTGAGAGATGTAAAGATTTTCCCTGAAAGAAGAGAAATCCACCATTAAAGCTTACAGTAGAGAAGGTGCTGAGAGGAATGCACACAGGCACAGGATAATGTCACAGTGAGATTTGAATACAAAAATGCGTCCATTCTTGAAAAGAGATCTGATCACCATAAGACAATTTCTTGTTAACATCAATAATTTCTCTGTGGTATGAGTGTAAACTTCCAGAAACACCTGTGTTTATGTCATAAAAAGAGCAACATTCCATTGCAATCTCAACAATTACACCTTTAAAGTCCAAAAAGACATGTCTGTAACACATCACACACATACTGTATGCATCTCCATGCACACTGCACAAACCTGTGCTGCCACTTAAGCATGGGGTCATGTACATTAGCTGTACATGAACATACACAACAATCTACACCATGTATTACTTTGTCAAGTCATGAATTAATGCGTGGTATAACGATGAACATGGAAATGGTTTTTATATAACACTGCATCATATTGCTTGTTTGCTTGTAGAAATGTACTTGTGATAGAAAAGATATGTGTGCTGTCATTTTGATTTAACTAACTGCCTCCACCTGGTATTACTGTAAAACTACTTGAAAAAGAGCTCATGCAAACACAGTAATAAAATATAATTTAAATTTGAAAATAATGTTACACTATACTACAACATTATCTATGCCCTTTTCCTTTATGACTAAACCAGACTTCCACCCAGCAAAACCCAGTTTACATGCATTGCAAGCATGCAAACTTTAAACTGTGTTTATAGAGCTAAGAGTATGGTGTTAAATGAGTCTTTGGTATTTAATTATACAGTGTATTTTGTATTTTGTTTGTTTGTATGTAATTACAGTAATTTAAAGAGGAATCTCTTCATTTGTTAGGCTGAAAAACATCTTACCTTTGCAAATAATGTGCAGGGAGAATTAGTATCTCAAGTTGTCACAATAGTGTTCATTGGGCCAAACTGTATTGAATTTTATGCGTTTGCGTTTGAGAATATATATTTTATCAGAACATGGACCTGCACTTGTATAGCGCTTTTCTAGTTGTTCGACCACTCAAAGCGCTTCACACTACGAGTCACATTCACCCATTCATATTCACACACTGGTGGTCAAGGCAACCTTATAAGGCGCCACCTGCTACTCAGTTTTTAGACATACTCATTCACAGATGGAACAGCCATCAGGAGTAATTTGGGTATCAGTACCTTGTCCAAGAATACTTCGACATGTTGATTGAAGGAGCCAGGGATTGAACTGCCAACTTTCTGATCAGAGGATGACCTGCTCTGGCACCTGAGCCGCAGCTGCTCAAATCAGACACAGATGCTGTTGGGCAGAGAAATGTTAATTAAAACATATCTTTTTAAGCCACAGTCAATAAATTAATATAGAGCAAGAGCAATGCTAACAGGCCAACACACCTTCACAACAACTGGAGTGTGGTAGAGATTGACCTTTTCACAACAGACATTTTGACTTTTTATAGTAGGAAAAGCACAGGGGAAATTGATAAGATTACCTTTCCGTCTAGAAATGAAAGCTCCTCTTAACTCAGCCAGATTACTTAATAACAATAAAAGTGTCAAGCTTTTGGAAAATTATGCCACTCTCTTCCCTGAATCCTCTGACTGAATATATTTTGTATTTGTATGTTTGTACATCCATTGTTGTTTTTTTCTTCCTCTTATACTTTTTTTCTTGCTTATTTATTTATTTGTTTGTTTACCTATGTATTTCCCCATCTGTATATTTGTCTGTATTATTTTCATAATTTCTCTACTGCGTTTTTTATTTGAAGCTTTCAGAATTATTGTTTGTTTGTGACGTGGCAAAATGGCCTTTTAAAAAACGCTTATAGACCCACCTTAGCCCACGCCTGGTTTTAGCTGTTACCACAAAACAAACCATTAAATACATCAATTTCATTAAATTTTAGCCTTTTTGTTGGAAAAAACAGAGTGAGACGTGTTTACACTTCTTATGTGTAACATTAACGTTAGTTCGGTGTCACTGCCGGTTGCAGTGGGTTTAGCAGATGCTAACGTTAGCTTAGTGTGAGCTAGCTTAATTTGCAGTGACGGTTAATTAGACGTTAGTGGCTATTTTTCTCGATTTTTAAAAACTGTATTCGAGCTGTAGGGCCTCTGAAACTAAAGGTATAATTGTGAATGTTAAAAACACTGCTATCACGACCATAATTTTAGCCACAAGAGCAAAATGTTCGTTGTTCGCTTACTCTGACTGAAGCTTTGCCACAATGGTTTAAATTCCGTGCAAAAATTGCGACGTTCAAGTCCACTTATTTCTAGAAGAGTCTATTTTTGGGAAGTTCCTATAAGTTACCATACTAATGTTAAAGCACAGTAGCTGGGATTCGGTGATGGCAAATTGAGGATAATATCATCGTTTGAGTCATAAAACGGGTCACATTCAAGACTATTTGCAGTATTTTGTGGTCTGTAATGTGTTACCTCAGGTAATTCCAATTTCTACGAGCGTCAGTAAAGGCAGCACAGCCGGGCATGCCATGCGTAGTTGCAGAGTTGATAGGTGGAAAAACCTTACGTCATTACGTACAGCGGGACGTTTCTGAGAAGATAAACAAAAAGGAAGGAAGCCTACGGCCATACAATCGCGGCAAAATCGGTTCAAAAAATTTAGCTTTCAAGCTACCGTTGCTTAATACATGTTTGCTTAGATAGTCAACATTGGGCGTTCACAATCATGGACGAAGGAATTATATTTCGTATGAGTGCATTTTCAGAGCAAGGGGGGAGGAAATACATGGAGGATGTTGTCGAGATACGAATCGAGTACGAGCCGACGCAGTCGCCGTCGCCAGCCGAAGATTATCCAAAGTCGCAGGGACATGGAGGACAGGGAAAAACGGAGAGTGAAGCCACAAAACAGACTGAAAATGAGAAACACGGTCATAGCGGGGCTGCCGAGTCTGGCCCGGCTTCTGCAATGTGGGTAGAGAGTCTAGCAAACGAGGACAGTGGCAACAACAGTGCACCGGCATCAGAGGAGAAAATCGCAGGGCATGCAGTCGACACTCGGAAGTCTGTGGCGTTTTTCGCTGTTTTCGATGGCCACGGGGGTCGAGAAGCTGCGCATTTCGCCAGAGAGAATCTGTGGGATTTATTGAAGAGGCAGCGGGGCTTTTGGTCCAAGGATCACAGTGAAGTGTGTGCTGCTCTTAAGAAAGGATTCATCGCCTGTCACCATGCAATGTGGAAAGAGCTACGTAAGTCATCAAACTTGTAATTTTCCGTTTTCATTGCTGCCTATTGCTCATAAGCCTTGCAGTCACAGCAAATTGTGTCACATGAGACAGTATCCCACTCAGCTGGTATTCCCGGTCCTCTGCCGACTGGCCCACCCCCATTACAAAAACACACTGAGCTGTAATCTGATCACAACACAGCTCTCATAGTTGACATAAGCCATACAGCTCTGATCAATGTTTTCATCACAGCATTAGATAAGTGGATCAAGGGTTAAAAGGGTAAAATACTACTCTGAAAGCCCCCAGAAGACCTAAGTAACTTAATGTAGTCAGTTTATCAGCAACTCATATTTCTGTCAATTTGTGGTTATATCAGGTTACAGTCTATGTTTGATGATAGCTGCGATTGTGTTCTCCCTGTGCATGACGGGTTGTCCTTTTCAGCAATGCTTTAGTATCTATATAATACAACCAGTGCCAGGCCTAGCACATTCTGTGACCAGGGCAAGCTACCCCTGGTGTCCCCACCTCCCAAAACATATATTTATTACAGGCAAAATCAAGAGTAAATTAGAAAATTAGAAATTAAACGCAACAAAAGCCCCCCAAAATTATATATATATATATATATATATATATATATATATATATATATATATATATACCCATACCTATTAATGCTCTAGAATGTTCTGACTGTAATAATCTCTCACTGATGAACATTAGATGAACTGCATTGTCAGCACTTCAGGTGGTGCTCATGCTACTTGCCAATCATAGCATCAGGTCATTGGATCAAGTTTCCCTCAGGTTCTATATATTGTGAATTAGAAATTTTAAAAAAAGTTGGCCCTACACCGCCACCCCCCTCTGGGTGGCAGCTGCCCACGCTGCTTATAAGAAGATCCGCAAATGATGTAGTCGTTATTGAGTTTTATCACATCTATTATTAAAAGCTGTTGTTGTCCAATGTTGTTCATCCATCAGTATTTTCCACAAATGTGAAATACTCTGGATAATAAATATATATGTAGTGAAAGGGGTTCTGATAGGGGTTTGTAGAAAGTGGCGCTGAATCAGGAATTGGGTCAAAAAACGAGGCTACGAGAATCAGGACTTAATGTGAAAATCTTCTTAAAAAAACAACAGTCAAACACAAACTGAGACATGAAGATCAGATCACCTCAATTTACTGTAAAGCAAACTGTGAGGTTCATATAAAAGCTATACAACAAATGACTCAATAGTAAAGCAGTGGTGGAAGAAGTATTTAGATCTGTCACTTAATTGAAAGTAGAACTCCTACAGTGTGGAAGCACTCTGTTGCAAGTAAAAGTATCCAAAGTATCAGCATTAAAATATCCTCAAAAGTACCAAAGGGTAAAATTCATTATGCAGAATGGCCCATTTCAGAATTATATATATTACAGGATTATAATTAGTCATCTATTAATGTATTTATTAATTAAATATTGCAACTGGTTAAGAGGAAGCTAACTTTAATTAATTAACACATACATGTTTGGTAGATTAATATAATGCATAATAATATATCATAATGTTAGTTTATTTATATTTTGTATTAATAATCCTAATCTGCAAAGTAATTTAAGATTTGAAATAAACCAAATGCAGTAAATAGTACTTCGTCTCCAAAATGTAGTGGAGTATAAAGTACAATGTAGTATAATATGGAAATAGGTCTAAATGAAAAAAAAAAAAATAGGTCGAAAATGTCAGCAATGTTTCCGTCATTAGAATCTATGTGTGGCTTTTAGACGCAGCGCAATTAATGATTAAGTTTCACTTTTACCATGCTTGGCTTTCTGCCGCTCTGTCTGTGCCCTGAGTATGCTCTGCGCGCCGAGAGTGTGGTGCAATTCATAACTGAACAGCTGTCTTCGTTTATGAGATGTAAAATCAATTTGTTGCTGCAAATGTTGTGACTGTGGCGGGCTGCCACAAAGAAGTGAATGTGCTGGAGACACTATTGTACTGACTAAATGTAGTACCATCCCACTAGCTGTATAAAAGTCAAAATGGACAAAACCACAGAGAAAAAGGGAACCTTTGGCAGCATGTTGCATATCACTGTTAAACTACTTTGCTGACATAAGTATAGAGGTACTGTTTGCAGTAATTATGGACTGTTGGGGTGGGATCATTTGTGTTTCCGTCTGGTTAGTAACTCTAGGTCAAGCCTGAGCTGAAGCCAAGTCTAAAACCTAACCTAAACAGCATGAGGCTACCCTTCAGGGATACGTTTCTATGGTAACATGGGTTTAACCTATTTAATCCTGCTTTATGAAACAAATTTCTCCAAAATGAGCCAGATTTACTCAAGTAAGCCTGTCTTATGTGGTCATCGTGCTTTATGAAACAATCCCCTGATCCGCGGCTGACAGAATGCATTTTTAGGAGTGCTATTTGACTGTGATAGTGTGCAGTTAATTGGTTTTTCATCTTTTCCTGTTTTTCTAGTTGTTTTTCTTTACTGTCATCTAAAATCTAAGATATTGTTCATCAAAATCTAAAAAAAATGTACTCACAGCATTTAGTAATTTGTAACTAGTTCTTGATAAATGCCTATTTTAAGATCATTTTGGCATTGTGTTATTGTCTTTACTGATAGTACCAACAGTAGTTCCCTTACAAACTTTGACCATATCTGCAAAAGCACACAAAGTACTGAAACACACTGATTAATTTGCAGCCTCTAATTGTGCAAATAGACAAATGTTCCAACACCACTGTGTCTCCATCAGTCAGAGACCATGTGGGATTAGTGAGTGATTTGTTTTTTTCTTTTTTTTCCCCTCACAGCGGAGTGGCCAAAGACGATCACTGGCCTGCCCAGTACATCGGGCACCACAGCCAGCGTGATTGTGATCCGCGGAGTTCACATGTATGTTGCCCATGTAGGAGACTCAGCCGTAGTGGTTGGAGTGCAAGAAAATGACTCTGATATCAGGCTCCAGGCACTTGAAATAACACAAGACCATAAACCAGAACTTCCCAAAGAAAAGGAAAGGATTGAACGACTGGGTGGCAGGTGAGTTGGTGAGCAGGACCTCAGAGTGGACTTCCTCTGGAGGGGGGGGGATTAAATTGTATTATAAGGTTAGAGGCTGTGTCAGTAACATGACACATGATGGAAGCTGTTATTTTCTTCCACGTGTTTCTTTCAACATTTCAGTATTACCTGTCAATCTTAAAAAGTTTCCCTTGTGTTGAAGTGTGTCATTCTTGTTACTGTAGTGTAATGAAGAAATCCGGGGTGAACCGTGTCGTGTGGAAGAGGCCCCGGCTCACTCATAATGGCCCTGTGAGGAGGAGTACAGTCATAGACCAGATACCATTCCTGGCTGTGGCCCGATCTCTCGGTAAATGTAACACCCTGTTTGTCAGTGTCAGCAAGGGTATACTGAGAATTTTTGTTGAGTTATTGCTTCAAAACTAAGAATATTTTCTCATCTTTTGTAAGGTGATCTGTGGAGCTACGATTTCTACAGTGGGGAGTTTGTGGTTTCCCCCGAGCCCGACACCACTGTGATGACCCTTGACCCCAGTCGGCATCGCTACATCATCCTCGGCAGTGATGGACTGTGGAATATGATGCCACCCAAAAATGCTGTCAATATGTGTTATAGCCACGATAAAATGGTGGTGCGTAATTCTTTGACTAATCTCAGCCTTATGCACTTTTCAAACGATGGCAATAGGTGGGCTTCTATTAAGCCTTAAATTGATCAAATTGAAACTGCAAAAATATAATATGCCGTCAAGTTCCAAAAATGTCATATTTATCACAGAACGTTTTTACGCTTGCATGAGGTGGTATTTCAGGCAATTTGATTTGTTTGGTGTAAGGTCGTCATAAAACTCATCATGTCTCAGTCTTAAGTCTGACCTTTTCTCTTCTTGACGTTCACCAAAATCAAACACGTTTTATATTTTTGTACATTTTACGTCTTTAGTAAAGACAGAGGGGACTCCAGGAGGTGCAAGAACATGAACAAGTCACAGATCTCTGACAAAAAACAAAAAACTGGTGGAGTGGTATTGTGAGCAAGAGTCTGTGTTTAATTTGGCGAGTATCTGATCTGCCAGTCAACACTATTTTGAAACAATTTGCCTCACATTCCCACCGTCTCCTCCCACTAAAACAGTGAAGCTAACCGACAGAGGCTGACAGCGAGTTGAGGCGAGAAAATCCAAAAGTTTGTACACAAATACAGTTTGTCTTTTTGGATTAAATTACTGCCGAATTGACAAGAGTAACGTCGACATTTGACGCTTTTAATTTTGTGTTTCTACAGTTATTGTTTTTTTCAGAGAAGTATGAAATTGTCAGTGTCATATCTCTTAAAGGGAGTTTGGTGTAGTATTTTCCACCAGAAGCAGGATGGTGAATAATGTCAAAAAGAATCGAGTTGTAGTCTTGCAAATAGTGACCAAAAATGTATATATATATATATATATATATATATATATGTGTGTGTGTGTGTGTGTGTGTGTGTGTGTGTGAGAGAAAGTATCAGACTTCAGTCATTTCAAAGTTTTCTGATGTACATACAACGCACCCGTTTTTGAGAAGTGTTTCATACGTAATCACGTACTGAGGAATGTTTTGTTTTAGATATAAAATAGTTATAATTTTGTCATAATGAAAGTAGTAGTAGAAGCAGTATTTACAATTTAAACGATTTCATGATAATTTTCTCTCTGCTACTTTTCTATTTTTTTATTTTGCTTTTAGGGACCAAAGGGAATGTCTTGCGCCCGTCGATTGGGATGCACAGCCCTGCTGTTTTGGAAAGAACGCATGCTCCGTGCAGACAATACAACAGTTATCGTTCTGGCGCTACAGGAGCGTGGAGGCCCACAGATCCCTATGCACCGAGATGAGATTGTTGTCGACATGTCTACAGGAATTGACCATGTTCCATTCCCAGGAACTACTTATAACACATGTGCTGTCCCAAAGGTCAGTGCCAAAGTTTTGCTGCATCCTCATCCTCCTTTTACAATGTTTCATTAGGATGAATCATATAAATCACACGGCAAAATGACATATATTTTCCAAATGCAGAGTCGGTCACTGCTGGGGAAAGTTCACTAAGGCCACTCTGACAATGGAAAAATATACTGAATATTTGTGTGTTTGTTTGTTGTTTGCTGTTCACTGTATTGTCCTTTTTTCAATATTCCAGTCCATGTTTTATTGTCATTTTGTTTAATACTATCACCAATTAAAATCTGAAAGTGTGTAGTCACCAGTGGCTGCTGACCTGAGGTCATACCAGCAGTTTCTATCAGTGGACCTTTGGTTTCAACAAATCACTCTTTGTTTCCGGGGCCAACAGGAGGAGCATGAGGATGACATGTTTTTTGAAGAAGATGAGATATATGGAGAAGAACATGAGGGATGGCCATGCCTGGAGTGGTAGTGAGGTGATTGCTCAGTTCTAAAAATGTATCAAAGCGTCAACAACATGACCAGCCAATGATTTATGTCACCTGTTAGCTGAAAATTCAGGCTTGTTTTGTTGAACCTGGTGGCAAATATTCAGCCGTTTTAACCTAAAATGTCAGAGCTGGTTGTGTACTTTTTGCGAGCCAGCATTGATTACAGCGGTGCAATATCAGCAGAGATGAAGATCACTTATTTCTTAAAATATGTTGCCCAGTATTTTACAAAGCCATTTTTATTTAAGTGATATTATCAATTCAAAAACATTGAATAGCTTTGTTAGTTGAAGATGATCACCATCAACAGTGCCACCTGAAACCTTCATTAGGCTTTTGCCACTAGAGGGAAATATTAAATGAGCTTAACTATTAAAACATGTGGAAAACATTTTTTAAAAGGCAATTCGCAGTGCCAACACTAATAACAGCATACTAGATCTCACACGCGTTACACTTTTGTTGTGTTCAGTCGTAAAGGAATACTTAACTCGCAAAATGACCATTTGTTTGTCAATTGCTCACCAGGTTGATAACTTAAATTTGTGAAGCAAACTTTGTTTTGCTCGCATGAATCCATGTTGAAAAGAGGATCCAAAAAGGTGAACATTGTTCACAAACTGAAGTAAACGGAGACCATGTTTAACAATAGCAACTATATCATAATATCTGTTTACAAACTCTCATACATTTCAAATTATTTGTTCAGTACTTCTGAAACACATGCATTTTTGGGGGAAAAAATGGGATTCAAAAGATGTCAGCACAAACAGCCTCATGCATAGAGGAAGTGGTTTATATGGTCACATTTTTGTGAAAATGCAAATTCTGGAAGTTCTGGAAGTTCTGAGCATACAACTACATAAATGTAACTTGGATTAAACAGGACAAGTTGTGTGAGAGTTTGTAAATGGATGTTTTGATACAGTTTAATCTTAAACGTGGCCCCTCTATGAGTTCAAGATGAATTTTTGTGGATTTTTTAAATTTTTTGGGACAATGGTCATTTTGTTGGTGAAATAATTATTTAATATGGACCAAGTGAAAGTTTCATCAGTTATCATGATATTGGATGAACAAACGGCACAACATTATTTTTGAAACATTTATTCCTATTAATTTTGTCTCCCTCACTCAATTTGGATAAAAGGACAAAATATTGCTTTTATTTAACTATTTAAAAATAGGAGACTTTATTGGGAAAAAGAAGTTCATTTGATCTTTTTTTTATTTTGCCTCAATAATACTTATTAACGATGCATTATATTTTTTTCAAAAGTGTAACGCTACAAAATAGAGAACTCCGATGACCCTTCTAATACCCAAATTACCCAGCTCCATCATTCTTTAAAATAAAAGTCATATGTCTACATTCACGGACTGTATTTTTTACAACATGGAGCAGTATTGTTTTAAACTATTGTTTATTTTCCATGGTTTTAGTCTTTGTCCATTTGTAACAGCTTTCATCTCTATGTCTCATTCTTAAAAAGTTGTGTGTGACAGAATTTGAATGAATTTAGACCTGTTAATAGATGTATATTGTTGTATTGGTAATTTGATTATTGCAATAGTAAATGATTTCATTTTAATTTTGATTTAAATTTTGTCTGTTTCATTTCAGCAGAGCGATGCAGTGAATGCTTCCTCACCATTCAAAGACAGTTCCACAGCTCTGGAGCAGGCATTTGGGCTGTATGAGGCGGCCTCCTGTGCCACCGCACAGCTCCTACCTGACGATGACTCCATGAGGGCCACATTGCCGCCCTCAGACAGTTCGGTGAATGTTTTCGAAAAGCAAGACTCGACAACCCAAATGGACTGCGCCACTCCTGCTCCTCCGTTAAAAAGGTCTCGCCGTTCTCCGCACATCCCGCCTGAACTTAGAGGTCCTCCCAGTCGGCTCAGCTTGTCCTCCAACAAAACTGTCCCCAGGAAGATGCCTCATAGCAACGTGCCCAGCGAATCCCGGCAAACTCGCGCTCAAAAGAGAGGTTCCTCTGAGGAAAGCGGTATCCTACCACAGCACCACAACGCTGCCTTGTGCGTGTGTTGAATCTTGTCTCACAGAAACAGTGTTTTCGCCCTGAGGCTAGAAGGATATGCGCATTGTGTCAACTTTGCTCATGAATCAGGTTTGCCACAGGCCTATTCCTAAATGTATACTTTTTATACAAAGTATTTGTTTTTGTAAATATGTGACAGATTTTAGATTGTAAATGTGTTGCTGTTTTAACCTCTTGCATTTCCTTCCTGCCCCCTCTTTAAATTTTAGTCCATGGTAATTTAAAATTTTAGATCCATTCAATCAACACAATCTATTTTCATACTTAGAAGTATGTATAGTATATCCAAACAATGTATTTTGAAGAAGATGGATCGCTACAGTCTGAGATAACATTGGTTCAAAATTGTGACACATGCAATCTTGCAATTTTCCTCAAATTAATTCCCTAGTTTTGATCTTTTTACTTGTTGGATGCTATAAAAAAAACAGCCTTTCCTTTATTGAGGTCAAAACCTCAGACCAGTTGTTTGGAATCTTTCCTCTTGGATGAAACATGTTACCATGCCATTGTTTATGCTTTCTTCTGTTGTTTAATCAGGTGCAATAGAAGCCCCTGGCAGTGGCAACAGTGTTGCATGCAAAATAATGGAACATTTTCACAAGCAGCAGTCTGAGGTAATAATGGTGGTACTGACTTTTAAGTTTTTATTATTTGTTATGTGTCTTTAACAGTGGCTAATTATACTGTCATGATCACAACTGCTTCTTAGCTAATTTATGTATCTTAAGCAAAGCTTGTGAGGAGGTAGCTTAAAGGGTTAATTTTCTCAAATCACAAAAAAACATTCTCATTCTCAAAAACATATTATCTTGTTTACTCTAGTTGTATCTATTCATATACAACCCCAATTCTAAAACAGTTGGAACACTGTAAAACATGAATGAAAATTAAATGTACTGATTTGTAAATCTCTTTTGATCTATTTTCATTTGAATACAGTTCAAAGACACAATATTCAGAGTACAAACTTAAACTGCATTGTTTTTTGTTAATATACACTCAGCCATGTTGTTGTAACACATCTAGAATGTGGCTTGCTGGAAAAAGCAGGGACTCTCCTGATAAGACAGCACCTTGATGGCAGCATATGTTGCTCCAAAACCTGTTTGTGACTTTCACCATTCATGGTGCCTTCAGAAGTTACCACTGCTATTGGCTTTAACACACCCCCATACCATCAAAGATGGATGTTGGCTTTTGAATGATGCACTGATAAGAATCTGGATGGTCCTTTCCCTCTGTGGCCCAAAGGACACAACATGCATGATTTCAAAAAACAATTTTCAAATGTGGACTCATCAGAACACAGCACACTTTTCTTTTAATGCAGTACAATCTGAAAAAAAGTTTATCAATCGGAACACAAAATGTTGTGGCTATGTACCGCATCCAGTCATATTAAGCTAAAAAAAATACTATTGCGAATTAATGCATTCTCTTTTTCATCTACTTTGTATACAGCATCTCACTGTTTTTGAAATTGTAGTTGTAGATACTGTTGTGTGATTTTATTGAATTGACCCTTTGAAGGTACCCTGGGTGATGTTTTTTTCATTGTTCATATTGATCCATTCCATGCATGTCAATTTATGATTTGGCCAGTGGGTATTGGTACTGTGTGGGATGCTGATGTAAAAGCTAAGGTCAATACCTGTGCCTCACTGGAAGGTGGTTAAAAGTGTGCTTTGCCCTGTTTGCCCTTCTGCTTTGTTGTCATGTATTTTTGTGTGTTGTTTGCTCCCATAACTTGTGTTTTAAACTGCACTTAAAACACCTTATGGTACGAATGCAGGAAGTGCCCGATTCATGGTATATAATAATTTATAAAGTGATCCAATTTGTGTTAATATGGCAGCTCAATTCCTGTTCTAGCTGATTTCTTTGCCTTCGTTGTGCATGAAAGTGTCATGGTTGCCTTAGCACAAATGAGTCAGAGGTGCTTTTCACAGGTTTTCCTATTTGGGACTCAAACGGGTGAGAATCTCCGGGATATGTCAATGTGAGTATGGCTGTGGCGGAGCTTCAACTGTTTATCATGCACCTTCAGTTCTACACAAATGTAATTTTACCATCCACACTACAGCTTACTGAATCATCTAAACCTGGTTCACATTTTTTTTTAGTTCTGTTATAGAGCAGTTTGTTGGTTGTACAGTTCGTCAATATGCAATAGAAGTTTGTACAGTACATTATTATGCAAAGTTATCTGGTTTTTCAGGAGTCTGGCATGCTCAGATCTAATCTGTATGTTGTAAAGTGTCCTGAGGTAATGGATGTTAATGGGCATGTGTTTTTGTTTTTTATTTTTTTGAAAATAACAATACTTGGGTCTGGCTTCATATCCACTGCAGCCAGTTTTCAGGACTAATTGTATAAGCTACATGCTTTGAAAGTGACTGGATCTACAGTGTCTGTGTGGTGTAATAAAGTTCTCATTTTCCAATTGGTGCTGTTACATCTGTTGCAGTGTCTGTTTTTCAAACAACGATATCTAACACCAGCGTGTAAGTGTTATCATGTCTATGATTAATGACTCAAGTATGTTTCTGTTTCATAAAGTAACTTGTTCATTAACTTTGTCAGAATAACCTTGTTTATATTGGGTTTAGCTACTGTGTAGCTTGAATACAGGGGTAATACTCACATTTATACCGGGTGCACTGGTGGTATCTTCCAGTAGATGGCGGTAATATAAAGGGATTTAACAGTTGTGTTTTTACAGGAACTGGTCTTGATAATATCTACACACAGTGTTCTGCAGTTTTAATTTCACAGGTCTGGGTCTGTGACATGCATAGAACATATATTTGCCTTTGATATAGAATGAGTTCAAAAATTAATATTTAATTCGTTTTTTTAATTAATATTAATATTTTACTTTTCAACAATGAAAGTTTTACGTTGAGATCTGCGTTGTAGTCAAGACCACCTAAAGCAAGACCATGTCATCATTTCCAAGACCAGAGTGTATCATCAAGACCTAAGGCCTGTGTGACACAACAAACTAGTAGCAATAAAGGCTGACTGTTCGTCGTCTCATGCCACCTGCTTCTCAGCCAAATAGTAGCACATGACAACACCACAAAGACTGAAGCCAAAGACCAACTCGCAAGTGCGTTCTGTGCCTGCATGAAGGTAAATAACTCTCCATACCAGCAGGCTGAGGTTGTCTGTATTCCTCGTTCAAAAAGGGAAACCGTAAGATCAACAGAACAGATTCAAGATGCTAGTTAGCCAGTTAGCACATTAAATAAACTGTTGTTGAAACAACAAAGGATATTTATTGTGTGCTAGCAAACAGTTCTGAACTGTCCCTGCCAAAGAACCCAATGGCTAAAAATAATCGGCGCATTTAACAAGTTGATTTTGATCTCACTCCCCCTTCACTTTAGATGTTTCTTTACTTTCCTCACTTCTGTATCTTTTCTCATGCACTGAGCTGAACCACCAATCAGAGTGATTTCATTCACCAAGGCTGTCTCTGACGCCCGGTCATCATGCTGAATCGGCTGAAAAATAGCTGACAAGGACCGACAATGGCCGACTGGGGTCAATGGTGCGGGACATATCGCAAAAACTAGGGCGACAAACGCTCACCGATGATCCAACATTTACCCATGGTCGACCCTCAGATTGGTATATCAGGGATTGGTGTATCAGAGTCAAGACCAGACCAGTGCGAGTCCCACACTGCATGACACACTTAACAATAAAATGTTGAACATGCAAACCATAGACACTCCTCAAACTAATGTGAAACGTTTATATTCCCATAAAACATGCGCAGAAGACAAATGAAGATGTGTCATCATTCAACTCTTTTATTCCAAGACTTTGTGTATATTTATGAGTGTACCATTAAAAAATGTCTTGATAAAATAATCAAAAGACATCGCAGAGATGAATTTCATGTATGGGAATGTTCTTTGTTTGTTTGTTTTTTGAGCAAACAAACACAAATACTAGGGAGCTGAAATCAACTGTACCATCTTAGTTCAACATTCAGACATTTTAATGATATTAATATATACATTTCTTTGTCGTCTCCTATGGATGGATCTGCTTAAACTATGCTAAACTGCCCCCACAATCTCTGGTGATACTGCTCTGTTTCGTCTGTAATACAGATGAAATGAATGCAAAGTACAAACAGAGGGCTTTGTTTGTCTCTGTATATTCATCTTACACTGAGTGTAAATTAGCCTTGAAAAAATGAGACTGAGACCTTCAAAAAGTGGTCTTGAGACCATGACTGATTTTAAGTACTACAACGCTGGTTGAGTTTGTTTTTTGAGTGTGTTGTTCCAAGGTCAAGAATGACCTATCAGAAGAGAATCCAAAACATATTCAGAAAAATGGAGGGTTAACATTATAGTTTCATAATAACTGACATATTCTATCTGCTGATGCATATGGTCAAAATTGAAAGTAACTGCTGGGACCATAGACTGTATATAAAGATGGACAGCATGACAGTTACCCCAAAGTGTAGTTTATTAGTCTGGGCCGCCCCCTGGTGTCTGAATGTAGTATAGGTCCTAATGCCTGCCCCTCCATGTTAATGTATGGACATAGGCCAAATACATTTTTCCCAAAGATGATTTCTGACACTGAAGGTAGTTCTCATCACCCTGATGTTTGTTCAAGTGTTTGCTTTTTTGATAGGCTGGGTTTAAGTGAGTTAATAAGTTATACAGAAAGGGGATTTTTTGCCATGATTGACAGCTGTGTGTGCCAATCCATGCACTCACATTCAACGGGACCGCTTGCGATTTATTGGACGGATGTTTTGGCGGGAACTCCCCTGATGCGGACATCACTGCTGCGCATACTCAAGCTCCAAATGACATCACTGGTGCAAGATAGCAGCGCCCGTATCTCGGATATTTAAACCTCATTTAAGCACAGCGGGGGTACGTTGAGGTGTGTCGTCCATCTTCAGTCTATGATCAGTTCACCCAATGTCTGTTTTATCAATTTAAGTTTCAGACTTCACACTCTTTCACTCTGGTGTACTGTAGGTAGACTGAAAGAAATTAGGATGGGCTTCTGAGTACACAAGTCTTTCCATCCCTGTAGTTAGGTGGGCTTGAAAACTTGACCCACATACAAGTACATGAAAACATCCCTGGTATTTTCTATCTGTTTTCTTGTGATGCAATGTCCTTGTGACATATACCATACTTTAGGAACACATTTCTTGTCCTTAGGAAGGGTTTTTCTGAGACATTACAGACATCAGATCCATGATAGCAGTGTCTTGACTTGAATATTTCATTGACTGTCAGCCCAGCATCTGCTGACCTGCCTAACATGCAACATTCTCCTTTTACTGCAGACAGTCTGTCACTGTATATCAGCCAGTGGAGCGAATCATTGTCCACCACCTCACTCTCTACTCCCCCTCCTCTTATTTCTTACAAATAAGCATCATCACAGCAAACTTGGAGGGACTTGGAGAGCGAAGACATACAATTCTGACACCTCAACCCAGTGCTAAACCTTTCTTTATCCCATATCCATGACAGTGTGGTGGATTCAATGGAAAGATTAAATGTAACAACCTCAAAGGTTGGAAATAAGACACACAAATCCCAGCAGACAAATTAGCGCTTTCAGCCTTCTCTTTTGCCCAACTCTAAATACCCAACAATTTCACACACACCCACAATCTGAATAGTGCTCACACACTTTTTAAAAGCCCAAACTGTGGTCAGGGGATTGTTTGTGTGGTTGAAGCATTTAAAGATTTTTAATTTTATTTTTTATTAACTTCTTTTATTAGATATGACTCAAACTCCAAAGGATGTGTTGCGCTGTCCCAAGTGGTCTCCTTAGCTGGATTTCCATCCTCCTTTTCCTTAATATGATCCCAGAAGACGCTGCATGAGGCTCATTTAGCAGGGTGATTAACACATTCAAGGGCAATCAAATATCTTCAAAAGCAGTATATGTCTTTAAAGTTTACATTTTAAGATAATCTAAGTAACATATAGCTGTTGTTTCAACAGTTCTTTCAATCACTACATTTCAAAATGCATTAGATGTGTTAAATAATCTGCTACATGTTAAAGAAACAAGATATAACCTTGATTTCCAAAAGATGTTCCCTTTCATCCTAATCGCCCAAACCATGCTTACTTGGATTCTGAAGCGGATACAGATACATTTAAGGAAAAAAAAACCCTGTGTAAATGAGTGGAGAAACATATGTTGATCTGAAACTCAGGCTGCTCCTGCACCTTGCGGTGGTCTAGTGCCTTTCTTACTTTATCTTGTCTTTCTTTTTCCTCTGTCATCCCACTGCTCTGACTGCTATGCTTACTCTTTCTTCTGTCTCTATAACCTTTAAAACAGACATTAATATGTAGGTTTATAAGTTACATCTTTACAAACAGTGTAATTTTTTTTATTAAATTAGGTTGATGTTCATCTGTCACCTTCAAGTTGAAGTACCAAGAAGTATCAGTTTTGACTTCAAAGACATCTATTACAAACAAATCAACTGAAATGAGCATGCTAACCAACTAGCCCCAGCCCACCTCAAGAGGTGATAGTGAGTCCCTGTAGCATCCAGTCTACCCTCAGTCCAACATAAGAGGATGAAGAAGTAGAGCTGCCCTAAAGGCTTGCCAATCACATTTAAGGTACAGCCCTTTGTTAATTCTAGATCCCTGTGCTGTGATTGGCAAAAGCGCTGTTCGTCCAATCATACTGACCGATCGTTTGGAGAGCAAGGCCACGAAATCCCCTCCCCCCAAAAAAGCAAATTCAGTATGTGGACTCTGAAGGAAAGCCGACCAAGAGCCTGGGCCGTGGGCACGGACCCAGCTGACCTCCCACCCTCCCTCCAGTTCTGTTCCCGAGGAACAGAGCACAGCTTGGGTCAATGGAGCTTGCTGGAGGCTGCTCAGGCGGTGTGGGATCGAGCCAGGCGGCTGAGAGTCAAGCCAGAGAGGCAGTCATAGCGAGTGAGAGGACAGATCCCACAAAGCTGCTGGAGAACCAGAGGCCAGGAGGTCTCTGCCCATGGCCGACGGCCCGCAGTTGGCTGTCGTCCAGAGTCCACATACCCCTGGATTTGGATCCTCCAACATGCTCTGTGGGCCCTGGCTTTACTCTCACCCTCTATAACTATCTCTCCTGCCCCAGTATTGTCTCCAGGTTTTTACAAACAAAACATATTGTAAATTATGCTTTTTGATAAACTTCCCTACAAAGTTTTGTAGCTGTATTTAAAGTCAATAAATGCTTTGCTGGATCTATCATAATGCCGCATCCCCAGGTGACATCTATTGTTTTCCCCACCCACTTGATGAAACCAGAGATGGACGGTATTTTGTAGTGGCCCATCATCATATCGGCAAAGGGGCTAAAAACAGCACGTCCATGGGGGCGATAAATATTTATGACTCCCGCAGAGTCATTTGTCCCAGGAGTAAATGCCAATTGTAACCTTTCCAATTAGATACAAAAGCCAGATGTTAGGGGCTTCAGAGTTTCAGTAGTTTGGTTTAATTTTTGCTTAGTGTTCTGTTAGTAGTTGGCTTGGAGGTGAAATGCCGCCCCACATCAGTTTGGCGCATGTGTCAGGCATTACACATTGTACCTTTGGCACTCTTAGTATGGACAGGAGCAGTGAGCGCTATGAGTGTCTTAGCTTTTGGTGGAGCCTGCCTTACTTGTTTCTTTCCATGTCTCCTGTCTCCTTCTGACAGTATCAGTAGTGTTCCAGCAGGCCTTTAATGGCTTGCCCTCTGCCACTCTTGGGAGGCTCTAGAGTAAGTGCTAGATGAGGAGAAAGACTCCTCCATATGATGGGAGGTGACATGCCCTCCTTTTCTCTCCTTGCACTGACTCAAAGAAGCAATCGTGATCAAATACTGTTTTCATCACAAAAATTCTTTTTATATCTCACTCTTGTAGAAGATTAGACTCAGACTATCCCAGACTTATAATCCTCCACTTTATATGATATAGTCCAGTTGTACTTAAACTCTGCCTTTCTGGTCCTATGTGTCACTGGTGTGGTTTGCAGGCATCTCGTGGTGAATTAGAATGTTACTAGTTAGCCGATTCTGACGATGGTTTCCAGCTTGTTGAAACACAATGACATCCATTTGTGGTCGGTTATGAGCTCTGGCTTCACGTCGACGCCTCCGAACTGGATGGCCTGTGAGGTTGACCAGGATCACACAGACCTTCCCAATAACCCTTTCAGACAAGAGTCACTCATTTAGACGGATGGCACCTTCACCCCTAATACAGTCATCACATCTCTTTCCGCTTCATGGCTTCTTCACGGTCCAGCGCCTCCCTTCACAATTTCTTTCTCTCCCTCGATATCTCAGTCCACTCACTTATTCACTCTGTTGCTCATAGACAAAAACTCACAGGGACACTCAACCCAAATTGCCTGCAGCTCAAAGTCACTCATTTCATCGCAGCACATGTGCACAGAGTGAACGTAATCTGAAAAAGTGTCATGGAATGAATTTAATGTCTACTTTATGTCCAACCAATAGGACCTCACTTTTTCCATATGAGGCTACATGCTTATTTTCGGAAAGTTTATTTGTATGTTATGTTTTAACAGTAATTTCACATACATATGCAATAATCAGAAGCCCCCCACGCCCATGCAAATATATTCAGTGACTCTGGCTAATTAGCAGAGATGGAACCAAGTCATTGTTTTTCAGGTTACAAGTAAGTCTAAATCTTTTCGCTCGAGTCCCAAGTCAAGAAGACAAGTCCCAATACAAGACTGTGAAGTACAAAGTCAAATCCCAATTCCTCAACTTTGAGTTTCAAGTCCTAAAGAAGTCATTAGGAGCTCTTCACCAAATATGTAATTTTAACAATGGAGTAATGGTAGCTTAGCAGTAGCTCACTATGTTAATAACTTGACTTATTCACCAAATGTAATGCCATTTTAACAACATAATAATATGTTAAATCTACAAAAATAATGAAGGCTTTTTAAAATGCGTATTTACTTGTTTATATGTATTTACTTATTAAAGTAAGTTTGTCAAAAGTTACTCAGCTGTATTCTGAAAAATGGGGAAGCATAGTTTGCAAACAATGTTAATTCAGCCTCGACATACCATTCTTGTGCAACTTGTCAGATTAAGTTGGAAGTTGTTGCTTTTGTCTTAATTAAAGGACTTACACACACATGCAAATGTATTCAATAGCTCTGGCTACCTATCTGAACAGGAACCAAGTCATTGTTTTGCAAGTCACAAGCAAGTCTCATGCTGCAGTCGAATACATCTTTTTGCTTAGGAAGGTTCTTAACTGCGTGAGATGACCCGGAAGTAACTGAGCGGCTGCCATGATAAGAGCTATTCTAATTCTCCTAATATTAAAGAAAGGTGTGTCAGTGCTTCCTTTATAATCTCTTTCAGCATAGAATACACTGGAGCATCCCTTACCAAAGGAAGGGAGAGAATTTAGTCCCACAATTCTTTGCGGTGGCAACTTTTAAAGTAACGCACAACTTTGGCCGCAATTTGGGGAAATGTATGAGCCGAAACAACTTTAAAACACAATCATGTGAACATGAAGCCATTTACACAGGTTTAGAATCAGATCTTTACCCTAGGCTGTATATTTATCAAAAAACACATATGTTTTTGCTTCTTATATGCAGATTTTGTTATTGTATTTTATGTTTTATGTGTATTTAATATTTACTATTGACTGTTTTCTGTAATACAGCTTCTAGCGAAAATACTTCATATGATTGTATTACTATAACCAGAGTGACAATAAACATCTGTAGCCTCTAAGATCATAATCAACACACTACCCAGAACAGGAGGGGCTGCTTTAAGAGAGCTGATGTTTTCAGTTCATCAGGTTTGAAGCGTAACAATGATCTTTTGTAAAAGACATATCGTACATATTTTCATATTTATTATGTCCATGGAATCATATAAGGATTCATGGTGATAAATATGAGGGGAAAAGGAGGGTGAGTGTGAGCAACCATCTCATGTGACTGCGTTACATTTCACTTCTATGACTGACCCCTATATTACTCTTTATTTTATTTCTCATTTCTGCTATTTTTCACCAGGTTGTCCCTTTTTAACCTTTATAACATGCATTAAACAATGAGGCAAGTATGCAAAGTGCAAAGTAGTCCTGACTAAGACAATAATGATAACAATAATGATATAGTTTTGTAGTCCATCATGTGAACAATGTAGTTTCATCACAGCAGACCCAGGTCAATAACCCCTGCCGTCGCATCATTACAAAGTCGAGGAGAAGCGCAGTCGGATTCCCTTTGCCTAAGTGCTTTTGAATTCTCGTTTCTTTCCTTGACCTTGTCTTGTTTTCTCAAGAGATTAATTACAGGTAGCTAGGAAAGGAGATTATTTGACCTTTTTGATCACAGCTTCAGACCTTTGTACTTTAGCACTAAGTCAAGTCAGGTAAGTCCCAGGATAAGCCTAAACTTTTAGTTTTGTGTCTCAGACAAATCATTATGTGCTCTTAACCAAAGGTAAAGCTATTTTAACATTAACATTTTAACATTAGCTTAGCATTTGCTCATGCTGGTAAAAAATAACTTTGACTGACAGTTCTTTGCTCAAGTAAAATAGTTTGAAGTTGCTGCATGTCCGACTGTAATTTTCAACCTGCACATTTTGCATCCTGCAAAGGGTTTTTTGTTGGATACCACTTAGTTTTTATACGCGAATTAAGTGAATCTTGGTTTCTTTTTTTCCCATCATACAAAAGGGATCTGGGGAATCCAGCGTCAACCTGTTTGGAATGAATAATGTTGAATGTAATTCAGTAAATAAGAAAAAAGTAGATTGTGATATACTTTTTAGAGATTTCCTTTTTTGAAAGATATTTTTGGGGATTTTTTTGCCTTTATTTGATAGGACAGCCATAGTTTGAAAGGAGGAGAGAGAGGGGATGACATGCAGCAAGGGGCCACAAGTTGGAATCAAACCTACAGCCATTGCAGCAAGCACATAGCCTATATACAGTACATAGAGTGTCTGCTCTACCAGGTGAGCTACTGGGTGCCCCCACTTTTTAATCTTTGAAGAAAGTATAAAGTATTTTCAAGTCAAAAAGCTCAAGTCCAAGTGAAGTCATGAGTCATCTAGTTACAGGTCTTTTTTTAAATTTCAGATCGTGTCATTATCACATAAATGACTCCAGTCTGATTTAAGTCCACATCTTGGCTAATTAGACCTCTCCCCTTGTACAAACTGGATGGATCTATACTGGGATTTAGTACACGTTATCATCTACAACAACAATAATGATGTTATTGTCCCACGCTGCCGTGTGTAAAAGCATTAAAGGCCTCAACAGGTGCAACACAGCTCACAGGTGAGAGGCGGTCAGGCAGTTTGTAGATTCCCCCTGTCTTGTAAATAGGTCTATTAAGGCAACATGAGTGAAAACACCTGTGTGGGTGTGAAGGTTTAGGATTAATTTAACAAGTTAATTGCAATTTTGCACCAAAGATGATTATTCCCACTAAGCCACTCCACTGGCAGTGAATCAATCTTGTTAAAATGCCAGTGAGCCCCTCTGTACACTGTGGTGTTAACATGTAAAGGGAAACAAACCATTTATAACCATTTTGGCATTCCTACACAAAACTGAGTGTTTGTAAAGCTCAGCACTGACTGATAAGTATGTTTGTTTTTTTTTTTTAGCTGACAATAGTTAAGAATAATGGATAAATCATCATTGTTGATAATTCCTTCATGTAAAATTAAGAATACTGATTTTTGGGGTGATTTTTAAAAATTCGAATTTAAATTTTATTTTTTGCAGGCAGCTGATGTCCAAGCTAAAGATTTAATTGGCTATGCTCAGGTTCTGTAGCACACTCTGTTTTCCAGGAAAAGGTGGATAGATTAAGAGGAGGTAAACTGTTTGAGAAAAGAAGGTTTGTTCGCTGATCACTAAATCCATCAAATCCTGAGCCAGGTGTAAACATGCTCAGGTGCCACATTACCACAGCTAATGCCTCCATCACATTATGGCCACACAGGCTTTGGCTAAACTGCAAGTGAATTCTGGGCACTGAGCGTACTAAACAACAAACTATCAACTGTGAAATGGCTAACAACTTCAACTTTTCAAAGTAAGCTGGCACTCATGGGGACAGTTTCATGCCTCAGATACATGTAAATGTCCGGTATTAACAACATTTTGGAAAGAGGTTGAGAAAATCAATGTCTTAAACCAGAACATTATTTGGGCTTCAGTTTCTCCAGGATAATAAATATCCCTAACATACATATTTTTCGCATTTTTCAAGTGACAGCCATGATGCAAGTGACAACGACATGGAAACGTTTTTTTTTTTTATCATTAATATTTTTCTCTGCTTTTTTGGTTCCTTTTCTTTACAGTTTAATACATTTTATTTATTTATTTTTCATTTGATGTAGGGTTTTTTCAATGTATTTCAAAGAAATGACGGATTGTATGAACTATTATATAATCTTTGCAATAAAGTATTAAAAAAAAAACATGTGTAAATACTTACAATAACATCAGCGATGGCTGCATTCCAATACCTTTGCTGCGGCACCACAATACAAAACATCTATGCTGTTTTTTGAGTCTGTCTTTTCAATACAATTTTAGCAGACTGCCGTGACGAATGAGCGTTTTGTTACAGAGCGAGAAGTGTGACTCATGGCTGTAATATTCTCATTTTGGAGCTGGATTTAGAGGTACGTTGGGGTTAAGATTCTTAGCTGACTTTAAATCCGTTTGATGCTCCCCTGAAAATCTATTTCACCTCACACACTTCGGGGAGGTTTAAGATAGATTGGCACGCCCAGGTGTGAGGATTATGCTACCAGTGTGCGAGAAAACATGCGATTGCACAAATATGGCGTGATTTGTTTTTGCCAAATTAAAATCTAGGATGATCTATTGAGGTTTGGTATATTGGAAAATTCTATATGTTTTATCTAACGAGGACTGGACAAAAAAGTTACCTTCTTCATTTACTTGTTGTAACAAAAGCCAAGATGCTTGCACATTTTGGGGACATTACCTAAAAAATCCTGACCTGACTACTGAGCTTGAACCCTAAGGGGATTTCATGGGGTATAGTGTGACACAATAATTAGCTACCCAAGGTGCCGTGCTGAGATGTTGTGTGAGGGGTGTCCTCTTCTTTTGTCACAGTAGTTTTATCATCATATGTAACCATGGCAAAAGACTGGGTTTAATCCTTCCTTAATGTGTCTTTGCAGGCCATAATTGCTTTCAGATGTCATCCTGACCTCTCATACCTTATAATGCTCTTACTCTAATCAAACCTCTGAAGCCTGGATTATAGCGCCACTGAGGGTCATCGCTGCTCTACCAGAGGTGAGAAGTGCTACCTTGCCTCACACCCAGTGCTTACATAAAACACACTGTTGTGTTCTTATAGTAATCACACTGACCTATGCACTGCACTCTCTAATATGTGTGTCAAGAAGAAATAAAGGAAAGTATTAATCTGTTTTAGTGGGATCTGAATGCTGAATTCAATTAGTCTGCCATGCCCCATATGCAGTATGAAAAAAAGACAAAAATGGGCACACTAGGCAAATTGAAATTACGAATAAAAAATTTTTTTTTAGAATGAAAAAAAGTTTTTATGGCCGCATAACTGCAATGGAAACACTTTTCACTTTTATAGGACACATGATGCAATTGCTATGTGCTTGTCTGTAGGAACTAGCTCCCTCGGGCATGATCCAGCAGGCGCTACAAAAGGTGTTACTGCGTCACCTAACTGTTCAAAAGTTGAGTGGATCATCTGGAGGTTTTGAATCCACAATTCCTCTGTTAAATCGTGGACTATCACCTCCCAGAAATCCCTCACATGTGGCCACTCACACATATGAGCAGCTTGTTTTTCCATCGCCTCGGTCGCCTTTGATTGGAAATAATGAGGGCTAATGTGATGGCTGCAATAGAAATAAACCTGCTAATGTTTTGACCATCCACCACCATGCTTCTTGGAATGTTATCTCGATAGGAGTAGTTGAATAACATCATGAGAGAAGGCGCATAAACTTCACTCAATGAGATGCAGTGATCTCGCAATTGTGTTTTGTTTTAGGCAAATCTGTAATGGAAGGTCACCTACTTAGAGGACATGTTTCAGAACCATGAACCCTATGTTTCTTGTGCAACATCACATTGCTGCCAATCAAATAGCAAATCAAATAGGCTACTTGGAGCAAATGCAATGCTATATGACACTAATGCCTAAAATGTAATAAACTATTTTTATTAAACACTCACCAGCCAGTAAATGTGTTTAAAAGCTGCTTTATGTTGTATGAAAAGCTTCTTCAGTTCATAAAATCCTTGCAGCCACCACTGAAGGCAACAGGATGCAGGTTACATACAGTTCCATGATGGAGGGCTGCTCATCGTGTTTTACTTTCATTAGATCACATGCAAATAACACCAAACTGCTACAAAATAACCACACATATCAGACAGGTCATTATAATGCTGCAATCTGCCTGTTTATGTGAGGGACATCAGATTACTGCAGCTCATTAATCCTGTGCTCCTGCATTAATCCAAGCTTAAACAAGTTTGTGGCAAAAATCCAAAGGAGTCGGAGTGAAAGAAAACAGCAGCATACAAAGTGGAGACAGGGAGGATCACAGACAAACTGACAAGGAACAAAGACAGATATGCAGGTATATATACACAAGGAGCCAATCACAAGGAGGAGACACAGATGGAAGGAGGGAAACACAGGGACTGGCTAACAATCAAAGGTGTGGCAGAGAATACAAGGGTGGAGCAAACAAGAATAAAACAGAACAGGTGTGCAGGGAAGACTCTAAAGACAGGGAAGGACAAACGAGGCTGATAAAGACAGGAAAACAACACACAGAAATAGAAAAAGGCAAGAGGAGTGAAATCCCAGAATACACTGTGCAATATTGGGCTGTCCCAATCCTAGAAATATAAATCGCACAAATATAAACAAAGTAAGTAAAAATGTGCAAAAGCAAAATTATTTCAGTATCCTTAATCTGGCAGGATGGAGACAAATACACATCATTTTAATTCTAAAAGCCATTATTAAATAAATACTTGTACTAAGAAACTCATCAAATGAGACAAGAGTGTCTGATCATCTTTGCTGCCGCTGTTTGTCCTTTACTGTTTTTGTCATTGTGTTGATGCCAAATCCGGGTATGTGCACGAATACACAGATGCTCACAGATGCAAAAAAAAAAAAAAAAAAAAAAAAACTGACAGGGGGGATTTGAAAAGAAACAGTTGACTCATCTCATTCCTAATTCCCTGCTGGCGATGGACGCAGCTCTCAAGTCACTGAATTTGTATTGCTTGAATGTGTTGTCTTTTCAGTTTGGATTAAGGTGAGAGTGAAGGCAGGGGGACATGCTGGAGCCTGGGAGCTGTCCGACGCCTCCTCTGTCACTGGCAGTGTGTCTGCTGCTTTCAACGGCAGCACTTTCACACACTCTACACAACCGCCTGTAAAGGAAAGGGGACTCCAGCTGTACAATACACATACACAAACACACAAACTCTGCAGCTAACCTGTAAAGACTATTAAGCTATTGACGTTGGCACAGCCTTTTGAGGAGTAACCCAAGAGTTGGTGACAGGGTGCGACTGAGTGCCACCATGCTTTCATACACGATCTTGGAACACTGGTAGATAATGCTAGATGACAAGGACAAGGGATTGTTTTGTGTGTGTGTGTGTGTGTGTATAAAGATGCTTTCCTATGACAATAAGGTTTCCCAATATTACTGTAAGATAACACAGCCAAATGCGTTACTGCTTTTGAATCAAGACTTGTGTATTGAAGCAGAATAAATATGCAGTGTATACAATATACAAGGGAAAAAAAATACCACCTCACAACTGGATGCCCCTGCAAACCAGTCAAGTTGCAGTTAGCCATGACAGCCATGACAATGTTCAAATATGGATTGTAGCACCCTCTAAGAATAGGCATGAGGCACGAGGTCTTGATTAAAATACTGGGGTTTAATCCATTAAAAAAAAAACAACCCGTGAGAACTGAGGTAAATGGAGAAAAAGAAAAAATACAGAATACAATAAATAAAATGTATGTATTAATGTTCTATAAGGAAGAATACCTTCTAGCTTGCCTTTAAGTGATTATTCACTTGCAAAACACTTTCCTCTGTACTTTAAAATGACATACACACACCTAGATGTAATATTGCTCAAAATACAACAGGCAAATACATCTATAACATTAAACTCATAGTTATAGCAAATAATTTAATAAACAAATCTACAATCAACATACATCGTAGGCTGCTTATCCTTTTAAGAGGGGCTAAATCTTTCTTGCCTTTTTCTTCTCCTTGTATTGTTCCTTCCATTCTTATCTGTTCATGTTTATTATTTGCTTAGCTCTGGCCGTTTCCTTATTTCTGTGGTATTTTGGCGCAACGCTCAGCAGGTGATCGCATAATTAATTCCGGGCAGAACACTCACGTAGCAGTGATTAGTTCCACCTCTCAAATTACTACCACTAACCGTTGGACATAAAATACCAGGATAAACAGCCAGTTATGCAGTTACATGGATATTGCTGCAAATAAGCTTCATGTTCTAAAACAAGGGCGCTTCACACACATCTCCAACTGAGTAGCACAGAGGATCTCTACATTCAGCACAGTTTCAAGATAGACACCAAAGATTGGTGTCACTAATCCAGTATTTAGTTTTGATGTTGAATAATGGCCAAAAACGTGTTTTTGCAGAACAATATGATGTCATGGGACCTTTGACCTTTTGGTTGTAAAATGTCATCACTTAATCATTTTTTCCTGTTAGATTGATTTGTGTGAAATGTCACAATTAGCGTATGAATTCTTGAGTTATGTCCAAAAACATGACCACGAAATTCTAATCAGTTCATCTTAAAATCCAGGTGGACATCTGTGCCACATCGGAGAAAATTCCCTTCAAAGGCCTTCTTGAGATCTCACATGCATGAGAATGAGATGGGTGTGAGGTCACACTGACCTTTGACTTTTGACCACCAAAATCTTATGAATTCATCATCTAGTCCTAGTGGATGTTTTTGCCATTTTTGGAAAAATTCCCTCAGGGTATTCTTGAGATATGATTTTCAGGAGAATGAGATGAATTTGAGGTCACACTGACCTTTGACCACCAAATTCTAATAATTCATTTTAATGTCCAAGTGGACATTTATGCCAAAATTGAAGCAATTCCATTGAGGCCATCTTAAGATATTACACTCAAGAAAATGGGAAGGATGCAATGTCACAGTTACCTTTGACCACCAAAACTTTTAAGTTCATCACTGGGTCCAAGTGGGTGTTTGTGCCAAATTTGAGGAAATTCTATCAAGGCCTTTTTTAAGCATTACATTCACAAGAATGAATGCAAGGTCCTATTCACCTTTTTACCTTTGACCACCTAATTCTAATCAGTTCATCTTTAAGTTCAAGTGGAAAATTGTGCCAAATCTGAAGAAATTCTATCAAGGCCTTTTTGAAATACTACATTTAAGAGAATCGGATGGACGCAAGGTCACACTGACCTTTGACCAACAAAACTTAATAAATTCATCATTAAGTCCAAGTGGTCATTTGGGCCAAATTTGAAGTAATTCCCTCAAGGCGTTCTTGAGATAACACATCAATAAGAATGGGATGGAGGGATGGAGGCTTAAAAACAAATACCTCCAGCCATGGTGGTCACCAGCGAAGAAGCATAAACTCACACTATACAGTATACCATGGCAAACATTATCTATTTTGTCCCCTCCTTGACTCCATTTTAAAATTACTAGTCTCTAAAGACAGATTCAGCTTCTGAGTCGAGACCTGGATTTACAGATGAGCGGGTTTCCTAAGAAGCACATTTTACTAGACCTTGATGACTATAATGCACCCTGCAAGTGAAAGTTTATCTGTGGGTTGCATCGAGTTCGCACTGGAGTGACCACTGACTGCAGCCCAGAGAGGAAACAATTAAAATTAACAGCAGCAAGATAAGCTCACAAGAGTTTGACAAATGCAACAATATCAGATTGAATAGGGAAGAACTAAACACTGAAAAGCATTCTTCCTGTTCCTGAACTTTCATCAAAGTTTCATTGTATTACATATTAAATCTACTGCTTTCCTACACTTTGTGCTAAAATAAAGCAAAAATAAAAATGTTGTTATGCCAGTGTTTTTTGGTTGTATCCTCACAGACAGATTGAATAGTTTTTCGCGTGAATCTCAAGATAATCTTATCAGGGGGATACAGGGTCACAAATGGTCAATCCCAGAACACAGATGTGGACTGAATTGTGAAGCGAAGTTAAGAAGGGTCATCACAGGAAAGATATTCAGGCTGACAGGTCAATGGATGTAACACAAGTCATGCTATATATCCATTCAATAAGCCATTCCCGATCTCACTCTTGTGGACAGCTACTCAACTCAGAGTTCCTTTCAGTTCACTGAGCCCTTCATCCTGTAATAGACCAGGAGCTCACACACTTTAAAAAGACTTGTAACCTAAATTGATCTGTCTGTATTTGTGGTCTCATTGGATCCAAGTGTGAATGAAGTTGCCTTGGCCCTCCAAGTTTCAGCTCTTTCTCTGCCGCCATGTACTGATATATTATGTCAACATCGCTGCAGTCCCAATCTAAGTACACATTGTGATTAGCTTCAACTAACCTATTGTATATACTTAGATTAAGTCATTAACATTAATAAATGCATTCAGTTATTTAGTTTGATTAACTTACTGTACATGTGACTACTTTTACACAATCCAGTTAGGTGACAACTTAAGACCACCAGTGGAAACAACAAACTGTGCAAATTTATGTCCATGTGTAGTTTCATAAGGGCAGCAGGGGTGGCCTAACATGATGCACCACATGGTTTATTTCACAGAGCCATCTGAGAGGCCATTCTTGGAAACTGTTTGGAAAAGGGCAGGCACTTAAAAACTGTGAATGGATGAACAACCAGTCTATCATGGGCTAACACAAATCCATAAACAGTAAGTAAGTCCAGCAAGGAACCTAATAAGAAGGATAGGTCATTAAATCAGTGACAACGTGTGATCCGGCACAAGGGGGTGTGGTGTTTTATCCTTGTATTTTTATATTTTTATACTTTGTTTGCTGTGATTTTGTTATTTGCTGTGTATTTATGATTTTATTGGTTGCTGTGTATCTGCATGTTTAATAACTTGTCGCCACCCACCTGCCGTTGCCATGACCACCCACAATCATATGACTCCCCCAATCACTGAGTCGGAGTAATCAGCCTCACCTGTGTTGTGGTGGTAAACCAAAGAACAATAGAGCCACCAAACAGAGGGTGAACTTGCACAGCGAGACGCAGAGGACTGAGCTGCACCACGGGGAACAAAGCTGAGGAAAGGCACACGCACCGGGGACCACGAGCACGCTGGGGCCGCAAGTGTTACGACGCGATCAACACGCAGAGGCAGGGCGAAGTCCCTGCCTGCCGTGTAAGTACCGAGAAAGAAAGTAGTAGCACTTGTCGGACGCAAGCTAAGCTAATTACATTGTCGGATTGTACAAGAACGAATACTGCCGCCTGTTGTTGTGTCCGCGTAGGGTTCCCAGCGTGCCGGAGGAGAAGCCAGCCGGGTGGGATTTCGAGACGAGTGAAGGAGTGTCGTGAAGCCGAACACACGCAGGGGCAGAGGTTTACTCTGCCTCCGATGTGACCTGGTGCGTGTGACCGAGGGATCCACCGACCTGGATCGGAAGGACCAGCTGCCTGCACCCCCGACTGCACTTTAGCCTCCGCTCAAGGACGGTGCTGTTTTAACCCTCTTCGAACATTTTAACTCTTATATTGCACATTTTTAGCCCACTTGTTTTATATAAATTTAATGGACTTTTAGCATAAATACTATTTTTTATTTGTGGGCATTTTTAACTTATTTTTAGCCACATTTTGTATTAAATTATTTTATTTTAACCATCTTCCTCTTGTCCCTTGGCAATTTTAAAGTGTGCTCCATCTGGTCATTATTCCAAGGTTTACAATAGCATCTGGTTTATTCATTCAACTTTATCCATAGCCCCCATTACATAGCTTCTTTCCTGGCGTTGTCGGCAGGGTCGGGTTTTGAGCACATTTTTTGCCAAGGAGGAACCATGATGATGCCAGTGTACCCCGGGGACCCCTGGCTCCCAAGGTTTAAAGGGCCAGGGGATGAGCTAAAATTTGGTGACTGGAAAGAACAAATTGAGGGGTTGTTGGGGTCTCAAGAACTCACAGAAGCTCGCAAAGTTGCTATTGTGCTGGGAGCATTAGCTGGTGAAGCTAAAAGGCAGGTCAGTGTCCTAGAGGACGACGAGAAAAAATACTGCTCGTAAAATTTTTACTTATCTTACCTCACTGTATGGGGACCAAACTCCAAGTGCTGTTTTGAGGTCACAATTTTTTAGCTGTGTACAAAAACAGGGTGAAACAGTGCAATCTTTTATTCTCAGACTCCGGGAGCTGTATTGCAGGCTGCGGCGGCACGACCCAGATGACTCCCCCTCCGAGACAGTCCTGTGGGACCAACTGCTTTTGGGGCTGCGAGAAGGACCTCTGGCCCAGGCCCTAAAAGTATATGCGCGGCGGCATCCGGAGGAGGATTTTGCAGCACTGAGACAGGAGGCACTGTTGCTGGACAACGAATATGGCAGCTCAACATCGGAGGTAACATGCTCCATTGTCAATAATAAGTCTAGTTTTCACAAGGAACCCCAGTCTGACTGGAAGGAGAACCTCAAGCGTGACATCATGGAAGAAGTGAAAGCTGAGATGAAAGGATTGGCCCAGGAGCTGATACGGGAGCTGAAACCTCACCTGTCACCAACAGCCGCCCCTGCAGAGCCACCATTGACCCCTAGAGGTTATCGTCCGCCAGCTGCACACAACCAACGGGATGAACGAGGTAGGCCCATCTGTCGCCAGTGTAATAGAGCCGGACACATAGCCAGATACTGTCAGGCCCGACCCACCTCTGGGCCCCCTTTAAACTAGATGTCCCTGCCGCTGAGGTCCGTGGGGCGGGGATTGCTGAGCCACCAGCACAGACAAGGGCCACAGAAGCATTTATAGGCCAATGCCCAACAATTAAAATCACCGCTGAAGGAGTGCAATTAGAAGGGCTGTTAGATATAGGGTCACAAGTGACTTTAATGGCTGAGAGCATGTTCAATGAACATTTTACCCAGGCTAAGCTTGGAAGGACGCCTGTACTGTTTAAATTGAGAGCTGCTAATGGTCTGGAAATTCCATATGTTGGCTATGCCATGCTCGACTTAGAAGTCGAGGGAGTAAAAATCCCTGGACGTGGAGTAGTGATCGTTAGAGACAAGGATTGTACACAGCCCTTAATTGTTGGGATGAATGTTGTAATGGCCTGTTGGGATGCATTCTTTAAACGGCCCGGAGAGTCTGCCCCTCCTCCTCAGAATTTCCAGAAGCCCTGGAGAGATGCCTTCGCCACCTGTTGTCGTGTGGAAGCCACTACAGCAACTGAAGACGGGTTTCTGGGACACATCCGGCTGTCTGGTAAGTGGCCCTTCACTGTCCCTCCTAACAGCGAGCTGCTTGTGTGGGGCAAGACCTAAATGGGGCCTGGCGGTGCTGACTACTGTGCCCTGGTTGAGACGCTGCCTGAGCCTGGTGAAGTGGGAGTGGCCCGGACCATCGGAGTGGTGAGAAATGGTAGAATCCCTATACGTGTTTGTAACCCACACCCCTACAGCTTGACGATTGGCCGCTACCAGAAGCTTGGGCGCCTTTACCACATAGACTCTGCTGATGTGCACGGCCCCGATGATGTGAGCCTGTCCCTGGAGGAAGATGGAGTCATGGAAGTGGCATTGGTTCACACCATGTCTGACCCTGGACAACGAGCCCTATCAGAGGAGGTGAGCCATCTGACTGATCGTTCTGACTTGTCCGACCAGCAGCGGGAGGAGCTCTGCGCCCTGGTGGAGAAGTGGGAGAAGGTGTTTGCGAAGCACGACGAGGATTTTAGTCGGACCAGCGCTGTACAACATCGCATCCACACCGGAGATGCCGCGCCCATCCGTGAGAGATTCAGACCGCTTCCACCTTCCCTCTACAAAGAGGTTAAATCGCTTTTAGCTGGTATGTTGGAGAAAGGAGTCATTAAGGAAAGCAATAGTCCATGGGCCGCACCGATCGTCTTGGTACGAAAGAAAGATGGGAGTTTACGCTTTTGTGTAGACTACAGAAAGCTAAATGCGGTTACACACAAAGATGCATTCCCTTTGCCAAGAATAGAAGAGACACTGACAAGTTTGAGCCGAGCAGAGTGGTTTTCTACACTTGACTTAGCCAGCGGCTACTGGCAAGTCGAGATGCATCCTCAAGACCAGGAAAAAACTGCTTTCTCGACACCACTAGGATTGTTTGAGTTTGAGCGCTTACCGTTTGGCCTTTGTAACGCCCCCGCCACGTTCCAACGTGTCATGCAGCAGTGTCTCAGTGGTCAGATCGCAGAATCTTTGCTTGTTTACTTGGATGACATAATTATCTTCTCGCCTAACTTTTCCTCTCACCTACAGCATCTTGATGAGGTTTTTGACCGGCTGTGGCGACATGGACTAAAACTGCGCCCTGACAAATGCAAGCTCCTGCAGTCTGAGGTCAAATTTCTGGGACATGTAGTTGACCGCCGAGGGGTAAGACCTGACCCTGAAAAAGTTAGCTATGTGCTAGATTGGCCTATTCCAACTACAGTCAAACAAGTAAGAGCATTCTTGGGACTGGCAGGCTATTACAGGAGATTTGTGTCTGGGTTTGCTAAAATTGCTCGTCCATTGAACTCCCTGCTAACTGGTATACCCGTTGATAAAAGATCTCAAGCCCACAAAATACAGTGGACCCCTGAATGCCAAGCTTCATTTGATGCTCTCAAAGCTGCGTTGACCCAGGCACCCGTCCTGGCCTATGCAAATTTTGACGAACCCTTTGTTGTATACACTGATGCTAGCTATAATGGGCTTGGTGCTGTTCTGGCTCAGGTGCAAGAAGGGAGGGAACGTGTAATTGCCTATGCAAGCTGAAGCTTACATCCCGCAGAACGAAATGACTCCAATTATAGCTCGTTCAAATTGGAATTGCTGGCACTCAAATGGGCTATAACAGAAAAGTTCAAGGACTATTTGACGGGGGCACAGTTTACTGTTTTCACTGACAATAACCCTCTAGCTCATCTGCAGACGGCACGGCTTGGAGCAGTCGAACAACGCTGGGTTGCCCAACTGGCCTCATTTGACTACAACATCAAGTACAGATCAGGTAAAAGCAATGTGAATGCTGATGTCCTCTCCAGATTTCCACTCTCTGCAGCCGTGGAGCTGATGCCGGAGGGCAGTGAATGGGAGGGGGCTCAGGCCACAGACCCAGACATTCAACTGGTGAGGAGCTACGTGGAGAAAAAGGAGCTGCCAGGGAAACCGGAGCGCCAGGCCCTGTCCAGTGGAGCCCAGAAGCTTCTGCAGCAATGGAAAAGGCTTGAGGTGAAAAGTAACATTCTGTGCCGCAAAGTAATTGAGTCAAAGACCCATGAAGTGCACTATCAGACACTCTGTCCAAGCTCCAGGCGGGAGGAAGTCTGGAGGAAAGTCCATGAAGCTGGGGCCCATGCTGGAGTCGACAAAACCCTCGCCAGTCTCCGCCAGCATTTCTACTGGCCTGACATGGAGGGGGAGGTGCGTCGTTTCCACCAGGGTTGTGTCGCCTGTAGCCTGCAGAGGAGCAGAGTCGAACCAAAAGCCCCTCTTAACCCCATTTCTGTCTCGTATCCCCTAGAGGTGATATCTCTTGATTATTTGTCTCTAGGTCGTCCCAATGATGCTTATCAGAACATCCTGGTTGCCACAGATCAGTTTACACGTTTTGCTTGGGCCATTCCTACCCGCGATCAAACAGCGCAAACTACTGTTAGAGTAATCTGGTCAAACATAATTCAAAATTTTGGCTGTCCAGCTCGCTTCCACTCAGACCGTGGCGCAAATTTTGAATCGTCCTTAATGAAGGAATTGTGTAATACCTATGGTATAACCAAGAGCCGAACAACGCCATATCATCCGTCCGGCAATGGTGGGACGGAACGTTTTAACCAGACCTTGCTCAAAATGTTGCACGCTTTAGAGGAAGAGAAACAAAGTAGCTGGCCGCAATACTTACCTGAACTCGTACACGCTTATAACAACACTGTACACTCTGCTACTGGTTATGCTCCAGCATTTTTAATGTTTGGTCGTCATTTGCGTCTCCCTGTTGATGTAGATCTTTCTGTGAGTCCCCAACAACCTCGTCACCATGTCACTGGGTGGGTTCAGGACCATCAGCATAAAATGTCTGTAGCCTACCGTATTGCTCGTGAGAGGATAGGTCATGCATCTTCACAGCAAAAGAAACAGTATGACAAGTCCGCTAAAGCCTTACCTTTCTTACCTGGTGAGAGAGTACTTGTTCGTTTCAGAAATAGGCGCGGCAGAGGTAAATTGGCACCTTGGTGGTCTCCAGAACCTTTTATTGTTGTAGAGCAAGTAGGAGACACTGGACTGGTCTACAGGGTCCACCCGGAACAAGGCGGTCGTGAGCAGACTTTGCACAGAAACTCTTTAAAACTTTGCATTTTACCACCAGCTGTTTCACAGCCCGCAGAAGAGCAGCAGCCATCCCAGGAGCAAGTACCTGTTTTACCTTTGTTTTATGGATTTTTACCCTTTGCCCCAGCACCAAATGAGCAGGACGTTGTGGACTCTGGCCCCAGGAGATCGAATCGACCCAATCTCGGACAGCCTCCATCTCGGTATAGAGACTGAACTGTTTTTATGTTGCAGGGACTGACAACCTCAGAATGTGGGGGGATGTGATCCGGCACAAGGGGGTGTGGTGTTTTATCCTTGTATTTTTATATTTTTATACTTTGTTTGCTGTGATTTTGTTATTTGCTGTGTATTTATGATTTTATTGGTTGCTGTGTATCTGCATGTTTATAACTTGTCGCCACCCACCTGCCGTTGCCATGACCACCCACAATCATATGACTTTCTCCCCCAATCACTGAGTCGGAGTAATCAGCCTCACCTGTGTTGTGGTGGTAAACCAAAGAACAATAGAGCCACCAAACAGAGGGTGAACTTGCACAGCGAGACGCAGAGGACTGAGCTGCACCACGGGAACAAAGCTGAGGAAAGGCACACGCACCGGGGACCACGAGCACGCTGGGGCCGCAAGTGTTACGACGCGATCAACATGCAGAGGCAGGCGAAAGTCCCTGCCTGCCGTGTAAGTACCGAGAAAGAAAGTAGTAGCACTTGTCGGACGCAAGCTAAGCTAATTACATTGTTGGATTGTACAAGAACGAATACTTCCGCCTGTTGTTGTGTCCGCGTAGGGTTCCCAGCGTGCCGGAGGAGAAGCCAGCCGGGTGGGATTTCGAGACGAGTGAAGGAGTGTCGTGAAGCCGAACACACGCAGGGGCAGAGGTTTACTCTGCCTCCGATGTGACCTGGTGCGTGTGACCGAGAGATCCACCGACCTGGATCGGAAGGACCAGCTGCCTGCACCCCCGACTGCACTTTAGCCCCCGCTCAAGGACGGTGCTGTTTTAACCCTCTTCGAACATTTTAACTCTTATATTGCACATTTTTAGCCCACTTGTTTTATATAAATTTAATGGACTTTTAGCATAAATACTATTTTTTATTTGTGGGCATTTTTAACTTATTTTTAGCCACATTTTGTATTAAATTATTTTATTTTAACCATCTTCCTCTTGTCCTCCTTGGCAATTTTAAAGTGTGCTCCACCCGGTCATTATTCCAAGGTTTACAATAGCATCTGGTTTATTCATTCAACTTTATCCATAGCCCCCATTACAAACGTTCATATTTTGCAATGGTGTCAGACATTGGTGTCACTCCAAGTCAATGAGGCGGTCATGACAAGTACCACTATAACCCAAGGTATCTGTACTCTTTCACCGTTGTCTAAAAAATATTTAATGACACACACTGAGGGATTTTGACTGATATTTTATTATCTAAATGTGTGCTTTCATTATCCTTGTTATTAGTTTACAAACAGATCATGGCACTGTCCATCAACTACATATAACGCCAGATCACCCAAGCCCATTTGGTCCAATACATCATAATCATTGATCAAACGGGAAAGGTCACACCTATATTACTCTATGTATGGTACATATCAAACTGCACTTGACTTTCTTAGTTTTTTTTTAACAAAAGTACATGGTTAGAATCACAAGAATAAAGTCATGGTTTGGCTTTATATAATTCTGTTTATCACTAAAGTTATCCAACATCATGTGACATACATCACTGGCATTGTACGAAACACTATAGCACACTATGTGGTTATGAAAATAACTACATTGACTGTTAATTTGTGTCCTTTGGCTGGACATGAACAGCTGCCTTCTGGGAAAAAAAGAGTTTGTTTGACCCAAACACCTCCCCTCCTGCATGACCTTTGCAGACTTTCTCTCACTTTATTCTATGATACTTATCTGAACCATCATAAATTACAGCTACCTGCACAGTGCCGCTAAAGGGTGCCTCTAGGCATAACAGACTAAGACTGATACAAACATTCTTACCTCTTACCCATATACCTTTCCTCTTCTTTAAATGATCTTATCCATGCGCCACAACTTCAGTATTCAGTATTTTTTAATGAAATTATTGTTTAGATTTCAAGTATTGTATTTTGTAAATTTTTTTATTAGTATATTTTTTTGCTGTTTTTTCTTGCCTTTAGTACTCTAATCTGCTTTGGATCTCATGTGGTTCACGTTAGAATGTACCTAAATGCATTACCACACCTCCACCAACTTCTGTTACTCAGCAAAAGGGTGCTGCGATGTTAAGCCTTGTAGACCTTTCACCCAAAAGGAGTATTAGCGAATCAACTCCTAATTGAAATTCAGAGAAAGATTAGATTCTTCCAGGAGCGGTGCCTAGACAGTTGGTGGCCTGTCCAAGTTGTGAAAGTCACTCTGGTTGTCTGATCAGTGAGCGCAGGAATCATTCTCATAGGTGAGATTAGAGAGACAGGAATGGAGACCTGTACAGTCAAAGACTGGCTTCAGGTGCAGAAGGACACTATGAGACAAACCTGTTTGTCTGTCCATGCTATGGTGGCCCTTATTGTCAAACACAACATTTTAGAGGATGACATGTCAGAAATCACAAGAACATTTCAGAAAATACAACAACATTGTAATTATATGACAGCATGTAATTGCTGAATGAATTATTTATTAGGCCACTTTTGTGTAAGTTTTACAGAAAGAGTTTTGAATACTGAAACGTGGAATCTTCTGAATCATGCTTTTGGTCTTAGAAAACGGGTTGTTCTTTTGATGAATGGCATTATACTTTGGGGTGTTACTTTGTTAGGTCCACTTAAAGCCTAGTAAATAAGCAATCAAGAGAAAAAAATGCATTAGTACATTATCATTAACACCTTGTGTTAACAAGTTACTTGTAATACTTGTAAAAATGCTGGTGACTACAAAGAGATGAGCTTATAGCTTATAGGTAGAATATAACATTCATTGTATTACTTTTCATCGTTTTCACCATGCAAGGAATAGCTTTTCCTGTGGACATTTTTTCAGCTTTATTGCCCTATATTAAAACAATTACATTTTTAGACAAGTAATATAATAAACAATGTAATATGTTACAATACTTTGATAAAGTCATTAAAATAGTTACATTACTTATTATATTTTTAGCAGCGTGGCTTGTAATCTGTAACTTATGACATTCAAAAGTAACCTTCCCAACTCTGCCGACCTCACGGCATTACATATTTAACAAACAAATTATGAGTAACTGCATTCTCTTACAGTACTAGTTTGAATTGGTGGTAATCTGATAACAGTTCACTGTCTTGAAAAATAGATTACCAAAAGGGATTACTATATTTGTTTCTGTTTTATTTGCTGTAACGTTGTGTCCAAACTAAATACAAAGCGAGCAGCATTTTGATTGTATTGTCTTCTATTGGAATACGCCAATTGGCAGCGAGGGACACATCGCTACCGTTTGAGCTTAACTTTTGTCTGACGGCTTGTTTCCGTCAAATCCTGCCACTCGCTTTGAAAGCTCCACAGTGGATGAGGAAAAGCTGATTCTTGAAGATGAGTTATCTGCACAATACCTCCTCATTTAACTGCAAAAAAACAAAATAAGGTTAGGGCTTGCTGGCAGGAGATTGCCAAGTAGCCTAAAGTTTCTGCTAAATGACTATCTCTTAGGGCTCTGTGTTTTCTCCCCTTATCTTTTTTTCTGTTTCCCTCTCACTGATATGGATGTGTCTGTCCATTGTCTGTTTCTCCCCTGTGTGTGAGTTTTGTTTTTCTGGAGCTGGGCGGAGTCATGGAGTTAAGCACACTGATTATACACAAACCTGCAGACCATGTGAACTTGATCATCTGTGGCATGTATATTGTGATTAAACATACCCCCTCTGAATTGCACGCAAGTGCAACCATCCGTATCCTTGCATCTGTCCATTACTTGCTATTTCAGCTTGCATGAATGCAGCCACGTCTTCCAAGCTTGTGTGGTTTATCCTTCTTTCTCAAAAAATGATTGCTGACTTTAATCTCGACATTAAATATTGACTTTTTTCTTGACATCTAATGTTAAGGTTAATCTCGACATTTCAACTTTATTCTCATAATTTCAACTTTTTTCTCGACATACATAACAGAAAAGAAAATCCTCCCCCTCTTGTCTTATTTTCTCATGCCTGGCCCTAACACTCTTCTGTAAATTAGGCACATGATAAATAGCTACATTAACATATTTCATGATCTCATAAAATTTCCAATAAATACATCACACTAAAATTGATGTTGTATAGTTATATGTGTGTGAGTGTATGTTCACTATGTCATGACAGAAAATGTATGTTTTACTTAATGTATATATGTTTCTGTAAGCAAGAGTGTGGTCTTTAAAATACTGTGTGTCCACCTGTCTGTGAGTGTCAGTTATGCTGTCTGTGTCCCTGTCTGTCTGTGTATGTGTACCTGAGTGCATAACCAGTAATGGTAATGAATAATCACAGGTTTGGTTTTGCTTCAGCCAGTGTTTCAACTTTCCATTAAATGTTTCCAGCTCAGTTTGTGTTTTAAATTCTGTTGGCAGGGTGTCCCAAAGAAGTGTCCCTTTCACAGATTCATTACTTTACTCTATAGTACTTTGTTGTACAATCACAGAGAGAAATGTAAGAAACCAGGGAGGTACGAAAGAATACACAGCAGTTATGCGTACTGATGTTTGCAAAAGATGTACAGCACACTTGGAGACTGTAACACTGCAGCTTTTCTATGTAAAGTAAGCTGCAGTGCCACGCAGCTACACTGACTGTCATGTAATATTGAGCACCATGGAGCCCGCTTGTCCTCTCAGGTCCCATCCACCACTGTCAGATGCCCTTAGGCATGGCGGCAGCCTTATTTGGCTATGAAAGGTCCCCCTCTGCTCAAACAAGAAAAAAAAAAGCATGCAGAAAGAATTGAAAGTATTAGGCACAGTGGATACTGGGACCTTCATTCTGGCAATTGGAGTTCCAAAGGAATTGAAACGATGCCCCAAAAAGACTTTAAGGTGCGTCAGGTTGGAGATGAGTTAAATGGCATCACTACAAAAGCCTTCTGCTGGCTGTGTCTCTCTGATGGGAATTCTGACACTTTGGATCCCCGAAAAGACACAGGAGTGGCAGACTTAGAAAGACATAGAGTAAATGATTTAAAAGCAGATCTAATGTCTCAAAGCAACCAGAGAGCTGCAGCATCCCACAGGATAAAGGTCTAAACCTTTGTTACAAATAATGTCCTCAGTCAGACATTATTCTCTTCTTCTTCTTCTTCTTCTTCTTCTTCTTCTTCTTCTTCTTCTTCTTCTTCTCCGAAACCAAGGTACTGCAGTATTTAAAATATCCTACTGTCTCTGTACTAATGCATTGTTACTCTAGGGTGTTTTGGGTCATACGTTCTATGATAACTACTCTATACCACTGCTTCCCAACATAGAGGTCCTGAGCCCCACTTGGAGTCACCGAAGCTTCATGGGGGTCACAAGACCCTATTGATGTTTTATTTTTTATTTTTTACAGGTTAAGAGTGTAAGATTTAAAGTTATTTAGTGGCATCAAGGTGTGAGGATTACAGACTGCAATCAGCTGAAACATCTCCTGGTTAGAATTCCTACAGTGTTCATTGTTCAGGAGGTTTTTATCGGGAGCAAAACTATCCGCAAAGGTTTCTTCCTCTTCAAAATAATCAAACCAGTGAGTTTAAACTGGTGAAAACAAGGAATAAAGCCGATTCATGACCAGCAGGTTCACAATGATATTTCAACATTTAATATATTCAACTGTCTGTTACAGTGTAAATATTTTATGTTTTTATCTAAATTAGGATGTACTGTATTACACTTGCAATTCAAATGTTAATATATTTTATTCAACAAAAAACTATTAGAGCCCTGTCATCTTGAATGCTGCATTAAAAACATTTATGCCAGAAGCTTTAAAAGTTGACACACAGACACACAGTCATCGGTCAGTGCCTCTGAAAGCCCGCTAAATGAATTTGTAGGAAAACACGTCTTCCTGTAAATTCAATAAATCTTCACAAACAAAGTTATAGTGGTGCAACAGTGCTTCAACAGGGAGTCAAGTATATTAAGTATAGGTTTATTTCCAAAATAAGAAGTGTGTCTGCCAGTCAAATGTTTAACTTGTGTAGGAAGCAAAAATATTTTCTAATTCCATTACATGAGCAAAAGATTTATTTTATTTATTTATTTTTCAAAAGCCACTGGACATTTTATAGCTAGTGCCACTCTTCACTCGGAGTTCACAAGGCTTTAAGATGGTTAGAATTGACTGGCGTCTCTTACAGCGTGTCTATTAGGCCCTGATTAAATTTGGGGCTATATATTTATAGTCCCTGCAGCAACAACAATGCCTTGGTCGTCTCTTTATAATTAGTTGTGTCTCTGCCTCTCTGTCATTAGATTAAGTTGGAATCCCAGACGCTCAGAGACTGTGCTTGAAACACTGCCTCGAATGGGCTAATGCAACCCAAAATTCATTACTGCAACATTAGGTTTATCTCGTAGACAACTCGTCTCTGTCTCAGAGGTCAGTGGTCACACCGACTCACACACAAGCCATTCACACTGAACTGAATCCAGTTCATGGATTGTTAAGGCCATCTGTCTGTATTTTTTACCCCATCTCAACTTTTACCTTCAAAGCTGTGACATGACAGCTCATTTTTAGTCTCTCTGCGTTCATTTTATGTCTCTTTCTGGTCATTGTGTGTCTCTTTGTGGTTATGGTGTGTCTAATTGTAATCATTTTATGTGCCTTTTGGGTCATTTTGTATCTCTTTGAAGTAATTCATGTCTCTTTGTGGTCATTTTGTGTCTCTTTGTGGTCATTTTGTGTCTCTTTGTAGTCATTTTGAATTTGTTTTTGGTCATTTTGAATTTGTTTTTGGTCATTTTGTGTCTCTTTTGGGTCACTGTTGTAGGGGTTACCAAATTTCTTGGTAACCCCTACAACAGTTGTTTACATTACACTCATAACCACAAATTTCACCCTATTGATGGCACTAGAGGAAAAGTCAGGGCAAGACCAAAGTCAGAGTGAATTATCCTCTGAGGAACACAAATGTCTGTCAAGAAATTCATGGCAGTCTTTCCAGTTTGGAGATATTTCAGTCCACACCTAAACGGTGAACACACTCATAGCTGTTAAACCTCATTTCATTTATCTCAAATCCATTACAGAGCCATCACAACAAATAATGTCACTTTCCTATTACTTTTTTAACAACATTGTATTTGTTCTACCTTTTTCTAATTATCTGATTTTTTTTTCTATAGATGTGTTGTGTAAATACTTCCTACCAAGGCTCCAGGCTATAGCCAACATTAGAAGGTACCTGTCATTTTTGACTTCAGTTTGAACACTTATTCACTACTATATTACATTGTTTTTAATATGTACAGCACAATGTCTACAAACAAATGACACATGCAGAACAACATCACTCAGACTTAATGTGACCTGTCACATGATAAAGACAATGAATAATGTGAGATGAATACAAAAGCTGGTAGTAATTGTAATTGTAAAAAAAAATGGCAACATACACAATGCCTCTTTCCAGTGTGTGCTTAGTGATTACTGTGTATGGCTATGCAAAAAAAAAAAAAAAAAAAAGTAAAGTGAAAACTGTATTAAACTACAATATTGTGTAATTCTGGGGAAATACTGCAGAAGATCATTTCTCCTTCTTTTGAGTATACAGGGAATGCATATCAAGCTGTACTGTATACACCAGTAATATTCAACTTGCTTTGCCTGGGGACAACTACTGCAAAATGACAGGAGGTCAGGTGCAACAGCAGCCCCATAGTATGCAGGGGTGTTGCTAAGATTACAGGACATTAGGAGCTTACCTAGGACCTCTTCCCGGGTGGGGGTGGGGGATTCTCCACTGGCACTTTTTTTGATAAAGCTCTATTCTAATGCTTTTTTAAAATACACTCTTGCACCTTATTTATAATAAAAGTACAACACTACTGCATCACTTTATTTTTTTTTGTAAATTAGAAAATGGTTAGGGGGCCAGTCAGCACCCTATTGGGGGCCATATTCGGCTCATGAGCCACAAGCTGAGGATCCGTGGTGTACACATTATGGTGTAATAACATGCAAAATGCAAAAAAGTTGGAGAAAAAAAAAAGAAGCAAGAAAGTGAAAAAGTCTGGAGACCAAAAGTATAACCAAACACACATGTAACCTTTAAGATGCAGAACACAGTGTTCAGCTCTTTAATGGAGTTCATCATCTAAACCGCCCCTGTAGTAATGAACCACATTCACATTCCGCTCTGCTGGAGCTCAGACGGTACACCCAGTGTCTGAGCTTTGGAAAGTGATATCATCATGAATCACTCCGGGTAAACACGGACAGAGGTTTTAACGTAACAACACATATGATTCACGTGTAAAGAAAAATAAATGCAGACAAAGGAAGATCTTTCCGGCGCATTACAGGAAGGATACTCTTAATTGGATCCATATATAAACCTGTGTTTGTAATCCAGCTCACCGCTCCTGCAGCTCCACTAATCCCAGCATATCGTTCTTTTGGTCAGGATAAACAGATCCATGTGTTGTGTATGTTATTACACCAAAATGACATCATGATTAAAACAAGACACCACAGAGAGCAGACAACACTTGAGGTGACCGGTCCTTAGACCTCTGTGCTCGGCCTTAAGTCCACACTTAAGTTATCTTCCTGTCCTTTTCCTCCCGTTTGTCATTTAAGAGTGCTCTCCAACCTTCACATGTGATATGTGCTTTACTGGCTTGCCCTTTGGATGACTCACCAGGAACCCTCAGTGGCCTAACATTCTTCGGAATTTGTCCCAGGTGTGGACTGTGACCAGAGAGGTGAAATTCATGCACCATCACTCAGATTGATTGCCTCCTTCCTGCTCTGGTGCTTCTCTGAAGCCGTCAGCTGGAGGTAAAAAAATAATTTAAAAATGGTGGCATATATGAAGACCATCCCTCTCAATAGCGCCTAGTGAGGAAAAGCAGACGCAACCACTCCCCTCTTCAACCCCCTAACTTTTTTTTCAATGTTGTCATTGGCTGTGTTAGACAGGCAACCTCGTGCACGCCATTTCTGTGAAAATGTATCTTCTCTCCATCATACACTCCTCTCATGGCTTTGATTACAAGTTATTACCCCTCACTATCTCAGGAGCCATTCATCATTGGCAAGAGCTGTGAGATCACTTCCTATTGCAAGCCTTTACTGCCTTGTAACTGTCAAGCAGCACTCTGCTTCACCTTGCACTCATTGTAGTTCAGCCCTTTGTGCAGCGAGGAGAAAAACAGCAGACTTTAAAAGAAAATCTAGTCAACCAAAGAAGAAAAATATTGACTTATCTTGAAAAAAGTTAAATTACAGTAAAACAGTCACAGGGTACACAGGGTTATGTGGAACATTTCCTCTGAGATTCTGTTGATTCAGAAACTACATTCCCTTGCTCTTAAATTTCAGTAATTCTTACGGAATATTGATGTAAAAATGTTTGAAATGAATGCAGGCAAACTATAAAATGAAAATAATAATAATAATAATTTTATTTGTATAGCACCTTTAAAAACAGAGTTTACAAAGTGCTTTGACAAACAAAGCAAAGCAGGAATGGGATACAAAGACAGCGATACAACAACAGGAAGCCAAACAGTCCCATTAAACACAAGCGAGGCGGAACTACGGTGGAGTGAGGATAAATTTAATGAAATATGAAAAACATACAAACAAATAGTTCAAAAACAACAACAGAAGCAATAAAAGCAAAAAAAACACAAACAAAAGGAAATAAAATGAAATAAATAACATAAATTAAAAGGGTAAAATAAATAAGAAGAATTAAAAAGTAATAAAAAGCCAACATCACATAAAAACAAGTCTATAAAAATGTCTTTTAAGAAGTGATTTCAAAGAAATCACTGATTCTGTGACCACAAAACTGAATAAAACAAAGCAAATACAACAAGCTAAACGCAATAAAAACAGAATACACATGATAGTGTGAAACATTCCATAATAAAGCAGATAAAATCACTGAGAGTTTTTTTTAAACAAGTGATTTAAATGATTAGACTGTGTTTGCAGCCCTGAGCCTCCTCAGGCAGGTCATTCCAAAATTGTGGGTGCTCGAACTGAAAAGGCTCGATCACCTTTGTGAATTAATCATGACTGAGGAACAAGAAAAGATGCATCTGAGGATCTTTGGGCTTGAGATGAGGCAGTGATACTCTACTTACGGACCACGTGCCAAAGCTGGCCCTTAATTTGGTGACGGATGGCCCAAAAATTATTTTGTGATTCACACATGAAATAATCTGATTCACACTGGAATTTTTCTGTTGTTTTTTTGTACTTTGAGTGTACATATGATGCCAGAGCGCTCAAAAAACCCCCAACAACAACAAAATAGAGCTTGTTCATCAAAAAAGGAGAGAATCGCCCTGATCCAACCAAATCCCACCACTCTCCCAAACTTAAAGATCATAACATAACAAGTTATTACTTGTTTGTGATGAAGCCAGAAGATGTTAGACCAGATTTTAAAAAAAGAAAGACAAAAAAGAAGAAACTAAACAAATAATAATGGATTAAATATTCAATATAAAGCACAAGACCACACCTTACTGAGAAAAAAACAGAGGAAAAAAGACAGAATGAATACTTTTATCTGAGTTGGTACCACTGTTTTTTGTTTGTTACACTGGAGCCGTGCAATGTTAACATTTGCATTAAAGCCTTTAATTTTACCAGTGCACATGTTAAATTGCAAAAAAAAAAATGCAATCTACACCAGAGCTGACTCTATTAAAACAAAGAATGAAACAAAGGATCAGTATTATTTACAACTTGCAACACTTTGTAATGTGGGTGTTACCAAATGCAAAGTTATTAAGAAAACCTAACTTTATTTATTCTGAAATGCATTTCCACACAAATACATTTGGTAAAAAAAAGTCTTGATAATTAGTGGATGCATTCATTTTAAAACCTTTGACCCATGTTAGTCTGGTGCTTAGTGTTGCACACTTGGACAGAGAGGGGTTCCAAGCATGCATGAGTTTTAACAAGTTTCTTTGACGTGTCTTCTCTCTTTAGGTACAGGTGCAAAAAACACAGACACGTTCACCTCACGATTCACTTCCTCCTTGTTCCACACACTATGCCTATGCTTATACACATATGTGCGCTTTTGCGTCGTACCCCTAAAAGGACCCTTTCAGCTGTCGTCTGTGTCTGTCTGAACTTTACTTATATCTACCATTAATCATCACAGTAGAAAATTAAAGCTGTAGCTTCATATTCACACCTTTTTCCGTATACTGAAGTGATTGCTGCACATAAACATACATGTCACCATTAAAGTTTACAAAATAACATTTTTTAATAAAACACTATTAAATAAAAATAGGGGGGTGTCCATCAATCTGCCTAGCATCACTGGGTCCCACATTAGTCTTTGGCTGTGTCCGAAACCGCCTACTACACTAGCAGTATGTACTGATTTGGTCAAAATGCAGTATGCAGTATGCAAACAAAACCACAATGCATTGTGCAGACAGCGCTACTGTTGATGTTGTGTCACCAGGGGCTCCAGCCCAGTACAGCGGGGCAGACCTAACCCACCAGATGGGGTCCTTGGCTTGACCTAGTGTTACACTTAATTAATTAGACCTTGTCAAAAACAAATTTGTATCTTTTAAGAACATTTACATGACTTCTATCAGGGAACTACATACCAATGTATGCTAATAGGAGTACAATTATACAGGAGACATGACCGAATGTATTCTTCATTTTCTAAATATTATTTCTTTGACTTGTCATGCCTTTGTTATAGTGTAGTTAGAGAGGGACAGAAAAGGGAGAGAGAAAACGGGAATGACACACAGCAAAGGACCGTGAGCTGGAATCGAACCCCTGCCACAGCTAAAGTATTTTTTCACATAGTGGATGAGCGCTCTACTTGCTGCAGTAGAGGCCACTGGGCTTTCACATTGACAACATAATTAGAAAGTTTAAAAGGGACGGGAATACGACAATATATCACTCGTTTACTCTGTTTCAAACCGTAAATGTATTCTTTATGGTAGGAGCAGGGCCGGCTCTTGGCATAGGCGATATAGGCGGTCGCTTAGGGCGCCATCTGCTGGAGGGGCGCCGCCACGCCGCCAGTCCCCCTTGGCCTCGAGGGAAAATAATAATGAAATAATAATTTTCTATGCCCACTGGCGCCCTCACTAAGTGTTTTCTGTCTAGAAAAAAATATATGTTAACATTACAAATAAATAAACAGTGACATGTTCCTAAATTATGTGTGAGCATGTGATGTGTCGTTATTTTGTGCGGAGGTGCGGGTTAGGGTTAGGGCGCCTAGGGCAACAAATTAGGTAGAGCCGGCCATGGGTAGGAGTTTTGCTATTGTTTGCTTCCGCTTTCAAAAACCGGAAACCAGCCATGCATACTGCAGAACGGATCCAACTGAACATCCATGCTGCATAATGCTGTGGAATGCAGAATGTAGTAGGGTATGTAGTGGATACTGCATACTGACTGCAACTGTAGTATGCAGTAAGCCGTTCCGAGCACAGCCTTTTAATAGTTTACAGCAACATGGGAAATTTAAACTACCTCAGTAAATAAGAAAACAACAAACAAACAATAATCACCTTATTCTCTTCTTGTCATCAAGTCCTTCAAGTGCTGCTTTCATTTAAGTCGAGCTCATTCTTAACTTATGTTTTAATCCTGTTTGCAAAAGCTAAAGCGGTCTATCCTGTAGGCTGCACTGGGAGGAAAAGTGGAGCAGGCAACTTGAGGATTTGGAGAGTTGCCTAGATGTGAAGTGACAGGAGAGAGCTCTTGGCTCTTTGCGGGACGCCAGCAAACTGGCGCCAGGTCCGCCTTAATTAACACATCCACGCACATTCCCACTTCATCAGAAAACTTTGTGTTTTTAAGAAAGATTGATTTGTGAAAAGGAATCCTTTTTTCAGTTAACATTAACTATTTTAACCTAAAATGGACGCCTAATGTTACCACAGAAAATACATTTACACACATTTCGAAAACATTTTGACTTTCATTTGGGGAAAACAACACTGATGATCACCTGTAGATAACAACAACAACAATAATAACAATAGTAATAATCTGATGTTAATGTAATCATTTAAATAAAAAATGTTGTTAATATTATTAATAAGAAATATTTTCACGTGCCCTATGGACATCTAAAAAATTAAAATAAAGCTGTGCTAAAAAGATAAGTCTTCAGACTCGATTTAATGTAAAATATAATACTAACAATACATATAAAAAACGAGAAAAACGCATGATGAAAGATGAGTCTTGAGACTAGCTAAGATTTAATGCAAATTATAAAATAAGTCAGAAATAAAGGAATCACATGACCTTGCTCTGTAGTGAACTTAAAAAGTCAGGCTGAGGCATATTACAACCAATAAAACAAAGATAAATGCAAGTATATATATTATAATATGAAAATATTATTGCTGTAACTTTATGAAAAAATGATAAAAGTGCTTTAATTATCATTCATTCATATCGTGTAAATCTGTGCGTGCTGTCTTATCCACTAGGCTGTGTGAGTTGAAACGCCGCCCTGCGCTCTCTGTAATTGGTTCAGACAGTGAAGCGCAGTCAAATTTATTTTGCTCATCACGTGCCGTGGAGCACAAACGTGTGACAGTGTTAACATGATTCCTTCAGCTCTCTCCGTCCTCGCTCCTCGGTGCCACTGCAGTTATTAACACGCTTTTGGTCCCAAAGTTCGCTGACCCTCTCCGTGGTGGATCTACTAGCAGACTTCCATGCTTGCCCCCGCCCCCAAAAAATCTGGAAACTTAGGGGACATTAAGACTCCATCATTTGATCTCTCTGCAATGCCACAAAACTCCCAAACTCTTCTTTTTGCGATGTGGATGCGGCAGCAAGTGGGCTGAGACTTTTTAGCATCGACCTGTCAGATCGGATGCCCCGATGAGAGATCCAGTTGACATAGCGGCTGCCATGGCTTACCATCCTTTCCAAGCTCATCGACCAGGTGCCTTGCCCCTATCAGCCTTCTTCACCGCCGGTCAGCCCTCGTTTTACCCCGCGCTGCCTTTCCCAGACGTCGCCTCCCTGTCCGAGCCGGCTGCCTCCGACGCAGCGCTGAGACGCCAGCATCAGCCGGCTCATCCGCAGTCCTCGAAGAGCCTGCCGACAGAAGACGGGCTGGATGATGACCCGAAAGTCACTCTGGAGTCAAAAAATTTATGGAAGGAATTTCACAAAATGGGAACTGAGATGGTTATTACAAAATCGGGAAGGTACGTGTGCGCAAAATGTGCGTAATGGTTCCAAATAAATCCACAAAAGTGCCATTATGGCACTTAGAATCCTAATATGTTATTAGATATTACATTTATTAATTAGGGGACCGGTGTCTTGTCTGTTATGATTTTTTAAAGAAGTCAGTACTCTGTTGGGCCCCTTTACTAAGTTCCACGCGCCCATTTCTTGCGCGTACACTATTATCACGAAGAAATGCTCTTTAAGGACAGCTGGAAGCCCCTTGTTCGCAAAAACTCCAAATCAAAGTTTCTTGTATTGAAATGCATTGATCGTTAATGTTGTGCCACAGGAGGATGTTTCCAGCTTTCAAAGTGCGGGTAGACGGGCTGGTCCCAACAGCAAAGTACATCCTGCTGATGGACATAGTCGCTGTTGATGACTGCCGCTACAAGTTTCACAACTCCCGCTGGGTGGTGGCTGGGAAAGCTGACCCGGAGATGCCAAAGCGCATGTACATCCACCCAGACAGCCCGTCCAAAGGAGATCAGTGGATGAGCAAACCCGTCGCCTTTCATAAACTCAAACTCACCAATAATATGTCGGATAAGCATGGATTTGTAAGTGGCAAGCGTTTGAATTTTTACATAAGTCTACTTATTGATGATTATTTTTTGGGTGTGTGTGAAGAAAAATCACAGAACATGTCGATATGAGTCACATCTGTGTCTTTATTTTATTTTTTTCCAGACCATTTTGAATTCAATGCATAAATACCAGCCCAGGTTTCATATTGTGAGAGCCAACGACATAATGAAGCTTCCGTACAGCACGTTCCGGACTTACGTTTTCCCGGAGACGGAGTTCATCGCTGTCACTGCGTATCAGAATGAAAAGGTAACGTGCATCCACCCCCACTTAACACCCAACTTACTCACACACACACACACACACACACACACACACACACGTACACACACACACAAATACACACGCACGCACGTAGAGCAAACTTAATCGACTCACTGTGTTTCATGTGTATGAAAAATTAGAGACAAACAAGAGTTTAACTATAACCCTAATTTATTTATTTACTGGTCATTTAAAAGGGACACATATTAATGAAAATCAGTATAAAATACAAATATAAATATGCTGGAGTTACATGACTGCACATTTACACCCCTAGTCCCTTGTCAGGTAACAGCCAATAGAAATATCAAGAAAGAAAGAAGAAAGGAAAAAAAAACAAACAGTTCATAAAGAGGACAAAAGCAGCAGTGTAAACAGTATGGTATAAAGTGTATGGCGCAGTGCCTTATCTAAGTGCAAGATGCATGTATCATGGATCAATGGATAAAAGGACATCCTGGTGCCTGTTGGACAAGTTTGGAAACTGAGAGACAAAAAGATGTCTAAAACTGGGCCCTCATCAGCCCACATGTGAGCTTTTATGCGGTGTTGACGTTGCACTGATCTGTCACTATGTGATGAACTTCATTTTTGTCATGACTAACGTTCCAACATAATTTTTTTTCTCCCTAAGATTACGCAGCTAAAAATTGACAACAACCCCTTTGCCAAAGGATTCAGAGACACAGGGAATGGAAGGCGAGAAAAAAGGTAAAGTGTTGGTTTTACAATCAGAATCCAACATAATATTAAAAGACATGTAAAGCCAATGTCAATTTATGATCTGCAGGAATAAGCAGTTAACCATTTCTTCGCTGCACAAGAACCACAGCAAAGCGGATCAGGACTGTGCTGATTCTGATGACTCGTGTGAACAACCCAGCACCAGCGATCCCTTTTATTCCCCACGGGAGCTGCTGAGCAGCCCTCTCATGTCTACACCAACCTGTCAAGGTGAGTCAGCTTACATGTTATTATGTAATCAAACAGCTTTTATGGCTATGTTTTGTGTGAATCCAAATTATTTTCTGCAGTACTAAATGTTGAACGGTACAGTCACTAAACAGAGGCAGTGTTTCTTTATGCTTTACAAACCATAAAGCAGCAGAACTAATGACGATTCCCAACTTGCAACTTTAACCCTTTAACACCTGACAAGACATGAGTATGAGTTGAGACATGAGTTTAAACTTCTGAAACTTGAGAAAAATAGTTTGATTTCTTTTTTAAAAAAACAAAAAAAAACCCTGGATAAAACATTATAAGCATCTTGGTTAGAAATGCCCCCAAAATTTTGTCATGTGGCAATGTGGCAAAAAAACAAGACCCAAAAATTAGATATGGTGATCATTAGATATTATCAAAAACTTACACATTTTCAATTATTTTACAGAAAAAAAACATAATATTGTGCACTTTAAAGGTGATTTCCCTGGTTGTATTTTTTTTTTTACTTTATTTTTACTTTTTTGCTTATTTTTACATAATTTAGCAACATTTTTTTTCTTTTCTTTTTTTTTTGCTTTACCAATTTCTTGCTATTTCATTGGAAATCACGCCAATTTGCTCATGTTTCAAAGGGTTAAAGGTCAGGCAATATATGTTGAAAATAAGTGTGATGGCCCACATTTTTTAGTTAGTTTTAATTTCCAAAATGTGTTTTGGGAAAAAAACCCTATAATTTGGCTTTGTGACAGGTTGTCGCTGGAGATGATTTATTCTGAGAAGGTGACATGGGTATCTTTCAATACATATAATTTCTTCATCAGCTTGTAAGTTGACTTGCTACATTTTTTCTTTTGTCCTATTTTCAAAGTCCAACTTTAATGAAGCGGTCAGAAAACACAATGTGTTTTAGGAGTTGAGGGCGGACATGAAGGGAAGTTTGTCAGATGTTGATCTTAACCTCACTTCACTGTGTGACTCAATATGGCAAAATAAAAATTGTTTGCTTGGATAAATCGACTGCTCTGGCGCCTCGGGGGTTACTCACAAATAAACACTGTCTCGTTATGGCACTAAGTCATCTCTGTCTCCACTGTGTTCTATTAATATACAGCAATAACAAGGCAGAAATGTGCATTAAAGTACAACATTAAAATATTTAATGAATGTAATGATTTTCTCCCACAGATGACAACAATATTGGAAGTGATTCAGAGATTGATCTCCAAGACGAGGACAATGCTGAAGCCAGCTGTTCCAGGACTGAACATATGAGTCAGAAGACCAAGGAGACACTGTGGAGCAAGCCTTCTCTCAGTAACAAAGACGACAATCAGGACACAACAAAAGAGATGTTTAGAACATCAGATGACATGTACTCTGTGGAAACTGACGAGTCGAGGAGGCACACGAGTGAAATCAAAGACGGGGTCCCGTCTGTGATGTCACAAACGCAGAGCTCGCTGGCCCTCAGCTCTGGTCACCTTCAGACTTTGGATGTCTCCAGTGCTCAGAGCCAACAGTTTCTAAAGCTCGGGGCTCCTTTGTTGTTTCACCCGGGACAGTTAGCAAAGCCGGAGGGGATGGGACATCTGTTGTCCTCTTTGCCGGCAGTAAATAATCTGGAAAACCTGTCGTCTCAAAGCATCGCCTCTCCATCTCCATTCATGTTTCACCTGTCACAGCACATGCTGGCATCTCAGGTAAGAACAGGAGTACACATATATGTTATCAAATCTATATATCCAAGCTGAGGATGATGGCTCTGTTAAATGTTCATTCAGTTACACCACTGCACACATCACTGCGAGGGCAATGGAATTTCATGGCTTCTCAAAGTGCTTAAAAATGACAGAAACGATGTGTTAGTTATTCAGAGTAATCCTCAGACTTCACGGTCGACAATTTTTAATGTGACTATTCCCATAAACACTATAAATGACATTTATGGAATAGTTTGGGGTGGCAGCAGATATTTCAGAGATGATATCTGTTTTTTGTAACTTGGCTGAACTCTTCAACCTGTTGAAACCTGAGAAAATTGGCCTAATTTCTTTCAAATACATGGGAAGAAGGCAACGACAAAAGAAGAAATGACCCAAAATTAATAAAAAGTTATTAATTTAATAAAAATGTATAAACATTACCTGAAAATTAGTTAAAATAAATAAAGAAAATAAAAGAAAAGGGTTCAATTATACTGTACATTCTTTAGAATTGGATCAATTTTTGCTATCAGCCTCTATCCAAAGTTATAAGATTATGCTTGTAACGAGTTCTTCAAATTCAAGGCAGCATCTTCAAACATTTTAAGATGTAATTTAGGTATTTGAGATTATATCATGACAACTGAGATTTTTATACTTTGGTGCATTATATTAACATTATGTAAGTAAAGTAAGCTGCTTCTCTTTGTGTCTCCTCATTACAGTTTGCACGCTTCAATATGAGCAATTTAGCCGAGGACAAAAAAGTTAGAAGAGAAAAAGGTTAATTTATATATATAATCTAATAATTAATTAATTTATGTATATAATTTATAATTTTTTTCTGTAACATAATCTGAAAGGTAAAATTATTATAATAATAATTACACTTTTGGGGACCTTTTTTCTATTTTTTGGATAGTTTTCTCCCCTCTTTTTAAAAACTAATTTGTATGCAATTTTATTGTCACATTTAACTAATTTTTTGCCATATGTTGGACTTTGCCTCTTTCACCCATGTCTTTGATATAAATCAACCTGATTTTCTCAGGTTTGAAATGATGAAGAAGCTTATAAAAAGCCTCTGAACACAACACTAGAAAACTGATGTCGATCCAGGTTTTGAAGGGTTAATATCACGTGATTTTAATGGTTGTTTTTCCATATTTTTCAACCAGGTTTAGGACCAACTATTTTTGGAACTGGTCCAGTATTGAGAGAGAGGGCTACAGTCAGCAGCAGTAAAATAGGCGTCATCAATGTATGTCCAAAGAAAGTGCTTGTTTTTGACAGGCTAAGACTGTTCTGTATTGTAAGTCTCTGACAGCATTAGAGAAAAGATCCTTAACAGAGGTTGACCTGTTTGTTTAACTAGAAACAATCCAGATATTGCTATTGGGTAAAACACCAGACTCCATTTAAATAAACAACAATTTGCTCATCATAAAACACACTTCTTTTAAAGGGGACAGAAAAAGAAAAAAAATCTCACTAAGCCAACTCTGGCTTAGTTGAAATAAACGCTTATTCCACCCATAATATGCTGGCTCTATGCACACTAAAATTGCGGTTTATTTACATGGAGTCTGGTGTGTTTGGCGATGGCAATTTCGGGGCTATTTCTCATCAGACAAAAATGATCTCACTCTTAAACAAAAAAGGTTGACCCCAGTGTGAATGCTTGTCATACATTTTCAGACACTTTGAACAAAAATCTGATGAAAACAAACACTTTTAATGGACTTAAATTGACAGTGCAAACTGCCCAAGTGGTTACATTGCAGCCTGTTTGTCTTGCACAATACTGGACCAATTTTTAAAATGCTTGCTCCCATTAGTCATTTAGACACAAAATATGGGAAAATAGGGTCCAGGATGGAAAATGCTGAAGTTACTCTCAAAGGGGTCACAAGAAATTTAAGCAGAGGTCGCCGTGCTCTGGTTTTATAAATCTTACATTAAAATGTGGAAACCAGAAAATGGTGTAGAAGTAGAATTAACAATTTTATTCTTTCCTACAGGGAATCTCATTGTCACCCTTTGGAGGATTGTTCCCGTATTCGTACAGTTACATGACAGCACCGGCTCTCCCCACCTGCTCTGTAACCTCCACGCTGGCCAGAAACCACTGTTTCCGCAGCTCCCGGCCTTGGTTGCGATTCAGCCCCTATCAGATCCCCACCTCTGTCACCTCGAGCCAAAGCCTGCTCACAACCAGATCCACTGGCAGCTCAAACTCACAGTCCGAGCTGTCCAAATCAGGGAGCAGAGAGTCGAGTCCAGTCTCTGACGATCACAGTCAAAAAACCAAGGCCGGGCAGAAGAACGCTTCACCCAAAAACACTGTCAAAGGTTCCACTAATGAACTGCAGAACACACACAGTCCGGTTAGAGGACTTGATAAACCACCTCTTCCACAATAGACTCTCATCCACATTGTTTTTCAACGTACACGTGATAGACACAATTTTATAAGGATGCACACACTAATCACCATAAATATTTTGTCAGAAAATGCATGTGTTGCTGCTATTTAACATGTCATTATGTCATTAATAAACCCGCCTATTTAACAATGATTTGGTGATATGCAGGTCAAAAGATACCCAAAACGTTATGGTAAAGTTTGAAAACATGAGCAAGTTAGCTTGTTTGTTTTTTTTCAAAAGCTTGGAAAGAAGGCAATGAGCAATTTGAGAAGAAATGACCCAAGATTAGCAAGAAATTAGTAAAATAAGTACAAGAACATTATCTTAAAATTAGCACAAACAACCCAAACAAAATGAGCTAAATATGCTCAGAAAATTAGAATGATTATTTAGCATCATTTTAAAATATCTAACTATAATTATTATAAGTCAAGTTTTTCCCTAGATTTTTCTTTTTTCTCTATACAGCTTTTTAAAAGTAATTGTCTAAATTTCTCACAATTTGATGAACATTTCTTGACGAGTTTTTTCATTTTCAAAAAGAAATTGAATCAGTGCGCTCAGGGTTCAAAGGTTTAAAAACCTGTAAAAGGATTCAGAAAGCAGTACAAGAAAAGTGCTGTTGATCCAGATTTCAGAGGGTTAATTACATTTACTCTAGTCATTTAGATGCATTTAAAGTAATGCCTATATGTAACTCGCATTTCAAAAACTTTCACTTCTTTCAAATTTAGTGTTTAGTTTAAATGCAGACATTGGGATGCCTTTTGATTTGCAAAAATACAAAATCATTGCTGACAGGAAGTTCTATCATAACAATATATATATTTTTAATTAAAAGATGCTCATTTGAATTCCTTTGGGGAAAATGAGCTATGCAATATCCAAAGTGGAATGCTCTATTGAAGGACAATAATGTGCTTTAAAACTGCATTGCTTTATTTTATATGATAATGTAAATATTTCAGTTTTTTACGTATTGTATATAACATGACTAATCAAAGCCTTTAAAGACTGATCACTGATAAATCTGCCATTGAGATATGAAGAAATTGTACTCCACCCAATCACAGTTTCACATTATGTTGATGTACCAAAGCTGCACTGAGGAAAACTCAGGATTCTTTTTTATTTTATTTTATTTTTATTATAATTTTTTTTATAAGCACTTAATAAAAATAATCGGGCAGGCTCTCTGCCAAATTATTCAGGCAAATTGTTCTTGTGTTTTTTTCCACAATTTGAATAAAGATGTTCACATTTGACGCAGTTGTCTTAACATGTTAATGATATTTAAAAATATAATATTGTTTATGTCACATTGCACATAAAACAATCAAATGTCTGTCATAAGAAGCTGCTTACACATAAATACCTTTGCTGCCTCATTACCAGACACATCCTAAACAAGACACCCTAATCTATGATTTACCTAATAATAATTTGGGATTGATTTGTCCACACAAGCTCGCCCAAGCAAGTATAGTGCAACGTCATGGCTAATGCTTAGATAGGTCCAAACTCTGCTTAGCCTTTGTCATTTTTTTGGAAGAATTTGTGTATGTTATGGCGCTGTTTTTTGTAAAGACGCTGCATATTTCACTCTAACTGCCTAAAAACATACCTTCCTACTGTGTCCAACACTGTTCAACCTGTTGTGATATGTAGACCAAAATAAAAGTAACTCCTTGATAACATGTTATAAATGCAGAAAAATGCTAAAGATCAGTATTTTTATTTTATCTCAGCCGGCCACCAACATAGTTAGATGTTGATATTTGGTTGACTTTAGGTTGTGACGACTGGTGGCCAGAATTCAACGTAGACAAAATCTAATGCCAGCGTCAAGTTGATGTAGAATACAAATGAAAGGTAACCTTGGTATTTTTTCGGTCTTAAGCATAGACTGCAAAAACAATGAATGTAGGTACAATGTCATCACTCACTGGTTTGTGGACTTCTGTTCTGCATTACCGCTGTTGCAGTCTTGTTTTTGGAGCCAGAGGTGACCATATTTGGATAAGAGTTTGGAGCTGTGAAGAAGCGAGGGGTGGATATGACACATTGACTGTGGTGACACCTCGCAGACCGCCTGTCACTCAAAGCAAACATGCCCTTAAGTCTATGTAACCTTAACACTCAGTAAAATGTAAACAAGTTTGAAGAAATTTACTCTCCAAGCAGTTGTCATGAATGTTGAAATTAGCTATAGAGACTAAAATATTTTTATTTCTGCTGTGAAATGTTAAAATGTCTTACTCACTTTTGGAGTCAGCCTCAATTGGCCATTAGAGGAACTGCAGTTTTTGGCACTTGTGTAGGCTTCATTTCTCTGCCCCAGAGGTTCCGCGTGATATCAAGTTGTGCTGTTAAGTAACCAAAGTCCATCATCTACCAAACGTCTCATGCTAATGTCATCTTGACGCAGAATAACAATGTTTATTTGTGAGAGTCCAATGTCAGCAAAATGCATAGACTTTAATAATACCTAGGAAGTGGACCAAGGATGGTGCCTATTCATTTTTATGGAGTTGCTCACCCAGCGCACAGGGTGAAAAAGCTTTCTAGCTTGTGGGTTTACTTCTGCAGTAAGCGGCCCACTAATTAGGAATTACATCAAAAAGCCTTTATTGTAGTGGCTAAATCAATGAAAAAAGCCAACATGTTGAGTAAAAAAAAATCCTAATTGTCCTTGTTTGATCTTTCTTGTCAACAGTTTTAAAGTCCTGCGTTTTAAAGTCCTGCGTTGTATGAAAATGCTTTCATACAACGTGAGATTCTAACATCATTAGACATTTAAAACATCATCAACACGATTTTTTTTCCAAACAAAAATATCTGTCTGACATAAATATCGAATGTCTTTCTGATGTCATATTGACGTCTGGTGCCAGCCGGGACACTCAAGTCTATATGTCATCAGATGAATGTCTATACATGGACACATGCATGTTTTATGGCCTGGATTCAATGAAACCAGCTCATCCAGCATGGATCAGGATCTGTCTAGATGTTTGACCTAATCCTCTTAATGCATTTGGCTTAATTAAGCTTTGTGTTTCAATTGTACTTTCTCGTCATACTTTTTGGGCATGATCAGCCTTTGCACTACCATTTACTGTTCTTAATTCTGTTAATCCATGTTGGTTTCTGGTGTTGTAGAAGTACAGTGACCCTGGCTGTCATTTTACTACATTAGTCACTCAATCTTATTTCTGAAGTGATGGTTTTGGAAAGCTATCTCAGAGTAGGATACATCTGCTACTCCCACTCTCTCCAAGAATCAATAATGCTTTTAATAAGTGAATTACAAAAATGTGACTCTCAATTATATTTAAAAAAAATCTTAAATTGCTGCTTTATTTTCCTTTTTGAAGCTTCACAACAAGCTAGAAGTGTTTCTGTGCAACAGCTGCTGCTGCCATGCCCTTGGCCACAGAGATGGTGGCTGAGCAATAAAGGTGAATGAGCGACTCTGCGGTTCCTGTGCACTTCATTCCATATGCATGAGTGCAGCTCGCTGCTGGCTGGGGCAATTCCCCAAACATCTCTGCTTGTGACAGCAAAGCTACACTTGAGTTGCTAATCCCTCTGCTCATACATCTGCTCAAGCTGCAGTGAAAAAGACTTTTTTCGGAATACATAAATGACATATTGACTCATGCAGTCGATGTGAGATGTTTTGAAATATTTCTTGGATATTTAGAAATGTATGACCTCCACGCACACGACTGCTTTCACACAGATTTGCAAACATATGTTCATGCAAACAATCAAAGTGCATATGAGTTCACGAAGAAGAATGCACATGTTCCAAATATTGAGGGGCATGTGTCCCCTGCATCCCCCACAAAATATACACCTATGGCCCTAATACTTTTCAAATGCCCTTTGCAGTTGTTAGCAATACTAACATTGTTATTTGCAAGTCTGTTCTGCACTTGCAACAAAAGAAAAAAAAAGTTTTGATCAGTTTTAATACACATTTTATCATGTGGAGACAACTACTACATTCCTTAGCACTTATCCTATGGAATCACTTTACAAATACTGTACCTCTGTCTGAGTTGTATTTGAAATTTAAATAATTTTTAAAGAAAATAAGTCATTTTATTTGGCCATTTTTAAAAAAAAATTTTATATATATAATTTGCCTGTAATAATGAGAAAAAGCCTCAAATAAATAAAAAGACAGAAATGTGATTAAGACAGCTAGGATCTTAAATCTCTGTCCTCATTTTTCAATCATTATTTTAAAAATAATTATCATTTTAAAAATAAATAAATAAAAATAGTGGCCATCGCACAGACTGTTCCTCTCTCACTTTAGCTGCTGGTGCGACAAAGTCAGGTAGTCTCCCAGGGGGAAAATTGATCTGGAAGCCTCCCCCTGTGCTGGCCTCCTCTCAAACCTCTATTGTGTGCATTTTCTTCTTGGCTGAGCATCACGTTATACCAAAAGAACATCTCTACTGGCTCAAAAATGTGGTAGAGAGGTCAACTGCAAAGTTTTGCAGAAAGCAGAAAACTTGTCCTTGCAGTGCAGGGGGAGTTCTTCGGGTCAGGTGGAGAGAGGCACGAAAAGGAAAGAAGAGCTCTACTCCTGTTAACATCCCGTCTACACTCACCCATATTCCTCCTCTTTAGATCTAGCTGACGGGAAGGATGGTTATCTCACATTGCATAGTGTGCAGAATACTAACTTAAAAACTATTAACTCACATATAAGTTAATATTTCAAACACACACTGCTGCCACTTAAACTAGTATGTGTCAAGAGAGGCTTCTCAGGTCTGTAAAGCTCAGGGGGGATTTTTAAATTAATCATCATCCTTTGCGTGGCACGGTGTCAAAGCAACATGGCACATTTAGACTAACATATTCTGGCAAGAATACTCAGCATATTGGTGCTCTAAATTCCAAGTGCTGAGCTGCAAATTGTCAACACAGATGGCTTAAAGACACTAGATAGTCATCTGTAACATACAATATGAATAACGCTCTTAACGGGGATATCATCCAAAAGCCCGTGTTTTCATGAATAAAGCAAGGGAGTGAGGCTTCGTGCATGGCTCTGTTAAGAGTGCGAAAGCAGAAAAGTGTGTGTGCTTGAGGTGGGAATGCACTATTTACAGCATTTAAAAAAGGAGCTGACATTTTTTGTGTAAAATATGCCATAAACACACATAAGGCGTTGGGACATGCAAAGGGGTAACAGACATGAAATAAGCTCAGGTCAAGTTTGTTACATGCATACTTTTTTTTTTGCATGGAATAAATAAACATGAAACAATCTTATCTGCATTATTCATAATTTTATCCCGTCCTGTATACTTAGCATATGGAGGTATGACTTATGCAGTATGTCTCAGTTTTCTTGCTGTTGGCCCAAATTGCCAAATAAATGAAATACAGTCAAAGATAATAAAATACAAAATATGTAGAATCTTCTATCTAATGATAATGCAATGTTGAAACATAAAATTAATAATAAGTACTAGAATTCCAACTAAAAAGTCTTGCATGACCATTTGATCTCTGGCTAATTTACAGTACTTAGGTGTCAAACTGATGGCCTCTGAAGCCCTCTAGTGGATTACAACTGCAGTGACAATGCATTTTCAAACACAGCACTTAAGAGAGTTACTCTATAATGTTTTCATTGGCATTGAGAGGTTATTTTTTTCTGTAAAGCTTGTGACATTAGTTTAATTTCATCATCGAGCACACCATTATTGTTCCCATGTACTTTTTAGGGGAGACTGGGAGCAAGTATAACATCTCAAATTGCACCAGTCATTTTTTTTCTTTATTATTTGTGTATATACGGGTATGTGGGCATATGTCGGTATTTTTTCTGCCTTTAAAAATAAACCCCATTATTCTCTTCTGTATTTATTTTTCTGCTTTAAATTAAGCACATTTTTCTGATCAGTAGTGTAGGAATGCTATAAGTTTCATGGGTATAAATTTATTTTATTTGTTTAATGCCAAAACACATTTTTGAGCAATGAGTAATTTGTCATCTATTTTCTTCCAACTGTCCTAACTTTTATGTCCAAGAACTTAAATCCATCTAGTTTTGATAACCATTCTGTTCAAAACATTGGCTTTATTATTTCCAGCCAGCAGGGTAGCTAGTGTCATGAGTGGTGTGGTTTGGGGTTGATAACGTCATATTACAGTTGACCCGACACCATCAAAATGGTGTATGACTTAACAACATTAAATAGTTTAGGAAAAAAAATAAGATAACTGCCAACAAGTCAAACACAGATACAAGTTACCTATGTAAAAAATGTATCCAAGTACGTTTTTAAATAATGCATAAAAAACCCCAATTATAAATAAATAAATAAATAAAATGAAGTTCCAATTACCCCCAAGCTCCCCTTCTTATTGACAGTTCTGTCCTTTTTTTGTCTTAACCCCTGCAGCAGAAAGACTGAGCCTTAAACATGAGGCAACAACAAAAAAGTCAGGAAATAAAAGAACTATTTTGTTTCCATAAACACATAGGATTATTTTTTTTACTCCACATCATCTTTAATGTTGGTGACTCATATCATCGCAAGAATCCGGTCAACACATCAGCACATGGGGCGATTTTTGGAGGCTGAGCTGATGCAGCCCACAGACACAAGGCGTTGTCCCGCTGTTCTACTGTTGCCATGATTACAAGATAATATGTGGTTTTGTAATTCTAACACCTGTCTTTAGATAAGTGGGGTCGCAAATGGCTTTACAGTCAATAACAAAGACCTGAAACTGTGTGAAAACGTTTCGACAGGACAAACGCCCACGTGAAGTATCGGCTCTGTTCCAGACAGCAGCAGCGTTGCGCCGCAGACTGTACATGCAGTACATGCCAGCAGAGGGACAACCTCTTCCGGGACCCGCCCCTCCTATAGCACCCATGGATGTATGATAACACCCCCCTCTGAACCCGCCCATAGCATCGCGCTGGAATCTGATTGGTTCTCTGAGGATGGGACCTTCCTAGATGTAGGTGAAATAGATAGGACGTAAAAACTGTACAGTGAATCTTTTATGCCAGTGAAGGCAAGATGTAACTTTTTTTGTTTGATGTAGCAATTGATTATATTGCCATGGGGCATTACATAATTTTATTGAACCAGAATCAGCTTTATTAGCTGAGTATGTTTGATGATACAAGGTATTTGAGTATGCTTTTTGTTGCTTTTGTGTACATACAGAGAAAAGATAAATATACAGGGATGACAAAGCTGAACAAAGTAAACAAGCACTTGTATTCTATGATTTATTAATTAGCAGTACTCACAAGAACAAAACTTATGAGAGCTTTCTACCACAGCAAAGTTAGCTATTGCAAAATTGAAAAGCATAATGACATTCATGGCAGAGAGGCAGAGAATAAATTAATCAACAAAAACTTAATAAAAGTGAATGATATGAACTATTATTCTTTCATTGGAACCAATTTAAAATTTGGAATATGCCTGTAACTAATTGAACATATGCAGTGGAAGTACATTGTAACTGGTAGTGGAAGTGTAGTAGTGTATATTCATTGTTATTGTAATGTGCTTCAGTGGAACTGCACAGACAAACAATACCATAAAATTGCAGTTAATTTTCTTCCTCTTCTTCTTCTTCTTCCAAAAATAGTAATTGAGCATGAGCATTTTAATTTTGAATATATATATATATATATATATTCAAGAGGTATATAATATATTCAAGAGGTATATATATATATATATATATATATATATATATATATATATATAGAGAGAGAGAGAGAGAGAGAAGAGAGAGAGAGAGAGATTTCAAAGGTGTAAAATAAAACATCTTCGCAATTTTCATTTATTCTAGTATTTGTCATTTATTTCATATTCCATACCATATACAGACATCAAATGAAATACTTCTATTATTGCTATTTCCCAGATTCCCACATGGCACACGGCTTTGGTGTGACTCTTGTCTACGTACTGTATTTCTATAGCGGAAGCTGCGGTCAGAGGTCAACGTCCAAGAGTAACCTGCTTGCGCATCATCACATCACCCCACTCTCTGCTGTTAAAGCATACGTTACCTCATCATGATGTGATTTTTTTCATGATCACTGGAAACAGTGTCTAACAGACACAACTAATTTATCGATCTGCTGCGCTCAACTTTTTCAGGATTCCGTTTCGGTGTATCTCCACCGGTGAGTTGCTGCTAGCCGAGATGTTTATCTCAGATTATTCCTGTCTGCCGTAGTTGCGCTCAGGAAGATTTCAGCACGCTGCACTACAGCACAACAGAGTATACCTGCAGACTGTCACTGCTGTATTAGAGCCACTCCCGTGGCATTATAATTGTATTACGTTAAGCTAGCTAATAGCCACGTTATTAGCATCAGTGTCTCACTTATCTGTTAGCAGAGCTAGCTTCGACTTTGCAGGTAGACTAAACACCAACCTTAGCTAGCTAGGAAGCAGTTTGTCAGCTATGCCATCAAATAATACGGTTCGAGTCAGAAGTGCCGGTCTGTTAAGTGTAGTTTTCGACATTTTGTAATGTTCTCGTTGCTCGCGTTTGCAGCGTGTGTGGTCGCAGTGCTCGGCTTGTTTTTCTGGTCCCACAAGCAGCTATCGATAGGTAAGGTGTGCCTTACCTGGAAGGCTTCCACTTGCCCGAGCAGGTGGAAACAACTTTAGCTGTAGCAACGTGAAGGTGAAGATGTACGTTGGGGAGCACCGTGGCAGTTAGGGTAACGTTAATTTACACTGTATAGGACGTTTTTGGTAACTTTTTTAGACGAGGAAGTGAAGAAGGAGTCCAGTGTTATAAGTGTTTTTCAGTGAAGTGTGCCCTGAAATCAATTTATGCAACATAAAGTTGTAGTCATACAGCTGTCTCGACCATTACACGAGCTTTAAGTGTTTTTGGTTTGCATTGGTCTTAATTTGCCGGCACACTTTAAGCGTATCTCCCATTCAGACAGGGTTTATACACGTTTTATAAACGGTTTATGTGCGTTTCACATGGGTTGTGTTGTTTATTGAAGTTGTAGTTATTTAGGGATGAAACGATGCTTAAGATGCTTTGTGGTTTCATCACGTGAGGCCCCGCGATATTATATTATCAACATACTTTAGTTATCATAAAATATTATTGCACTTTTAAAAGTTTTGCGATATGCTGAGTATTGCGATAACGTATATTGCGATTTATTATCTTTTTCAACTGTAAATTATGTCTCCAAAAAGACAAGAAATTGTCAACACCTGATTCATCTAAAAAGATAAAGTTCTAAAGATAACGTTTCAAAATTTTCATTTTTTTGGGACTAAAAAAACAACAACAAACTAATATATAATGGTAGCAGACTACCAAAAGTTTAATTTGAATTTTGCAATATTTATAAAAAAAAAAGAAACCTGGCGTCAATGTATCGTTACAATATTGCCATCCAAAATATTGTGATACTATGCTGTATCAGTATGTTTTTTTTATTCCTGCTGTAATGGTTACTGATGAAAGTATGAACAGAATAACATGCCAGTATTTAACAGTTTTGGAATGTTCTATAATGGTACTATGTCAGAGCCTGCACACAGTGTACTGATGCTCCCAGTGTTAGTCCAAGTGTTGCAATATCACTTGCATTATCAAGATGCTTAAGTTCATGTAACTCACTTTTGCAATATGACAAACACATGCCAGCCAAGGCAATGTCACACTGTACCCTGATATTTGGACACTGTGTCTCCTTTATAACAGCTGCTGCCGCTGTTGTATTTCTTGCCAGTGTTTGCAGCCTGCTCGTGTCGCCCAGCCATGGCACAGCAGGATGGTGCTGCCATGAAGAACCCCGCCGTCGCGGCCTTGCACTCTCACTTCATTGTGGGATCAGTATCAGAGGAGAACTCGGAGGATGAAATCCAAGGGAAGAATGACCTGCAGCTGGAGGAGAAGGACAATCGCTCCTTGTCTCCATCTTCAGATAGCTCGAGCAGCACCTTTGAAATGGGATTCGACCACATTGAAGGCCCCATGCACAACCTAAGGTTAGAATGCAAGTTCTTTTTTCAGGCATGCAGATTAATTTGTATCAAGAATGTGTCATTTTAGGAAGATACTTGAAATATTTCCCTGGCATGGAAAATGGTTCTTGAGAGTTTACGATATGCTCAGCAACAATTCAAGTTTTTTTTTTCATTTTGTAACCTTGAATTACAATATTTATTAGTGGCTTGCAAATACGAAATGAAAAACAGGGAATCTGCAATTTTGAATGCTGTCTCGATGAAATAAGCGTTGTTGAAGTAGGCCCGTAGTTCAAGACGGCAGATCAGGAGATATACTCCTCCTCTGTCGCCATGTAGCCCCTTCTACTGCACATGTGAAAGAATGTGGTTTCACTAGCTGCACACTGCTAAAAGGGTTGCTTGTGTCCTCCTGAGTCTGTGTGGTAAGCCTAGAAAGTAGACTTGAGTGTGTGGATATGTGAAAGTTGGAAAAATGTCCACAAATTCCCAATCCGACCGGTAAAAGAAACGTTTCAGTACTGATAGAAAGTTGTTTAAAGCTTGCAGCAGTCTTTAGTGCCTCTGCCAGCCTCACTACACTGTCAGCTTCACAAACAGAGGCTTGTGAAAGACATTTTACTCTAAGGCCTCACAGAGGATTTGGGTTTGATTTTGATGTAGGTAACTGCTTACAGAATGTATTCCCTATAATTACGCACTTCTTTTTCTACACGCTGTAAAATCGGACAAGGTAATTTTGCTTAAAATAGGAAACCCTTAGAAAAATATGAGAAAATATTAATAGTAAGTCTTACTTACTTACGTATATTTTTTTTAACTTTATATGTAGTTGTTTACTTAAAATTTTGATCTTTTTACATAATTTTGTGAAGTTGTTGCAACTTAAAAATGACAGGTTTAACTAAATTAATCTTTCTAAGTTTTCGCAACTTCAAGTTTACTGTACTGCACCCTCCCTGTTACATACACTGTTTTAACTTAAAAAAGTTAGTGTCTGGGCTGCCTTAACATTTTTAGTGGACTGAATTTGAGAAGACAAGTGGAGGTGATTTTTTTTTTTTAATAATTCAACTTGTATAACTTGAAAATGTTCGGCAGCCCAGAAACTAAATTTTCATCAGAACAAATAGTTTCTTTTAACAGTGTACAAGTAAATAATATTTGTATATTCTTAAACATGTTAACATGAAAACAGAACTTGCAGATTTCCTAACTTCATCATTGGCAAAATCATCTTCATCATGATCAAGTTAATTTAGATAAAGATTAGGAAAGCAAAAGGCATTTGCACTTGTCTGTTTAAGTTGCAACAACTTCATAAAATTAAGTAAATACAGCTAAATTTTTTTGTTTTCCAAGATTATTTTAAGTAAGATCAACCGCTCAGTTTTATAGTGCAGTGGGTTAAAATGATTTTAGACATATTTTCTTTTTTTTTCTTAAATATTGTTCTGTCATTCAGACATCCATACTGATAGTGGTGGGTTTTTTTGTGCTCGTCAGGAACGTGTATATGCAAACTGCAAATTTTAGAACTAAATTATCTATTGTATATAAGACATGGGGATCAATTCTCCGTCCGGTCTGCTTTAGTTTGATCAGTTTCATAAGGGCAAAGAGGATGAGAGAAGATAACTAAAAGAAGCTGGGTATCAGCCTTGAAACTGGATATACTGGATGGGAGCGTCTGCCTTCTCCACCCCCCCACAGTTGTCTCTCTCACAGGACAGAACAAACCCTTGTGGCTCCAAAGCTGGACTGAAATCAGGAACTCATTTGCGTTGTGCCGGTGTCTGCTACAGTGATGCAGTAATGCAGTATCAGGCCACAGAAAGCAATCAACCAAATGGGCCGAGCCGCTGTCACACCCTTCAGCTGATGGTCATATCCCCCCCCTTTAACTACCCACAGTATTCTCATGATACTGGAGTTTCTTCGATCCAATACCTTGAAAAATATTAATATTTGATTTCATTTTTGATACGACAGGGAAAAATTGACATGTGGGGCATACAATTCAAATGTTTTTTGTTCAATGACTTTTATGAAAAAGCTGTAACATCACAACGATGACATCTCTTTTTCTTGGTTAGTTGCAGAGAACAGCAGAATGATTTTCAGAAAACATTAACAATATGAGAGTGAGAAAAAAAAGCCGGAAGTTGTGTGTCAATCCTGCAGAAAAAAAAACACAACTGAAACTTTTAAATGGGGATTTAAGTCAATGAATTGACAGTCGACTTATTGGTCATCAGTAATTTAATTGAACATTTAACATTTAATTGAAATTTAGGCAATTAATTAATAGACTATGAAATGCTGTCAGAGTATATGCAGTAAGTTGCTTTTAGCTTTAACTAAGGAAAAATGCATTTGGAATTGATCAAAATAATCAAAGTTTTTCATGTTTAATTTCAGATAACAATTAATCGATGGTTAATTTTACAGATTAAGAACAGTGCAACCCTAATTTCAAATATTCAGAATAAGTAAATCAATATTTTTCCCTCTGCGAGCCCTGTTGGAGGCTTACCCAATCATGTGAACATGTCTGCGCGGTTATGCATAATGTGTTACGCTCTATTTTACTGTAAACTGGCTGTTTTCTTCTTAAAGGCATAATAGTTGACCATTCCGCCATTCTTGTCATTGCTAAGTTTTCTTTTCTTTTTCTTTTTCACACGTAATAGTAGATTAAACTGTCTATAACTCAACCGCGAGCTATAAAGTATAAGATAAGACACAGTAGTCAGTTCCTCCTCCACTTTAGATCAGTCTCTTATCATTAGGATGTGATATCAGTGTATTATTATCTTCTGGACTATAAACATAATCTCTTTTTAAAGCAAAGCTGCTGCCAAAAGACTCATGTGACAGTTTGTTTCTGGCAGCTTAATTTCTAAATTCTTGTCAGTTACTATGAGTTATCTGCTTGTTATTAGCCATTAGTCATTCATTATAAGTGCCATCAAAAACTAGAAGTGATGTGAATGTTTGGTTATTCATTCTCTGTATTCCTTTTTTAAAGGCCGAGCATGTCAGGGCTTCACCTGGTGAAACAAGGCAGAGATCGCCGGCGTATTGACCTCCAGAGGGACTTCACTGTGGCCTCTCCTGCTGAATTTGTCACCCGCTTTGGTGGCAACAAGGTTATCGAGAAGGTAAGGATTTATATCTTGGATGCTGAAAGTCTACTGGCAGAATAAATCACTCAATATTGAAAACATTAATTAATTAGTGTCTTTAACCCCTTGAACCCCAGTTTTCTTGTGCGCCGTTCAGATGCCTTTTACAAGCACTGAAACCTTTAAAAACTTGAGCAAACTGGTTTAAAGTCTTTTGAAAACACGGCTTATAAAAGGCACCGTGCAGTTTGGCAAGAGATGTCCCACAAACTGCGAGAAATTAGGCAAAGAAAAAGACCTGAAAATTAGGTTTTAAAAAATAGGAGAGCGAGAGAGGGAAAATTATTAAAAGATAATAAAAAAAATCAAAACTGTAAAAGTGCCCAGAAAAAGAAAATGTTATTATTATTATTAACTATTTTATCTATGCATTTATTCATTTTTTATGTTTTTATTCATTTTTATTTTATTTTATTTTTTTTAAAAACATTTTTCATGTTTCTTTTTTTTGTGCTAATTTTCTTATAACTGCATGCAACTTCTTTTTGTGTTTTTGAAATCAAGGCCATTTGCTCAAGTTTCAAAGGGTTAAAATGAACATAAGGTCATTATGCATACAGACACAGCAGTGTATATGACCAACCACTACTGTTTGTTTCATTTTATGTGAGCAAATCACCATCAGTAACTCAACTATTTTGCTTCGTCAGGTGCTTATCGCCAACAATGGCATTGCTGCAGTCAAATGCATGCGCTCCATCCGCCGCTGGGCCTATGAGATGTTTCGTAATGAAAGGGCGATCCGCTTTGTTGTCATGGTGACCCCAGAAGACCTGAAGGCCAATGCAGGTGAGCTGCCTTAGCATGATATCTCTGAACATGTGAAATTGAGTAAGTGCACCAACGGTGGTGCCAGAACGCCACACTCTAAACACCAGAGCTCATTAGAAGACAGTACACCAGTGCCCTGTCAGGAATATTATAATAATAAAAAATGTGACTGCCGCAAGATGATTTGGGAATAATAGGTTTTCTGTGGTTCTGTCTTTCACAGAATACATCAAGATGGCAGATCATTACGTGCCTGTGCCAGGAGGGACCAATAACAACAACTATGCCAATGTTGAGCTCATTCTGGATATTGCTAAACGTATACCTGTTCAGGTACGATCAGGCGCTTCACATATCCAAAGTTTTCCTGTTGTAAACAATAATTGTATCATTGATTAAATACCCCTTTTTCGTTCTGTTGTTCCTCACAGGCAGTGTGGGCTGGATGGGGTCACGCCTCAGAGAACCCCAAACTCCCGGAGCTGCTTCACAAAAATGGCATTGCTTTCATGGGTAAGATGATTGTCTCACTTTGTCTATTATTATTTGACCCTTTAACTTACCTTCACATTGTCAGTTTACTAATTAAAATGATTTTTTTTGTTGCTTACTCCTTCCTCAGGTCCCCCAAGTCAGGCTATGTGGGCTCTAGGAGACAAGATTGCCTCGTCAATTGTGGCTCAGACAGCAGGCATTCCAACGCTGCCCTGGAGCGGCGCAGGTATGTCATTGTTTATTTCGAAGTTCAAAGATAGATTTTTGTTGAGGCTGTTTATGATTAGCTCTGAAAAATCAAAAGAGGCTATCTATAGTATGAAAGGAAAAAAAAAAAAGATTTTTATGCCCCTGCGCTGGGGACAGCAGTGGCAGGAGGCATTATATTTTCTGCTTGCCTGTCTGTCCGTCCCATTCATGTGAACATAAAATCTCAGGAATCCCTGAAGGGAATTTCTTTAAATTTGGCACAAATGTAGAGACGGACTCAAAAATAAACCTGTACGATTTTGGTGGTTTTAAGGTCACAGTGACCTCACGTCCATCCCATTCTTGAGAACGTGGTATCTCAGGAACACCTGAAGGGAATGTCATTACATTTGGCACAAACGTTCACTTGGTCTTGAGGGTGAACTGATTGGAATTCGATGGTCCACGTTTAAGGTCACTGTGACCTCACAAAGTTTTTATGCCTCCATGCCTGCAACAGCTGTGACTGAAGACATTATGTTTTTGGGTTGTCCATCAGTCCGTTTCATTCTTGTGAACGCGAGCTGTCAGGAAAGGCTGGAGGGAATTTCTTGAATTTGGCACAAAGGATGACCTGGTTAGAGTTTGATGAACAAAGGTCAAAGTTTCTGTGACCTCAAAAAGTCAAGTATTCATAGACTGGTTATGACAAATGTTTGTACTCTGTAAAAACAGTCTCAAGTAAAAACAGCATGTTTCTTACTGGCAGTTATTTTACTTATTTTACAGTTATTTTGAAACAATGTAAGCGATAACTTTGATTTAACCAAAATACACTAAATACCTTTTCATTCAAGTCCTTCATAGTCTTCACTCCGTATTTATGAGTCAGAACAGACATGGATGCAAACTGCAACTTGGCAATTGGTGGAAGCAAACAAAGTTGGACTAGTTATTTGTTTGCTTGTATGCAAATATGTTATTTGTTGTCCTTCCCAGGCCTGACAGTAGAATGGACAGAGAGCAACCAAAAGAAGAAAGTCATCAATGTTCCTACGGATGTGTATGAGCTTGGCTGCATTCAGGATGTGGAGGATGGCCTGAAGGTAAGCATGTCATGCAACTGACAGTTTGTAAACAAGTGCAAGTTTTTCATCATTCCTCTCCTTACAGGGTATTTTACAAGAAGGAAGGAATTATAATTGCCCCGAGTCTTAGTGCAATACATAAAAAGAGGGAATTAAAACAAAACAAGCACAGAACTGTCCTTGAATTTGAAGAAATTGGGCCTGAAAAGTCCTTAAATTTGATGTTTAAGAGGGTTTGAAAACCCTGTCTGATACATCTGTTAAACCTGGAGTGGATGGATATGCACAGATTAGCTCTTTTTAGCTTTCTTAGAAAATATAGGCCTTCTTCTCAAGCCTTCTTCACTTAGGAGGGGGTGTTGTGGCTTTAACCCCTTGAAACCTGGATTGTCATCCAGCATTCAGATGCCTTTCACATGTATTTAAACCTTGATGCAAATGGGATTCATTTCTTTTAAAAACATGGGGAAAAGGGCAATAAGCAACTAGATAAGAAATGTTGCGAAGAAAAATAGTAGATTTGGAAAAATAGTTTTGAAAAAGCTAGGGAAAATTTTCCAGCAAACTAGATTTCTAATGATCAAAGTTATATATTTAATTATTTTACAGATTAATTACATTTTTATATTTTTTCAGATAATTGCCCAGTTATTTACTTATTCATTTATTTATTCTTACTTTCCCATTTGTGCATTTTTTTTTTTAGCCTAGGTACTTATCTTATACCTTTTTAGTATTTTTTTTTTGCTAATTTCTAGGTCATTTCTTACAGAAGAGGACCTAAAGTTATGGCCTTCTTCCCATGTTTTTGAGAAGAGAAGTCAAGCCAATTTGCCCAGGTCTCAAAACGTTAAGAGAGATTGTCTGTGATATGCATCTCCAAGAACTGAAAACTTTGCACTATCTTGACCGTCGACCTGCAGGAGGGAGCGAGTTGTTTCCGCCCTCCTGAAGTTGACAATCCTCTCACTCGTCTTGAATGCCAAATAAATGTTGCATGTGTGTATTTACACGGATGCTGGAAAGCTGTATGTTTCCATTGCCAGGCTTCGGAGAAGGTCGGCTACCCAGTCATGGTGAAGGCCTCGGAGGGAGGCGGAGGAAAAGGCATCCGTAAAGTCAACTCTGCTGATGATTTCCCTAACCTCTTCAGACAGGTACGTGGAAACTCAGACCAAACCGAAATTTCAAATCGGGTGTCTGTGCATTTGTTGGCTCAAGGATTTACTTTCTCTTTGGTTCCCCAGGTCCAAGCAGAAGTCCCAGGATCACCTATTTTTGTGATGCAGCTGGCTAAGCACGCCCGCCACCTCGAGGTCCAGATCTTGGCTGATCAATACGGCAACGCCATCTCGCTGTTTGGTAGAGACTGTTCTGTGCAGCGACGCCATCAGAAAATTATAGAGGAGGCTCCCGCTACTATCGCCACTTCTGATGTGTTTGAGGACATGGAAAGGGTACAACCCATCAAGCAGTATTTGTACTTCTATATAGCTGATAAATGGAGATCTAAGACCAACTAAGGAAATTTAAACGTTGATGTGAATAGCGTTATTTTTACTCCTCAGTGTGCAGTGAAGCTGGCAAAGATGGTGGGCTACGTCAGTGCAGGTACAGTGGAGTATCTCTACAGCCAGGATGGCAGCTTCTACTTCCTGGAGCTCAACCCTCGTCTGCAGGTGGAACACCCCTGTACTGAGATGGTGGCTGACGTCAACTTGCCAGCTGCCCAACTACAGGTCAGTCCCATCCAGACGTGCCTGCAGTAAGAGCACACTCAGTTACATCACATACAGCACGTTCAAGTCTGTGACTGTCCTGTAGCAGACAAAGTTGGTGCGCTTCACCGCTTAGCACTAGACAGGCCCCCTGTCTCCGTGGCAACCGTCTGCAAAAGAAGGAGGCAATGCGCAGTAATGGTGTAGTAGATCCAGTGGTTGTAGCAGCACTGGGTCACGTGGTCTGCTCTGCAGTGTTAAGGATTGTGTGTAAATAGGTCAGCGGCAGTCAAGCTGAAGGGCAGCGTTGCTGGGAAAGCTGTGCAGCCAAGCTGATTGGATGCGACTGAGGGAGTGACACACTGTCTCTGGCACAAAGGATGAGGGTCCTTTTTTCCAGGCTATAACCGGCCTCACTGTCTGTCAGAGAGATGCTGTTTATTGGTTGTAGAGAAAACTGAACGCATGATGTTGACAGCTGTTAGATAAGCATGCAATGGAAAACTTATGTGGTTTATACGAAGTGAATACAGTTATAATTCATATATGTGCTAAAGATCAACCAATATGTTTTGTTAAAGTAAAAATCAAAATCTCAAAGTCAAAATTTAAAATGATACAGACTCCACAACTCTCAACTCAAAAGTTTGTTTGAATGCCTTTGAGCATTCTATTTTTAACTAAATGGTGCAAAAGACAACTTTTCAACATTATCTTTAAAAAAAGAGACATTGTTTTTCCATCTTGTTTGCATGCATTGCAGCCCTCCCTGGTGCTTGTATGTTATACTCTCTGTAGTTACACCTCCATAATGCAAAAAAACACGACAACAAAAAAAAATGATTTTCCATATTCTACATGCTAAGTAGATTTTTTTTGATTATCCCAGCCTGGGGACAGTGTACCTAGTGGAAATGACATGTATTTCAGTGGTTTCAGTGGCACATTTTTTTGCACTTAACAGTATGAATGTAACAATTTTGTTTACACAGTGTTTTTTAGACTTATTGTAGAAACCGAGCTGGAAATTCCAAAAACAAACAAAAATATGCAATAATGCCAGAAGTTGTGCCATATGCATGAACACATTCAAAATTATCAAAAAAATTAAGACTGAAAACACATGATAAATGCCCCAAAAATTCTTTTAAAGTTAATATGTGCTAAAATAGCTGTTTATTCAGGGCCCATTTTCCTTAATGTTTTATATATCTATGTCTGTATGCGTACACTTGTGTTGTACTAATACCACTATCTTCTGTCAGATTGCTATGGGTATTCCTCTTCAAAGGATCAAAGACATCAGGATGCTTTATGGGGTCCAGCCTTGGGGAGACTCTCCCATTGACTTTGAGGGTCTGTCCACAGCCCCCTCCCCACGGGGCCACGTCATCGCTGCACGAATCACCAGTGAAAACCCTGATGAGGTAAGCCTCACACTCTTCTGGTATTTAACATATTTGCAGATAAAGGTTTCGCAAAGCCACTCCTTCACTCTGTTACTCTGTTGTACCACAAATAATGGTCATTGTTATTGCTTTTAAATCTTCTCTTAATGTCAAATTAGCTGTTTTTGATTCAGTCTCTGAGAAGATGAAATGTGGTTTGATTTCAGGGTTTCAAGCCGAGCTCAGGAACAGTGCAAGAGCTGAATTTCAGGAGCAATAAAAACGTATGGGGCTACTTTAGCGTTGCGGCGGCTGGAGGGCTGCATGAGTTTGCCGATTCGCAGTTTGGACACTGTTTCTCTTGGGGAGAGAATCGAGAAGAGGCCATCTCGTGAGTACACGGCAAATTTGAAAAACATTGCTGTGTCCGAAATATCATGATTTATTTATTGCCAATACATATTTATCATGGGAGGTATTACTGTTGCAATTGTCTCATCAGAGGTTTTTATACTAGACATCTGTGTCTTAACATTTCTAGCAACATGGTGGTGGCTCTGAAGGAGTTGTCCATCAGAGGAGACTTCAGGACGACAGTGGAATACCTCATTAAGCTGCTGGAGACGGAAAGCTTTCAGCACAACAGCATTGACACCGGCTGGCTGGACAGGCTCATCTCAGAGAAGATGCAGGTATGCAGTCATGTTCCATGGTGTGCCTACTGGATGCTCTTTGAGAAAACTATAAAGGGAAAAGATGTGTTTGACATACTGACTCCAATTACAACGTCAGTGCTGAACCCACACTACATCTAAGTTTTGTGATAATAGAAAAACCGTGCTCTTCATCCACCTTCAGTTTGAATTTAAGCTTGCATGTTTCGTTTTTCCGGCAAAGTGCTAAATGATGCTGTCAATTAGAAATAATTGATAAAAAAAGAACTTACATTCTTTTGGATATTATGTGCAGGCGGAGCGTCCAGACACCATGTTGGGAATTGTGAGTGGGGCCCTTCATGTGGCGGACGTCAATCTAAGGAACAGCGTGTCCAACTTTCTGCATTCTCTAGAAAGGTAAAAAAAAAAGACATGTCAGAACAAAGATACTCTATAACAGAGGAAACCTCATTACAGGCTGCACCAATGATACAAAATGGTATTGTCTTCCGTCTCCTAAGTGGGCGTGGTCGTCACGTTGTGTGGATGGATAACATATAACTATATACAGTACAAATGTAATGTTTGTTCCTTATTTTGCCAGTCATTTTTATCTACTATGTTTTTTCCGATATAAACCGACGTCAGTTGTATTGATAAAAAAAAAAGACATCAAACAAAGTTCATTTTCTCCTGATTTGCCTGTCTGAATAAATGCCATTTCAGTGTCACAATTTTTAGAAGGCTTTGGGCTTGTGACAAATAGGTCCAATATTTACTTCAGTGACTATGGGACAAAGGGAGCAGTCATAATCTGTACTTTTGTCGACTTTTCCCATTAAAATGAATAGAATAACGGCTGCTGTCAGTCTCCTAAAGGGGCGAGGCAGTGGCAAAACCCACATGACACAGATACAGGACATGAACCTAAAGCGGGCTGTCTGGGTTTGTCAGCAGTCTCTGGTCAGAGTAATCAGTTTTAGCAAATAGTGAAGAAACAAGAAACTTGTGCAGTAAACATTGACGGTCTCTGACCTCTGACCTCTGACCTCTGACCAGGGGCCAGGTGCTGTCAGCGCACACACTACTCAACACTGTGGATGTGGAGCTGATCTATGAAGGCACCAAGTACGTCCTGACAGTGACACGGCAGTCTCCAAACTCCTACGTGGTCATCATGAACAACTCGTCCGCTGAGGTGGACGTCCACCGGCTCAGTGATGGAGGTCTTTTGCTGTCTTATGATGGAAGCAGCTACACTACCTACATGAAGGAAGAGGTGGACAGGTGAGAGGAAACACAGCTTTAGAATGAAGTTATCATTACTAAATAAGCTGTAACTTTACCACAGAGTAGACTGAAATCGAATAAAAAAATAATGCAATGACACATATCTATTTTGCTAATCAATTGCCTGAAAATATTGCGACAACTTTACAGTACTTAAAGTGGCCGTTTCAACATGCCATAGTTCTGAGGCCACTAAATTAAGTCAAAACTAGTGATCCACAGCTATGCGGACTTCTTATTGTCCTCTAGATAGGGGTTGACAGATTATCAACCTAGCTTATTATTGGGGCGGATATTTGGCATTTTGCCGATTATCTGTATCATCATTTCATTATATTGATTGCAGATAAAATTAATTCATTATAAAGTGCAAAGACAGCATTTAGTATGGGAGGAGCTTTTGCTTTGTTTGAATTTTCACTTGAGTACTTAAAAAAAAAAAAGCTGCTGGGAACTTGCTGTATATGATGTTGAACATTTCATTTTGGATTTAACATTTGCTAAAGGCATTTTCACAAAATTTTGTGTTGGGGTTTGTTATATTCCAAATTCTAAATATTGACAGAAAAATGTTCATTTTTATTGTAAAATACACATCCATTCCAAATATTGGTTATGGGTCTCATTAACAACTAACAATCATTATCGACCCTGAAAAACCAATATCCCCGACTCCTAGCACAGTATCATCTTATCATCTTGTGTCATACACACTAAACTGCTGTAGTACATAACCTAGCCTGTATTAATACGGAAATAATGTAATACGTAAAGCAATTATAAACATAACTTTAATTTAGTCTACTCCTATACACCATTCAAAATATACCAACACAATTTTTTTTTACCGACTATCAAATATGTGATTAAGTGGTTCTTACAGTAATTTCTTGATGCACTTCAGCCCTCTGATTATTTTTTTTCTCCTTCCCCTACAGGTATCGCATCACAATTGGGAACAAGACTTGTGTTTTTGAAAAGGAGAACGATCCTTCGCTGCTGCGTTCTCCCTCAGCTGGAAAACTTATCCAGTACACAGTGGAGGATGGCGGGCACGTGTTTTCTGGCCAGTGCTATGCTGAAATAGAGGTACAGCATGTGAAGATTTATATAGGTTTTCTGCAAGAAAGATGGCGTCAGTTTAGATTCACTTTAGTTTTGTTTGAGTTGTATAGATGTAAATGTAGTGCTTGTTATTTCCAGGTGATGAAGATGGTGATGACCCTCACAGCTGCAGAGTCTGGTTGTATTCACTATGTGAAGAGGGCTGGAGCAGCACTGGAGCCTGGCTGTGTCATCGCTAAGCTGCAGTTAGATGACCCGAGCCGAGTCCAACAGGTACTTAATGTCTGACTAACGCAATCTCCACAGGCCAAGGCATTGTGCCAAATAGGATTTCCAATATGCATGCTACAAAAAGACCCCTGATATGTAATATGTCTTTGTTTAATTCAAAATATCAGTTTACATTTCCATTTAGGCCTTCTATTGTGAAAAGAACAAGCTGTCAAAATTTTATTTCATACACGAGAGATGCACTATTTTTCCTCCTTTTTTATTTATGTGGGTGCTTTTTTGTTTATGACAAATCAGTTTATGAAGTCAAAACATCAATGAGGCAGAAAGATGACTTCTTATTTATCTGGGCAATGGGCATCTGCGTTAACATATAAACCAAGTCAATGTCAGAGAGACAGGAGGCAGATGGGTAACTGGTATTTTTCTTTGTTTTTGTGTTTAAGTGACTAATGGGAACAACAATTTCTGAAATATTTGAAATACTGTTGAGTGAGATGGCTGCAGCCAACTGCTGCAAAAGTGGCTTCACTCTAAGCCCTTTCTGCAACTGAGCACCGTCACTTAACATCCACTAAAAGTGCTTGTTTTTGCCACTGACAGGCTCATACTTTTATTCTGTCTGATCCCATGATGGAAAGAGACATTTAAAATAACAATCTGAGCCTGTCAGTGGCAAAAATGCAGCCCGTTTTGTCACACTCAATACTGGATAATGACAAAAACTTTATTAATATAGCACCTTTAAAAAAACATAGTTTACAAAATGCTATGACAAACAAGGTAAAGCATAAGCAAAAAGAGTTTCTCATAGAGGCAATATAATTATAAAAGCCAAACAATAATGCTGAACTGAGAACCAGACAAAATTTAAAGCACAATTAATCAAAACAAAAATAATAATGACAACCCATACTAATAAGAGTATATACAATTCAAAGAATAAAAGCAGTAAACATGGAATTAATAGTACTAATAATAGAATTAACACAATCAAGACAGAATAGAATAATGAAAAGATACATAAAAGATAAATTAAAAGTAAAAAAAAAACAAAAATAGAGAATGGACAACGGCATCAACATTTCTGTGATGTAGCTTGGAGCCAGACCCACATGAGCTTTAAAAGTTATCAGTGAATAAGGGTCCAGGTTGAAAAACACCAGTTACCATTTAAAAGTGGAAAAGTTGCCCACTAAAATTGTGTCACTACTGGTTAAGTAAAACTGCCCACAAAAGAAGAAAATGTTCACTTCACATTTGGACTTCTGTCTCTGGCAAACATTATTCAGACGATTTTTTTTCTTCAGCTTGCATTTCTCCAGCGTAGCTTGCTCATTTTGTCCACTACTTTCTTCTACACCATTGACCATGCTCGTGTATGAAACAATACAATGATGTAAAGTATTTGTGTTTGTCCTGTAGGCAGAGCTGCACACAGGGGCTTTGCCTGCTATCCAGGCTGTAGCTCTGAGGGGGGAGAAGCTACACAGAGTCTTCCACAACACACTGGATCACCTCGTTCACATTATGAACGGCTTCTGTCTTCCTGAACCTTTCTTCAGCGTAAAGGTAACACACACCCGGGTACCACAAACATCAGCTCTTCCAGCTATAAGCACTTCCTTACATATATGCGTCTTGTGTCGGTTTCTAGTTGAAAGAGTGGGTGGAAAGGTTGATGAAAACCATGCGTGATCCCTCGTTGCCGCTACTGGAGCTCCAAGACATCATGACCAGCGTGTCAGGCCGCATCCCTCCTGCTGTGGAGAAGTGCATCAAGAAGGAGATGGCTCAGTACGCCAGCAACATCACGTCCGTGCTCTGCCAGTTTCCCAGCCAGCAGGTGTCCCAGCAACACGTGCACACATGATACAAACCACACCCAGAGTTGATCTGTTGATAACAGTAAAAACACCTTATTGTTCTTTTTTTTCTGCATCATTAACAATATGTTTGTTTTCAGTGGAAACCCCAGTTCTCAGAGAACACAGTAGTTAGTTATGCATAAATATATAGCACAGTTTAAATGCTGCCATATTAGATCAGCTACCAAACAGCAGTTAAAAACTTAATAAATGGCTTATATTGGCCTCCAGTGATGAATTGCTTCAAAAAGTTTGATTGGTTTGACAGTGGAATTTCTCTTCTGTATTGTCCAGTTGCATACCAGTTTGCTAAAAAAAACAACAACTAAACAAAAAAAGACATTTTCTACAGAGTCTTTTGTAAACAAATTATTTTTTTAAATGAATATAACAGAGACCGCATATCTGCAAAAGGGTAAGCAGTTTGAATGCACCGATTAGTATAGAATTTAAAATGAAAGTTTGGCTGATATCTAATGCTAATCAATTTACGCAAAAATTTGCGTGTATTAATGTATCATACAGTGCACCCTCTCCTTTATTTGTGAATAATATAAACAAAAATAGGGTCATCTCTTAGCATGCATCTTTGTAGGATGCATTTAGAAAAATGTTTTGATTTATTTTGAACATGTAAAAAAGAAAATAGAGAAATTATTATACACAAAAGCAGACAAAGCCATTGTTCATTGTGAAGCCATATATACAACAATGAACAACATAAAGCAAAATAAATGGTCAAACGCATGATGCCTTATACATATTCTAAGATGAGTGAGAGGAAGTACAATTTTTTTTAATCCCACCTCTTTTCTAGGTTTTTATGAATTTTCTTCACAAAGATGAGCAGATCTGATTTGTTGCAGCTCTGTCTGTTACTCTTGTCATTGAATATGATGAGGTGCAGAGTTTAACAGCTTGCCACTGAAAGCAAACTTGAAAACAAACACGTGCGCATGGCACCTGTCACTCTTTTACATCATGTCGCAGTCGGGCCCAGCCAGTAGCTTCTTCTCTGAGTCAGCAGCTTGGTATGCTAGCTACTGTTGCCAGAGTTCAGCCGTGTGTGCATGAGGAATTGTGTTTATACACATAACAGTTGCGTTTCTGATATCTGTTCTTTTAATTCAGTCTGTTGTGCGAATGCACTCTAAAAATTAGCTGGGTCATTCAAACACCCAACTGGATTTGATGTGTTATAACTGGTTAAACACTTTGTACACTTATGAATTCATGCATACTTTATGAAGAGCAAAGAAAGGCCAGTACACACACAGTTATCACACATCTCTTTCTATATTTATCTCTAGTGTCTCTGTTATCTGAAGGGTCATGAGTGCCACTGGGATTAACTTCTTATGAGTCTCTGTTGCTGTTGGGATGAACTTCTTGCGTTGTTTATCTTCTCAGATTGCAAACATCCTTGACAGCCATGCTGCTACACTCAACAAGAAGTCAGAGAGAGAAGTCTTCTTTATGAACACACAAAGCATCGTTCAGCTGGTGCAGAAGTGAGTATGATAGTCTCTAAGGCCGCCCCTTGAAAATCAGAGGCTCAAATAATCAGTAGGAGATCCTCATTCGACTGAGATTGCTCCAAGTTGAACTGCTGCTTTTTGTCTATGCAGTGTACTTCTGGGGAAAGGCTCATTTGTTGCATGATGTGATTAATTTGATGCAGTTTTTAAAAATGTCACTAGATCCCATGTGTCAAATTAGTTCAATGCTGCATTCTTCTTTGTCTCAGTCCAGACTGTGTTTGTCTCCAACAGGTATCGCAGTGGCATCCGAGGTCACATGAAGGCGGTGGTAATGGACTTGCTCAGACAGTACCTGAAAGTGGAGATCCAATTTCAGAATGGTGAGGGTCAGCCGCTACACACCCTAATTATAGCTTTCAAATGTTCATTATGGGGACGTGTTGCCACATGCAAGAGTTGCAAGTTTCCAGCTTTGCAGTCCTTCAAGTTTTTCCAGAAAAGTTGCACTTACACATTCTGCCCATCTGGTGGAGTTCTTTCACAATTAACATCTCAGTGTCTGTGATTCTAACAAAGCTCTGTTGTCTGGTTCATAGGACATTATGACAAGTGTGTGTTTGCGCTGCGTGAGGAAAACAAAGGCGACATGTCCAATGTGCTCAATTATATCTTCTCCCACGCTCAAGTCACCAAGAAGAACCTGCTGGTTACGATGCTGATTGTAAGTGTCTCTCTTTGCTGATTTGGAGCATTTTAAAGAGCTCTAGCTATGTTGTGTAACGTTATCATCTCCTGTGTGTAGGACCAGCTGTGTGGCCGTGATCCCACACTGACAGATGAGCTGATGGCCATCTTGACTGAACTCACCCAGCTCAGCAAGACAACCAATGCCAAGGTGGCACTGCGAGCCCGACAGGTGAGATTTGGATTCCCTCTTTTTGTTGCTTAATTTGAGAGGACATTGTCCCAGCTGTCAGTAAAGACCTGACAAATATGAATTCTTCTGAAGCAGTTAAAGCTGCTTTGTGCAGGATTTTCATGTAAATACACTGTCATGAGCTATGCCAACAAAGTGGAGGTACATGTGATTACTGTGTCTCATTGCCACTTGTTCACATTTATATTTGCCCAATATGCTTGTTTGATTTAGAGCAAGATTAGGCAACCTCAGGCTCCGGAGCCACATTCAGCTGTTTTGTCCCTTTCAAGTAGTGTCCTGAGGCCTTATTAAAAAATATATATAAATGAATTAATGTTGTTTTTTTTGTTTTGTTTTTTTGCTTTTGAATTTATTTATTTTATTATTAATGATTCTTTCATTCTCAAATTTTAAAAATGTGTAGCCAATACATGGATTACAAAAAAAAATTACATTTCATCAAATACAATGTGTTTATCATATGTCTGCAGTCTGGCACCTTTTCTTCTGAATTTTGCCAAACCTCAACAGCAGTGAATCTCCCTAGCTAGGCTAGCTACAAATTCCAAATCTCAAAAGTCTCAGAATTTAATCGTGTGTGGACAGATTTGTTTGCTTTTACTGCCAGTGCTACGTAAGTACCAAATAATCAGAAATAGCCCGCTGCAGAGTAGCCACCTTGTGGTAAAACACTAATGATTAAATGCTCATTTAGACCACTTAGTGTGTTGATAGGCTAATTTACACTTATTGGGCATGTTACCTTCATTATAAGCCCAAGTAGGTTTTGCAGCTCTAGACAGATTCATTATTTGTTTATTATTGTTCAAAAATTGTTTTTTTTTTGATAGTAAAGGTTGCCATCCCCTGGGTTATAGATATAGATATATTCAGGTAGGTCAAGTCTGATAAAAATGTGGATAGGCTCAAACTAAATACATCATAAGTGTGTCTTGAGTGTGCAGAACATCAGATAGGAAGCATGTTGAGCATCTACTTTTGTAAACAGCAGAGAGTTTTACCACCAGATGTCACCATCTACGCTTTAATTTTTTACGGGTGAAAAACCACAACATAAAAATGTGCAAAGAGAAGTGTAAAGAGGTCAACACTTTTGCAAACTGCCAAGAGAAAAAAGTAATTATGTTAATTATAAATAAGTGATCTGACAGTATTTCATTCATCCTTTGTACCCAGGTGTTGATCGCTTCCCACCTCCCCTCCTATGAACTGCGGCACAACCAAGTGGAGTCCATCTTCCTCTCTGCCATTGATATGTACGGACACCAATTCTGCATCGAGAACCTGCAGGTAGGCAATAAAGGAGTGACACTAACTTTCTGAAGGCAGAAAAAGTGCTCAAGATGATAAACTACACTTTTTTTCCCCTTTTTTCTAGAAACTGATCCTGTCAGAAACATCCATCTTTGATGTTCTGCCCAACTTCTTCTACCACAGTAATCAGGTAGTCAGGATGGCTGCCCTTGAGGTGAGAGGAACGATGGTCTTGGTTAACAAATCAATTTGCCTTTTACCTTATTTTATTGAATTTGTGTGATTCACACGTCAAACAAATATTTTCTCCGCAGGTGTACGTTCGCAGGGCATACATTGCTTACGAGCTCAACAGCGTTCAGCATCGACAGCTGAGAGACAACACATGTATAGTAGAGTTCCAGTTCATGCTTCCCACCTCGCACCCCAACAGGTATCACGCACAGACAATGCCGGCAACGCTCATGTGCTGTGCATCACCTTTCCCGCTGCTCCTCCCTTCAATGGATAGATTGGATCCTTTGAAGTGGGGTTGTATGAGCTACTTATCCATAGTCAGTATTTTACACAATGTATAGCTGGCAGTTGGCACGTCTCTGGTTTGGAGAAGCAGGCAGCAGTGGCACCACAGAATCTAAGCAATGTGCTGCTGTAGATCGTCATTAAAAAAAATCCAGTTTGTTTTTAAGGCAAAAAAAGAAAAGTAAAAAAAAAACCCTCAAAAATATAGCTTTTTATATAGCTTTTTCATCAAACTGGGGATGCACCAGCTACATCTACTGTATGTAATGCACTGATTATGGATAAATACCTCATACAACCCCACTTCAAAAGATCCGAGCTATCTCTTCAAATGGCACTATGGACAGGGATCAATAGTTCTAATAAGGATGAGTATTTAAAAAGGAGAATTTTCAATTGGCAGCAGTGATGCTGGCAAGTTGGCAGCACCAGCATGCATCTTTATGTTATTTTAGTATATATGGTAGTGGCAGCATATGCACCCATTATTCATTGTTCTTGCTCGGTGCTTTTTGGCTCATAATTAAAAGCATCGTGTGGTGGCTCCCTCAGCTTTTCTTGCATGAACTGTATTCAGTTTTCAGTGTGATAAGCATAGATGGAGTTTGCTGTGGTTACACAAAACATATCACTCTAATGCCTCAAAAACACTTTTCCTGCCATAAATATTGTGAGGCAAAAATCAAATACGTTAATGATAAATTTTCAAGTCACTGCAACAGTGAAGAGCTTGACTTTTCTTCACAATCTCACTTCCATGGTGCCACCGTTGCCCTCCCACCCTTTACAGCTGTGTCATTGCTCATCGTTGTTGTCCATGTAAATGCTCCTCATGTGTGAAAGAAGGTATTTTGCTACACTGAAAATACTTTTCTGAAACTGTGTGAGTGCCATAAGCCAAAAAAGCCGCCAGCCTCAAGAGTCTCATGTCAGTTGCCCTTCCCTACAAATCCTGGAACAACACAGGGGCGCTCTTATGCTATTCAACGCTCAAGAATCAGAGCGAAACCATAGACAAACTCTGGATTTGCCACATACACGCCCAGCATTTGAAAACGCCTGTGTTAGACGAAGAACTGTGGCATTTATGTTGCACTTCTGCATCCCACCTGTGCGACTGTGTTCAGTTTGTCCGTGTGTGAAATGTGTGTTTTGGCGTATTTGCTTGTGGTTTGCTTTGCTGTGCTGAGTTCAACTCTAAAAATCCTTTGAATGCACTCATTTGATTGCATGCTTGTGATCGTGTTTGAATTAACCCTCATATTCATGTTTGGCTCATCACTGTGAACTAAAGACAGCATGACAGTGAGAAATGATTCTCTGTTACTCTGTTCAGAGTAAAGCTCGGGACACGGAGGATCTCAGTGCATGTTGTAAAGGGAGCAGTCAGGAAGTGAAATGTGTGTTTATGGCTAGAAAGACATTTCAATTCCCTTTATTCTCAATTTTCTACATTAATTGTATTCATTTTAAGACTAATCAGCACAAGTAAATTCATCACGTTAAATGGTACACACACACAAATTGCTTCACCTTGACTGTCTTCCTCTCCTGATGCCTGCCACTAACCACTTAGTAATCAATGTTGTTTGATTGCAGAGGGAACATCCCCACTCTAAACAGGTATTGTAAACATTACTTTCATTGCATAGACTACTAGATTAGCTAGCTGCATGGTCAAAGCAGTAACTCATGTTATAATTAATTCATCTGGTGATTAAGTCAACAAATTGTTTGGTGCTTCCCAAAAATGAAACTGCTTTAGCAACTGAAATTTGGTCTGATTGAGAAACACCATGTTTCCTAATTTTGACTGACTTCAGCATGGCCCTTTAGCCTCTGTGTCAAACATTTTTTTAAAGTCTGTGTGTGTCTGTGTGTGTGTGTGTGTGTGTGTGTGTGTGTGTGTGTGTGTGTGTGCCTGTGTCTTTATGAAAGAATATTATATTCCAAACTACTGTGTGTATGTGCTTTAATATCGAGATTTTGGGATGTGAGGTGGTGTAGGATAATTGAAATTACATGTCTAGTTGGGTAAATGTTTACACCAGTGCAAAAAAATCTCCTGAACTGAAACCTGTCAACTGTCCTGCCAGGAAAATGTCTGCTCCAATCCTGGACATTGTAAAAGCCGCCAACTCTAGATTGCAGGAAACTAAACCCCAGGACCTAAACGCACAAGATAGTAATTCTAAGGATGCTAATGGCGAGAAGAAAAATGCCTCAGATTCGGAATCTGTGGACAGGTTTGAATCACAAGAAAAAAAACCTCTTGAGTGCTCTCAGTGGGTGTAATTTCTGGGACAGTTCTGACTAACACCCGACAAACTGAAACTGGATATCTAAAAGGGTCTTTCTGGTGGTTTTATGCTTCCTTGTTCCTGTGCAAGGAATGTTTCCTTTTGTTTTAATTTGACTAACACCTGGTCTGTCAAAAAAAACCCTCCATACTTTACAGCTGCTTTTACTGTGTTCACACGTAATGGTGTCATTTTGTTACTGCTTACTGAACCTCATTCAGTTTTTAGACCAAAGATTCTCCTACAATTCGCACGTAATTGTGTGTTGCCAAAAAGTGACAGATTAAAACTGTTGTGAGGTTCTTAAAGGTGAATTGGGGCATCTTCACAGAGTCATTCTAGTGGTGTGGCAGATTTCCATTGTAATTGCTCTCTGTCGATACTCTAGGATGTCATTCTCATCCAACTTAAACCACTATGGCATGGTGCACGTAGCCAGTGTCAGTGACGTCCTGCTCGACACATCCTTCACACCACCCTGTCAGCGCATGGGAGCCATGGTTGCTTTCCGCTCCTTCCAGGAGTTCACCAGGTCAGTCGTTTTGTATGCTATTCGTATCGGTCTTGATCCCTAATAACAACAGTGATAATAGTAAACTTTATTTATTTAGCAAATTTCATACAAGAAATGCAGCACGTAGAGCTTTACAGCATTATAAGCATTTTAAGGGCATTATAAGCAAACAGTGCTTCCCGTGAAAACAGACAGAATGAACATAAAACAGGCCAGCATGGCAATTCATCATAAAAGGACATGTAAAAAACTGGTCAAAAGAAAAATGAAGTGCTTTAAATCACAGGATATAACCATAAATCATAAAATCAAGTTAGATACAACATTTTAAAGAAATTGAATCAGTCTGAAGTATGAAAAGAAAGACTTTCAGAAAGTTTACACATAACACACAACATATTTAGAGAGCTGGCTTGTCTGATTTCTATAGGTTCCACAAGATTGAGACATAATTGACAAAGACTTCATTTAAGCTTGCTACCGAAAGTGAAAGGAAAAACCAACTCCAGATTAAGCCTTGAATAGTATCATGGTATTGTGCTATGCAGGGGGTATTTAGAAATCCAAAAGATATCATTTTCAGTACTATAAAAAATGCTAATTTCTTTTACACTGATAAATAGATGCTATATTGACACAGTGCATTGTAGTGCACACTACATGCCACCAGAGGTCAGTCTCTACTGGTGAAACAGGCAGCTGAGCTACGAAAAATGGCGATTGTGAGTGGTTGTGATAATGCTACAGGACTAGTAAAAAAGAGACACGTCTCACTAGATAGGAATTTATACAGAATCATAAATTTATTGCCTGTCGTCAGCCAAGAGTCTATAAAATCAGTGAAAAGAAGGATGCATATTTCATGTCTATTCATGCTTATCATATACAAAATGTCAGAAAGGTATAATAGAATAAGCCTTCCCAGATTCACTCTAATTTTACGCTTTGCCTCGCTATATTGCATTTTTGTCAGAGCTGTGTCTCTTTGATGCCTGCTGCTTATGGTCTGGCTCCTGATCGCTTACTTTTTATAGTGCTATGGGTGTACATGGCTGTAATAATCCTGAGCACGCACAGAAAATATGAAGAAAATGCAGAAAACGAATGCCACCATGCACTTCTCGATAGTCATAACCATAGATTGTACTTAAAAACAGATGACGTGCCCCCACTCGGCAAAATCATTTGGAGCCCGAGTCTGTGCAGTAGTGACATCCACGTTGGGGGAGTTCCTCCCAAAACACCCGTTTGACCAGTTGCAGGCAGCCCCATTGAATGCGTGTGCATGGATTGGCGCACAAAGCTTTCAGTCATGGCGGAAAATCCCCTTTTTGTAGAATAGAATAACTCTTTAAAACCAAACGTATCACACAAACAAATACTTGAACAAACGCCAGAGTGAAGAGAACTACCTTCAGTGACAGAAACCATCTTTGGGAAACATTTATTTGGCGTGTTTTTTGAGTTATTAGTTTGGCCTGTGTCCCATTCACCAACATAGAGGGGCAGGCTTTATGACCTATACTGCAGTCAGACACCAGGGGGCGATCAAGATTGAAATTTTACACTTTGGGGGAACTGTCATGTTATCCATCTTTATATACAATATATAGTCATAACTGATGATGAGGGGATTACTTCTGTATGAGTCTATAAATTGTTTTTTAGGAAAACCATGCATCTCATCTTTAATGTCAATGTATTTTCCTGCTGGGTGAAGATAATATTTCAGGTGTTATTATTAATGGTTTGAATACTTTTTTTAACTCTACAGGAACATAGCCGACGTGTTAAGCTGCTTCTCTGACTCTCCTCCCCCAAGTCCCACCTTCCCAGAGGGAGGTAATCCTGTCCTGTATGGTGAAGAGGACAACAAGGTGAGGACAGCAGACTGATCATCACAGGCCAGTCATTGACCTGTGTGAGTGTGTAGGATAGAATGAAATGTGTAATTGCTTTGTCACCCAGAGTGTCCAGGATGAGCCTATCCATATCCTGAATGTGGCCATAAAGACGGACAGCGACATCGATGATGAAGGCCTGGCAGCCATATTCCGAGAGTTCACTCAGTCAAAGGTGGGAGCGCTCAGTGACAGGGCCTTTGTTTCTCTTCATTTCAGCAGTGAGAGGTCTTGTCATCCTGACATGTTTTGTTTTTTTTCATCCCATTCCAGAAATCTCTGCTGTTTGAACACGGCATCCGCAGGCTGACTTTCCTTGTGGCCCAGAAGGTGAGCCTAATTAATAATGACTTAATTCAACAACCTGTCTCCACAATCTGCCGCTGTGCATGTCACCAATTCAGCAGTTCTGATAGCATGTCTGAAAGTGTTTACAAACAAATAGTTCTGCATCTTCTAATTACTAATATTTTACTGCTTTATTTATATGGAATGACATCACTGTGGCGACTGTAATAATTTGCAAATGAAATTGAGCTTATTGTCCTGTTTGTCTTTGTATCTCTTTCTGCATGCCTTGCTTTTGCTGCATTTATGATGACAGGATTTCAGGAAGCAAGTCAACTGTGAGGTGGACCAAAGGTTTCATGTAAGTAGAGGGGGAAAAAAAAGGAAATGAGGACAAATGGCTCTTTGATGTCATGTATGGGACAAGTTTTCAGCAAAAATAGACGGTTAAAATGGTGTTTTGATGGTCATGCTGACTTTGTATCACCTTTCAAGAAAGTGTTTATGTCTGTCATAGACATTAAAAAACATTTATATTTATGCTTAAACTCAACCTTTTCTGTTTTTTTTCTTTTTCAAAATAAAAGTCTTTTGACAATGTTTCTATCGAAAGAAACCCATAAGAACTTGCATGACCATGTTGTTGACAATACATTGGCTTGCATGGCTCTATGAATTGGTTGAGTATTGGCTTTTAAACATGGATAAATGCTAGTTATAGAAGCAGACAGCTCTGCAGCAACAATGCTATCGGTTTAAACAACTCAAATAGTTGACTGCTGCAGTTTCATGTATCAGCTGTCATACGCTGCTCGTGCATGGTCCCATAGTGTGGTCCCAGTGTTATTTCTCTGGTTTCTGGCTTTTGAGAGAGAGTAGCTCATGTTCTCGAATATTGAATGAACTTTCCTAAGCCTTTAATTTGGGTGGCGTTCCCCTTAAAATATCCAGTTGGAACATATCTGTTTTAATCCATGGGAGGAAGGCTAATGAGATCAAACAGACATGGATTTTATCCAGCAGTGACTGCTTGATCTTTGATCTGAGTTTCTGCAACTCCCTGATTTTAAGATGAAACTCTTTTAAACTCTGTTGCACCACTGAAAATAAAAGCAACCTAACCCACCGTTAAACCAAATCAATAACTGTCTGGGTTAGCCACAGTTTGGGTTTACAGCTACAGTTTAAAGGTGCAGTTAAAGCCCCAGAACATTAACCCTCTGCATAGATTTTGTCACCTTAAAACGTCAATAATAAGTGCCCTGCAATAAAGATTTTTTAGCATGAATAGCAGAGGAGGAACTGAACCCCCAATCATGGCAGTTTTGTGATATGCTCTGTCTGCACACAGATCTACAGTTATCTGTCCAAGTTTGACCCACAATCAACAGAACACCCACCAGCATCCGCACGATAATGACAGGGATTTAGGACAGAATTAGATTTTGAGAAATGCCCCGTTCTTTCGCCTCTGCTGTCATTTTTCACAATAGGCTTTGATTTCTCTTTTGATGGCACCGCAGTCTCTGATGAGAGCTAATCATGCTAACTTGTGTCATTATGTGGCCCTTGTTACACAGAGGGGTATTTTTCAGTAGTCTGCATGCTCATCCTAAAATGCTTTCTTCTCAGTACACTATAATGTAGAATGTGATGTGTAATCACGCCGTCTAATCATGGATGTTTCCAGCGTGTGTGCGCTATTGCAGTTGTTATTTTGTAGGCTGTGAGCCGATGAGAGCGTCCCCAATCGGTCTGGCATTGTTTTGGCAAGTGGGGTACTTCATCTGACAACGTCAAACAGGGCGACCGTGCTCAAGGATCAAAAGGATCAAATGCCTGTGAAAAAAAGGACATGTTTTATTCATTAGTGTAGTGAGTGGTGCTATATAGTGTATATATACAGGCCATTAACATTATTATGTGGACTGCTGTCTGAATGAATACACAGTGATTTGAAGATAGATAAATAAAGTAGTTAAGACGCACACAGACAAATGCATGCACAACAAGGCCCTAATCATGACTGTTTAATACTCCATACTTAATGGTGTAGTCATTTTAGCAAAGCCCAGCTTTTTGTCACCTGCTGTGATTAGGTTTATGGTTGTAGACATGTAACTAATTTCTCAATCCTTTGAAACCTGGATCGACATCACTTTTCTTGTGCTGCACTAAGGAGTCTTTCACAGATTTTTAAACCTTTGAACCCTAAAGCAAATTAGTTTGATTTTTTTTTTTTTTGGCAAAAACATGGGCTGAAACAAGCAATAAGCAACTATGCAAGAAATGTTCTGCAAATTGCAAGATATAAGTAGATTCGGAAAATGATTTTTTTTAAGCTAGGGAAGAATTTCCAGGTAACTATATTTATAATTTTCATAATTATATACTTAAAATTCTTTTACAGAATAATTGTTGTTTTTATTTTTAGATTTTTAACTGTACTGTTAGTTCATTTTTTGTTTTGTTGGTTGTTTTTGTTTGTTTGTTTTTTGCTTAGTTTCAGGTAATTTTCTTGTACTTTTTACTTATTTCTTGTTTATTTCTGGGTACTTTTCTGAAGTTGTTTATTGCCTTTTTCCCATGTTATTATTATTATTTTTTTTAAGAAATCAGGCCAATTTGACAAGGTTTGGTTAACATTTGACAAATGGTTAACATTGCTGTGCTTAAAAAAATGTTGTTTTTTTGTTATTAAGGTATTGATATTTTTGTTCTTTCTATCTCTTTCTTGCTATCTTCAAAACAGAGAGAGTTCCCCAAATTTTTCACATTCCGTGCCAGAGATAAGGTAGGTGTATGTATCACAAACCATGTGTCAGATCATCATTTTTGTGTTTAAATATTTTCCAAATGGTTAAATTGGTGTTGGCATGTAGAAGCAACCCACATTTCCCTTTCACTCAGAATTCTGTTTTGGTTATAGGAGGCAACTTTTAACCCCCCTGGCAGTGCTAAATTTCACTCTATCACTATCAGTGATGGCTCTTCCTCTCTGTTACCCCTGATAGTTTCACTACAATGACACCACCAAAACTCATTAAAGTAATGAACTCTTTAATTATGTCTCCCATTTAAGAGAAATGACATCCATTAGCAGCTTTCTGAGAGTGAGATTGCCCATAATTTCATTTACTTAATACAGTCTGTGGCTCACAGGCATCTTTTTACTCTTACATCAACTCAGTGCTTCTCAAATTGCCAATTTGAAGTGACTTCCGTTAATGGAGGAGATGATGGCAGAGAAGAGAAAGTTCTTCATGAAAGTCTTTGTTTGAAATGTTGTGTTTGTGTGTTTGTATGTTTGCGACAGTTTGAGGAGGACAGGATCTATCGTCATTTGGAGCCGGCACTTGCTTTCCAGTTGGAGCTCAACCGCATGCGCAATTTTGCCCTGACGGCCATCCCATGCGCCAACCACAAGATGCACCTGTACCTGGGTGCAGCCCGTGTGGAGGTGGGCACGGAGGTTACGGACTACCGTTTCTTTGTGCGAGCCATCATACGCCACTCTGACCTGGTCACAAAGGTGAGACAACGGAGGAACAACCTTTGCACTCCCTTTCTAGAAGTTTTTGTCAGAGTTTATGAATTTTCAGTACTTTATGTCCTTTTGTTTGATTTTACACTTGAATCTTACTGCCCTCGTTGACAGTTTTTCCTCTATTCCTGTTACTAGGAGGCCTCTTTTGAATACCTTCACAATGAGGCTGAGCGTCTGCTGCTCGAAGCCATGGATGAGCTGGAGGTGGCTTTCAACAACACGACCGTACGAACTGACTGCAACCACATTTTCCTCAACTTTGTCCCCACAGTCATTATGGACCCATCAAAGGTTTGTAAAACTATCACACACACACACACACATCTCTGATATGCAGATCACACGTCTTATTAGTAAATTTACATTCTCTCCAAACTACAGATTGAGGAGTCCGTGCGCTCCATGGTGATGCGTTACGGCAGCCGTCTGTGGAAGCTGCGCGTCCTGCAGGCCGAGCTGAAGATCAACATCCGCCTGACTCCAACAGGAAAGCAAATCCCCATCCGCCTCTTCCTCACCAATGAGTCAGGCTACTACCTGGACATCAGCCTGTACAAGGAGGTCACTGACTCCCGAACGGGACAGGTGGGGCCCAAAGACCGACAGGTGGGGCACTCATACATCTTCCATCTCATCTGCTTTTGTCCAGTTGCTGGCAAAGGGCCTCAGCTCCATCCTGGAAACCTCAACTCCCAGAGTGCAATTTAACAGGCTCTCTTGTAGATTTAAAGGGATACTTCAGTATTTTCCAACTTCATCATCATATTTTCCCACATTTTTCTGTCTTAAGTTACTCCTGGGAGAAAAAAAATTGCAACAGGACCAGTTTTAAGCAACACAAAAAAGGCTAAAATGCAACCACTTGGGACAGGTGTGCCCCTTCTATTCACAGCCATTAAAAATATTTGTTTCTGTACATTTTAAGTGTTCTTTTCTGTTTTGTGTCCAAGTCTTGCAAACAAAGAAGTCTCATTAGAATCAGCTAAATATTCAGCCATGACATTTAAAATCTTTTAAATCTTTTAGTCAGATATACTTTCTGTTATCAAACACAACAAACTTTTACCGACACCCCTCTTTCCAACTCTAATTTCTGTCTCCACCTTTTTTTGCCCCGTGTAACAAGTCACCTGTCATGAGATTTCAGAACGAGACTTCTCCTTAACAAGACTTGGACACAAAAAAGACCAGAACAAGCAAATTTGGAAAAACACTTTATTTGTCTGCTGGCTGCAAAATGTTTTTTTCCCCTTTAAAGATGTTTTTTTTTTAATTTGCTTATACCATATAGGAATATAATATTCCTGGCTTTCATTTGAGTTTTGGTAAAGATCCAGTATGATGTTGTGCTCTTAGCCTGGTGGACAATTTTTTTCAGTAATTTAATTTCTTCTCGCAGCAGATCAGGTAAGTTGCACTTTATTGGGCCATACATCCATCTGACCATCAACCATGGGGAATCTGAGAGGTTTTTTTTTTTAATTCTAAACACAGTTGTCATTTCTTGCAAAAAAAAGCACATGCTGTTGAGTCTTTTTAGGGTGTTGTGGGCATAGTTCAACAAAACATCTGTGACTGCATAAACCATAACTGCACAAGGTATGACTTGTGTCCCGATGTCCTGTCTAAGCTGTTACCACTTCCTGTGTACATTGTTCTTTAACATCTGACTTCTGTGTGATCATGTTTATAGTGTATAGAATAAGGAATTGCTACACCATATACTTTGTTTTGGTTAATGCAGTGGGAGTGGGTATCACGGACGCTCATCACCATCATCATTCTCAAATTCATGATACTTTGGCACAGTGGTAGAAGAATCTATCTGTAAAGTGACTCTGTCCCTCTTTTTTCAGATCATGTTCCAAGCATATGGAGACAAGCAGGGTCCGTTGCATGGCATGCTCATCAACACGCCCTATGTGACAAAGGACCTGCTGCAGTCCAAGCGCTTCCAGGCACAGTCTCTGGGCACCACTTACGTCTACGACTTTCCAGAGATGTTCAGACAGGTACATTACGCAAATTGATAACTCATATCTTGACCAAACTGCTTAGATTTTGCTCTTTTTTTCTTTTTTTTTTCAAATTATTTTACTGTTCTCACTGTTTAATTTCTATTCCCAGGCTCTGAAAAAGCTGTGGCACTCTTACCAAGCCTTTGCCCACTTACCCAAATGCCCTCTTCCTTCTGAGCTGCTCACCTTCACAGAGCTCGTTCTTGATGCCCAGGGTCAGCTGGTGCAGATGAATCGACTGCCAGGGGGCAATGAGGTCTGTTTTTTTTTTTTTTTTTTTTAATTTAAAACATGAAAATAAAAAAAACAACAACACAGATTTGTTTTATTGTGACTTTTTTTTCTTTGTTTATCCACCTCCTCTTTCAAAATGTGCAATTTCTCACATATGCTGTAGGTGTCTCTGTGTTTCTTTGGCTGTGTTTTTTAGTGCTTTTTAAATACTTGTGTAAACATATATTAATACTTGTATTGGAATGCTTAATGCATCATTGAAAATGCATGAAGAAAAAATACCCATTGGCTGTTTTTTATTCATAACAAGATTTCAATACAAAATTTGCAGTCTGTATCAAATTAACTATATTTAATTGAATTCAAATAAGAGTATTTAGTTATAGATATATAGTATTACTTGTTTTAAAGTGCCCCTGCTCTGTCCATACAGATTGGTATGGTGGCATGGCGGATGACTCTGCGTACACCAGAATATCCAGCGGGACGTGAGATCATCGTCATAAGTAACGACATCACACACAAGATCGGCTCATTTGGGCCTCAGGAGGACGTGCTGTTCCTGCGAGCCTCAGAGATGGCCCGAGAGAGCGGCATCCCCCGGATCTACATCGCAGCCAACAGTGGGGCCCGCATTGGGCTGGCAGAGGAAATCAGACACATGTTCCATGTGGCCTGGCAAGATCCAGCCGACCCCTATAAGGTCAGTCACTGTATCAACACTGTATCATCCTGAAGGATGTCATTTTCAGGCTCCACATTAACTGCTGGCTGTTGTTTATTTTCTTGTATTTAATGGTGTTGATTTCTTTATCATGGTATCTGATTTCTGAAATTTGATGGCACATTAATAAAAAAGAATATCAATAAAGACAATAAAAATAATAATAATAAAACATTGTGCAATGTAAGCCAAAAGCCTAAAAGGCTTATCTTGGCTCTTCCTTCGTTTTTTTATTCTAACAATGAAATGAAAGAAATTTTATCTGAATACAAATTTGAAAATATCACATTAAGTCATTATCCTGTAAGAAAAAGTTGTATACTGAAAAGAAAAGTAATATCAACCTTAATTACTAAAAAGAGAATAAACTGATCCCCCAGAAGAAAATAACAAAGATACAAGATTGTTTATTATATTTTAAAAAACACCAACAAGGTCTGACCTTATTAAAATTGTTCCACATTATGGGTCCAACATATTTTATAGAAAATTGACTGAGGCAGAATATGAAGGTGACTATGCTGTTTGGTCTGATAAGAGTTAAGAACTGAGTTGAACAGGGAAATATTAAATTATATTATAAATATTAGATATTATATAGACAACTACACAAATTTGCAACCTACTAATGTCAAAAACAATTTTCAGTTTATGAAACATCGCTGCAGATAGCTGTCTGAAGCTATAAAGTGTAACTGACATATCTGTCTCATTCTGCCTTTTCTTTTCTTTTCTTTTCTTTTCTTTTCTTTTTTTTTTCTTTACATTATATTACATTACTTTACTTTTCTTGCCTTTCAGAAGGTTCAGCTTTTGTAGTTTTTTTTGCATCTGTATCTATTATAACTAAGCAGTCATTGTTATATTTCCCCGCAGGGTTTCAAGTATCTCTACCTCACACCTCAGGATTACAAGAAAGTTTCAGCCCTGAACTCTGTGCATTGCGAACATGTGGAAGATGAGGGAGAATCCAGGTACATCTTTTCATAACACATTACCTTTGTACGTGAGGAAGTGCATCTGTAAGATGCTGTAGTATCAGTCAAGTATGCACGACTTCACGGCTTAAATCCCGTGAGATTACAGCAGAGGTGCGAATGGAAAGGAGAGCTATCAGAGGGTCATGTCCAGCTTTGAATGAATATATGTGTTATCATGCAGGTACAAGATCACTGACATCATTGGGAAAGATGAAGGGCTGGGCGTGGAGAATCTGAAAGGGTCTGGAATGATTGCGGGAGAATCCTCTCTGGCTTATGAGGAGATCATCACCATGAACCTGGTGAGACTGAAGTGGGCGCACTTGTGCTCAGCAAACACATGCATACATGTAGCCTCCTCCTTAGCTTTGAGCTGTACACATGTGTGTGATCTTTCAAATACAGAGACTTGCTCTGAACAAAGAGTTGATTTGCTTGCAAGTCTTAACATGATTGTCTTGACCTGCAGGTCACATGCAGAGCCATAGGGATCGGGGCCTATCTGGTGAGGCTTGGACAGAGAACCATTCAAGTGGACAACTCTCACATCATCCTAACAGGAGCTGGAGCTCTCAACAAGGTAAAATAATTGACTAAGTGAAATGCATATTTCAGCACAACACAAAAATGCTTTTTATGTTGACAATAGCCTCGGCAGAAGGCATTATGTTTTTTCAGGTTGTCCGTTTGTCCGTCCATGTCATTCTCATTAACATGATATCTTAAGAACATCTCGAGGGAATTTCTTCAAATTTGGCACAAACATCCTCTTAGAGTCACGGATGAAATTATTAGAATTTATTGATCGACACTCACTGTCATTATGCATCCATCTCATTCTTGTGAATGCAGTATATAAGAAGGTCAAATTTGGCACACATGTCCACTTTGAGTCACAGCTGATATAATTAGAAATTGGAGGTCAAATATCAAAGGTCACTGTGACCTCACAAAACATGCTTTATATATATATCCAAAAACTCAGTGGTCAGCAGAGTGGGAGACATTTGGACAAATACTAATCTTGGATGTGCTAATTGTTTAGATCTTCTGTGCTGCCGGGGGGAAGATGTGTGTGAAGCATCCATGTTTCTACAGACATGGATGTTAAAATGTGTGTGCAATTGGACAGGTTTGTGGAGGCATCCGACCACGAGGCTGTAATTTTAGTTTTCATGTATTTTAAATTAAAAACACGATGCCTCTTGTAAATACGAAAGAGAAAAAAGATCTGGAGAGGGGCTATGTGTGTTTTTCTTCTTCTTTTTTTTTTAAATAATAAAGCGGCTTTAAAATATCAAATAACACATCATGAGGGAAAAATGATGTGTGTTTATAGATCAAAAAAAAAAAATAGAAATTTGTACTATGATTTTGGTGCTGTTCCAACCGGGTGATCAGGTCTCTTCCCGCCTCATTCTGTTCTATAGGATTCCCTCTCGGATCCCGGCCACAGGCCTGCCTGCCACTCATAGTAGAATAATTGAAAGTGAACCATGAAGTTGTATTTGCATAGAAATAGAGTGACATGCCCGAGGCTGCAGTGCAGGACACCCATATCATTTGTTTTTAATCAAAATGAAAAGTTTTGCTGAGGCAGATTGTTTTCAGCATGCAGTTGATTGGTGTGTGGATGCACGTGTGTGTGTGTGTGTGTACGTGTGTGCGTGTGTGTGTACGTGTACGCCTTCACTCTTCACTACCTCCTTTCGTCTTCCATTCTCTGTCCTTGTCAGTGCATTAAGATGACTCCATTTCAAATTAGATGACAGATCGCAACATGACAAATCATGCAAATGGCCCCATGATGGCGTACCTATTTGCGGGGAGCTCGATTGTTTTTAGATGGCCACACTATTTAGCTCTATTTGCTGGAGTAGACTCCCAGTAATTTTCACTTACAAGTGTCAGCAATATGCAGAGGATGCGTCTCAATATACCCTTTGTTTGAAATCGATTGTGTTTATTTTAGAATAGCACTGATTGCACAGGCGACACAACCAAGAAATAAGATTTTTTTTTTCTGCCTGTTTATTATGTGGTTTCCTGGCTATTAACTGAAGCTTAATGGAGAGCAGGAGGCTGCCACCCAGAGATCATCATTCCATTAGCTCCTGGATAGCTCTCATATTTTCATGGGGAGTGGATAGTAACTACTAGCATAAATACCCCAGTGAGCTGTTACATCCAGTTCGCCCCTCATTTTCTTCCTCGCAGTCCTCTCCTTCTGTTCCTCCTCCTACATCCCCTCCTCTCCTCTCTGCTGTGGAATCTTAATGAAGCCAGCGATGGCCAGAGGCACGGGGGTTTTGTGTATGTCAAGGTGACTGCAGTGTTTCTCGGGGCCGCAGGCTTTCCTGACAGCTTTAGGAGAGTGCCCTAGATTTGTGGCCAGATACATAACCATTAATGGTAATAAAGAAAGTAAATGATGGCTGAAAAGGTGAGAGCTGAGGGTAGGGATTGAGCTCCTCTCTGATTTTTATGGAACCATGTCAGGGCCCTGCCACCTGTTCTGGGCTGCTTATGAAAATAGGGTGGGCTGGGAGTGAGATTTTATGGCTTCAGGTTGGCATAGGGGCAGTTTGGAAGGTGTAAGTAGTTTGGTGGCTTCAGTGTCACCTTTATACAACAGCATCTATCACCAGGTAGACAGAGATACACATGACGACAAAAAGGGATGTTTAATGTTGGATGTTTAATTTTGCGTTTTGGATTAGAAAAGCCATCACACCATCTGTGAAAATCTTAAAATCTCCCTGGAAGAGTGGCATGTGCTGCCACCCACCTGTGACCGCTGCGGTACAGAGATTTCTTGCTGCTGATCACCTGTATTGACGAGGCAGTGGGGCCATGTAATGCAGGACCCCTGATGATACCTGGCATGTCTGTGTGCCATTTATATTGATCCACAATCCCCCACTCCAGCAGCCTGGTGACAACACCTCCTGCTGTCGGCCGAGGTTCCACAACATGAAGATTACCCCGTTGCCTCCACTGGAAGCCAGAGAGAAGAGGCTTTTCAAGGATAAATCCACACCAAATTAAAGTGGACAGAAAGCCGCCGCTCGAGTTTTCAAGCAGGTTTCAAGAGCAGTGCTTCCATATTAGTTTGCTGCTGTACGTGACTGTGTGTGATGTACCTTCAAAAGCCTTTTTTTCGCTATCGTGGTATATGCTTAAAAACCTGATTAAATGTCAGACAGTCGGGGATTCCACAGAGAAATGTATTATTTTTATTGTCCTCTGCGCCCCGTGATGTGAATCCACATCTTTGTTTTCTTCTGCCTGCAGGTTCTGGGCAGAGAAGTGTACACATCAAACAACCAACTTGGTGGCGTTCAAATCATGCACAACAATGGAGTGACCCACTATACAGTCTGCGATGACTTTGAGGGAGTGTTTGCACTTCTGCAGTGGCTCTCCTACATGCCCATGGTAATGTTCCACTGTTGTTTTGAATAGGATGCTGCTTCTTGTATCAGTGTGATAAATGAATGTATCTGAATGTTTTTTTGTCATCGTAAAATAAAGGCATTTCTTTTCTTTAGTGCAAATCTAGTCCAGTGCCCATCCTCAATGCCAAGGATCCTATAGATCGACTGATTGAGTTTGTGCCAACGAAGGCGCCCTATGACCCTCGCTGGATGCTAGCAGGACGTCCCAGCCAGAGTGAGTGTCCAGTCTTGATTTCCAGAATAATCTTTTATCGGAAACTTGTTAATTTGTGTTGGTAGATAGGTACAGAATAATATTGGTGACTGTAGTTCTACTAGATGCTGTTTGAATGGTTGTTGTATGATACTACATATTAAATAAGTTAATAATTAGATTTTTTAAAAACAAACATTTGATTAACCCTATAATGTCCTTATTCCTCTCAAATTCAGCATTAAATATTGAATGAATTTTGATGATTGATTCATTATTTTAGTCATCTATCACTTTATCAATTCTTAAGGGACAATGCCCAGAATTTGCTTCATAACCTTTTCCCATGTTAAGATTTCCTGCTCCTTTTAGTTTTTATATAACTGTATATTAAAAAATCTTCAAATCTATAATTGTTGACTGGACAAAACCATAGACTGTGTAAAACAGTGGACATAGCCACAATTGTGAAATCCGCATCATTTCAGTCATCACAGTTTTGGATATTTAGAGCAGAAGGCAGAATGCTAGCTACTAGCTAGGTTAGCAAGGTGCATTTGTGACTATTATTAACTATAAAAAATGCTAATGCTAATTTTGGCTATTACAAAAAAGGGTTAAAACCATTAAAACAAAATTTACTCACTTTGTATCTAGGATTGCACCATCCTTATGTTCCCTAACCAATGTTGTGATAGTGGCATGTGCCGTGCACGTTGCCACTTGGACAAAACAAGCAATTTTGCAACATGGAACACTGGACTCTGGTAAACTGTGACTGGCAGTTTTCACCATTTTTTAAACTTTTTTAACCAAATAGTAATGACTAAACAATCATTCAGTTAACAGTAATGACCGCCAGTTGCAGGCCCACAGCCATTCTCTGCTCCAAATATGGAACAGCGTGGCAACGTAAATTATTAAGTTGCATTAAAAGTTTTATTACCTAGCATCCTTGTTGTAACCACAATAATGATGATTTATATGCTATATATTTTGCCCATTTCCTCAACTAATCATTCAAAATGCGTTATCAGCATTTGTAGAGAACCACGCTCCCAGTTCTGTGTGTGTTATTGATTAAGTAAATATAAGTATTAATCATTTAATCCTAATATCCCCGAGGTTAGAGGATGAAATAATTTATTACTAGAGAGACTAATAAGAAACTAAGAGGAAAACAGTAAAGCTGAGAATCATGCTGCTAAAGGCAAGATCAAGATAGCACCGAAATGGATCCAGCATGTTTTACACTGCAGGTCAGGACCGAGCAGGTTCCACATCAGTGTAATTACAGTTTGGGACAGCACAGAGATTGAGGGACCGTGTGGGAAGCCAGTCAGCGTCCCTGCTAGTGATGAGTGGCGAGGCTTAATTGAATGGTAACCTCGTAGGCTGGGTATGTTTCTCAGTGTGCGCAGGCGGAAAAAGAGCTGAGCAAGCTTTATTCTGCCGTCATCCATCATGGTTTGCCGCCAAAATTACAGATTCTGAGGGAGAAAATACACAATGTTGGATTGCAGGAGGAATAAAGCCGTAGTTTTTGAAAACAATATGAAAAGAGACAAACAATGGATTCAGTTGCATTTCCAATTTGCAATGTTTAACCACACTTTCTTTCCTGTTTCCCCATTTTTTCCTTTCTAACCTCTCTGTGGCACACCTCTCTGCATGTACAGCTCCAAAGGGTTCCTGGCAGAGTGGCTTTTTCGACCAGGGCTCCTTCATGGAGATCATGCAGCCCTGGGCTCAGAGTGTGGTGGTAGGCAGAGCCAGGTTAGTGCCCCGACGAAGCATTCAACCATGATGACACACTGCCAATCATACATTTGTTCCCACTGTAAATGTAGTCAATCAATCAATCAGAAAAACTGAGGCACAAGAAAAACTGTAAAATTATGCTTCATGCAATAAAACTAGAGACACACACACACACACACACACACACTCACACTCAGACACATATACAGGCACACGGGTAAAACAGAAAGACGTAATTAATTAAAGCACTAAAACAGGAGTACTCATTAAAACCAGGGACTGAGGAAATGTTACCATAAGTGAGGAAACACCAGGAGACAGGATAAAACCCTTTTGATAAAAGATAAAAAATAAATAAATGTAATATTAATAACAAGCAAAGTAAGTAAAACATAGATAAAATACTCTAAATAGTAGATAAAAGGATAACAGAACAAATAATAATAGATACAAATGTTAAAAAATATTAAAATAAAATAATATACCATCTAGTAAAACAAAAGAACAGCCTAAAAAAAAATAAATAAATAGTCAATAAATAAATAAGTAAAGTTCAATTAAAAGCCAAACTAAAAAGGTAGGTCTTAAATTTGCTCAAAAAAAGATGTTGAAAAAGTTCAAAAGTCCAGGTGTTTTGGAGATGTCAGCGCTGAATGGCCTCTCTCTCTCCACAGACTGGGTGGGATACCTACTGGAGTGGTTGCTGTGGAAACCAGGTCAGTGGAGCTGTCGATCCCAGCTGATCCAGCCAATTTGGACTCCGAGGCGAAGGTAAGGGGTGCATCAACTCAAGCATAAGCTGCCATCTGAGCACATTTACAGACACCCAGGTGCTGATTTTCTGACTTGTGTGATCAGATCATCCAGCAGGCGGGACAGGTTTGGTTCCCAGATTCTGCTTTCAAAACAGCCCAGGCCATCAAAGACCTGAACAGAGAGGGTCTACCTCTGATAGTGTTTTCAAACTGGAGGGGCTTCTCTGGAGGAATGAAAGGTACTTCTGCTTCTGAAAGTGGTAATCAGTCAATGTGGGATTAAAGACATTCAGTAACTCGTGAAATTTTTCTTCTTAGATATGTATGACCAGGTGTTGAAGTTCGGGGCCTACATCGTGGATGGGCTGAGGGAGTACAAGCAGCCGGTGCTGGTTTATATTCCTCCGCAGGCTGAGCTGAGAGGAGGATCCTGGGTGGTTATAGATCCCACCATCAACCCTCGCCACATGGAGATGTACGCTGACAAGGACAGCCGGTGAGTTAGACTTAAAAAGGGCAGACTGAGGCAACATCCACACTATGTTTTCATTTTTAAGGAACACTGTAAGATTTTTTTAGGCATTTAGTGGCAACTAGTGATGAAGATTAGGGATTGAAGCCATCGGAAATTTTTCCCCAGCCACCGCAGAAGAACTGCCTCACAATTCATTGGATTAAACAATGTAAACAAAAAAGTCAATGACATTTTGCACTTTTTGGCTCTAAATTGAAGAGTTTTCACCTAGAGAAATTTGGGGTGCTCCTGCAAAAAATGCAAAGTGCATGGAGCAGAAAAATGCTAAGCAGTCAGCAATGCATAAGCAGTGAGGAAAATGCTTCACTTTCATTGAAAACCATTTAAAAAGCCTTCACAGGATGCCAAAACATGCTCTGTTTGATTGCAGCTTTAGTGTAGATGTGGCGTCATCTTTATCAAACCACCTCTGTTCTCTTAAATCATTCTTTTCTCCAGGGGTGGAGTTTTGGAGCCTGAAGGAACAGTAGAGATCAAATTCAGGAGGAAGGACCTGGTGAAGACAATGAGAAGAGTGGATCCAGTCTACATGAGCCTGGCTGAACGATTGGGTAAGTCCACCACTTCAAATCTAATTATAGCTCTTTACTGGTGTCTCTGCCCTCCTCGACCTCGTCCTCATTTTAGTAAGGAGCAATACATCAGGTGGGAGCATGTGTGCGCTTGCTGTCGTTCTTTATTTGGGGTTGATTGTATCATCTTCGCTGCGCTCCTTCGGGACTCGTGTCAATCACAGCCTGCTCAGATCAATCACCAGCTCTCCTGTTTCTCCTGCACTGCCTATTGATTTTCCCGCAGGCTCTGAGCAACTGTGGTCCAATGCTGTTTGGGCTCGGCGCTGTGGGCAAACTGGAGGAATGGAGGGTTACTGGGGGAAGGTTTGAGAGCTTACAGATTGGAATTGACAGAAATCAGTCTTTGGTGACAGCAGCCAGGGGTTTGGGGGAGCTCTGAAACAAAATGCTGTTACCAAATGTTAATTCACTGCTGCATGCACATGTAGAAGTTGAATTAAAGGGCACGAGACAATAAAAGTAGGCCAGTTATCGGATGTGGGGGTAGAAGTTTTTGCTTTCCCGCCTAAACTCAGTCTCTTCTGTACTGCATTTCTTTCACCTATTTGCAAAAACTGCAATTTCATGTCAATATGCAAAGCTTGTTATAGAAACCTGCAGGAACATGGTAGTCAGTTTTTATGCCATTTTGGTGAACGTGATATCTCAAAAATGCCTTGAGGAGGTTTTCTTCAAATTTGGCACAGATATACTCTAGAGATGAGCTAATTAGAATTTGGTGGTCAAAGTAAGTGTGACCTTGCATCTCTCTCATGTTTATGAATGCAGTCTCCCAAGAACACTGCGAGAGAATTTCTTCAAATTTTGCACAAACATCTGATTGGACTTAACAATGAACTGACTAGATTTTTGTGGTCACAGATCAAAAGTCACGGTCACTGTGGCCTAAAGTGTGTCATTGGTGTGAACGCAATATAATTTATTTTAACACTGTAAGGGGTCTTTTTCAAATTTGGCACAAACAAACCTCATCTGTCTCACTCTTGTGAATACGAAGTCTAAAGAACACCATGTGGCAGTTTTGACAAATTTGGCACAAACATATACATGGACTCAGCAATGAACTGATTACACTTTGGTGGTCAGAGGTCAAGGTCACGGTGATCCGTCTCATCTCATGAACATGATATCTCAAGAAAACCTTGTTGGAATTTCCTCATGTTTGGCACAAACATTCATTTGGACTTAAGAAAGAACTGATTAGAATCTGGTGGTCAAATAAAACTCAAGAACTTGTATGGTATTTTGACAACAAAATTTTACACAAATGTCTAACAGGATAAAATGAAGCGATTACTGATTTTATTTGTAAAACATGTCATGGATCGATGTTCAGCTTGACTGGTGCATGGGGGCATACTGCAAGCAGCCCTAGTTGTTAAATAATTTGATGCAGTGTTTTATTGTGTTGTTTTGAAACTCCCAACAGGAACTCCAGAGCTGAGCCCCCCTGATCGTAAAGAGCTGGAGACCAAGCTAAAGGAACGTGAGGAGTTCCTCCTACCCATCTACCACCAGGTGGCTGTGCAGTTTGCAGACCTCCACGACACCCCAGGTCGCATGCAAGAGAAGGGCGTGATAACGGTGAGCACTCCTTGTGTGCATTGTACTGCTACAGTAAGAGTGTGCAGTGTGTGAATGACCTGAAAAACCCACAGGGGAGTATCCATCGAGCTGCTGCTGCACCTGCCTAGTGAATAATGTTTGGTCTCACCAGGCTGTGAGATTCGTCCTCATAATTATCTTCTGATGACCCTGGTCAATCACCTTAGAAAGTGCAGAGCAGCCTGAGGCAGACCCCATGTCATCCTGTGCCTGCCCAGTCCCATCTTTCACATCCAAGCATACACACACTCACCTTTGACTGCCATCCATCTGTGACAGACCCCTCTGGTCATGTGAGCAGTGTGTTTTATGCACACAGTGTGACTCTAGTGGTCTGTGTGTTCAACTCAAGTACATCAGTGGAGAAATTTGTGATAGTAGATTAAAAAATCCTGTGATGAATGCTTAATTTATGGAATGACACCACTGATCTGCTTTACATGGATGAAACTTTTATCAAAAGATTCCCTCATATAGAATTTCCATAAACCTGAATTAGCCCTTTAAAATTGAGTGTACTTTTTGTTAAAGTAGACCAATTTGTATTCTGTGTATTCTGTACTCCGTGTTTGAGAAAATAAGCGACTCTTCTCAAAGCAAGACAATTGTAAAACACAGACCTTTTTGCCAGCTAGTCCCATTACCTTAATGAGTCCTACCTCAGTGTGACAGCCTGGGTATGGATTAAGACCAGCAGAAAATGATTCAAGTTCCCCTTTAAATTCACCAAGAGGAAATACACCAACTTATTAGTTAATATGTATTAAATTGTAAGAAGCAGGAGATAACAGATTCTGACAGCAGTAGCTGTATTTACATGATGATTTCTTTTGTTTTTTTTGTCTGTCTCAGGACATCCTTGAATGGCAAACATCCCGTCAGTTTTTTTACTGGCGTCTGCGGCGTCTGCTGCTGGAGGACACAGTGAAGAGGAAGATACAAGCAGCCAACAACGAGCTGACAGACGGACAGATCCAGGCGATGCTGCGCCGCTGGTTTGTGGAGGCCGAGGGGGCCGTCAAGGTAAAACCCCACTATGCACTTAAAGGCTTTGTTCTATAATCTCTCACTATGCAGTGACTCTGAGTGGAAAATATAGAGAACCATACTAAATGTCTGCCATAGTATGTAAACTGGACTTTGAATTGAAAAGTTAACTCTTCAAAGCAAAATACATGAATGATGATGACTTTAAACAAATACTTCTAAAATGATAATAATAATATCATTACTGCTTCACTTGTGTCAGTTAGGGTATGACTATGATAGAGAGGGCATAATATCAGATTTTCACAATTAAAATATTTCACTATAAGGATACTGTGGCAATGTCTATAGAGAATTTTAAATAATAATTATGTTATCAGTCAAATTAATCTCTAACTTTGTTAATAGTGTGCTCTGTCTCTTTTTTTAAACTCAAAATAAAAACGAGAGAAAGGAAGGGGGGGGGGGGGGCGGGGGGCGAGAAAAGAACAAAAAATTGTCTTTTGGTTTTTGGTGCATAGATTAAACATACAATAAGCATATTAAGAGGAAATGAAAATAAGGCAAAGTACTGCAACAATAACATAAATATAGTTAGAAAAGTTGTCTTTGGAGTTTAAAAATAAGATTTAAAAAAAAGTAAAGACATTCAGTGTGGGCAAAAAATTGTATAGAATACTATTGTGTTTTTAGTCTTTACCTTTTTATAATTTCCTAGATGCATAGCCTCACAACCACAGACATCTGCATCAGTCAGATATCATCATCAGTCATTTTTACTAATTTATTTTCAGATTTCATACAGTTAAATTATCTGATCATATCTGAAGTCGTCATATTCAGTCTTCTGTAGTGAATGATTGAGTCTTTGACAGTCGTCACTAAATTCAGCGTCAGAGGTTCACTTGATTTCAGGGAGGTGTGTAAACACCTTCTCAGCCCCTGGGGATGATTACAGAGGTCGCATTCTTTTGATCCTGAAGCTCCTTTTCCTTTTCCTCAAGCTGCACCTGATAAAGACGTAGTAAGCATTACTATGAAAACAGTGCGATGAAATACAGATGGACTGATAGCTGGTAGTTAATGAAAATAAACATCCCTCAGAGAAGCATAAATGCTGTTCCTTCCGGCCCCGACTCAGAGGCTCAGAGGACCAGCCGCGGGGGTGACAGGAGGCGGCCCGGCGTTTGAGATCTCCTAAGAAGTGGCCTTCTTGTTAGCTAATATATTATCCCAATCAGGACTGGCTGTCTTAAGCCACAATTAATCACAGCCCTGGCACGTGCAGATAGGAGAGCAACACGCTGTTTCTTAATTAAAAGCAAACAGATTAAAAATGATTAATAAGGGCATTAAATGTTCTTGCGGACCTCAAGCAGGACTGTTCATAAAAAAGGCAAGAGCCCATTAAACCCCTCAGCCCCCAAATCTTTGCTAAGCCCTCCAGCCTGGCTTTGTTTGGGATCAGAGATGCCAGCACTCATGAATACTAATTTCCCTATCAGGTCCAGTCAACAAGATGTCCGGCCCCCACTTTGTGCCTGTCCGTTTCTTTTGTTGTTAATTTTATTTATGTGTTTATTCATATATTTAATCCTTTCATACGGTATGTCATTTTTATTGTTTCTCAGGTAGAGTTTGCAAATATAGCAACTCTACATCAATATCGATATGAAACTAGATATCATCTTAAATTTTGGGTATCATCACATTAAAGTGTTATCTTTTCCTGGTTTAAAAAGCTGAACTACAGTAAAGTGATGTGATTTTCTGAACATACCAGACTCTTGTAGCTAGTTAACTTTACCACCTTAGTCATTAGACCCACATTACTGGTGTTTATCAAAAATGTCACTGTGTAAATATTTTGTGAAAGCACCGATAATCAACCATACAATATTATTGCAATATTGATATTAAGGTATTTGTTCAAAAATATTTCAGTATTTATTTATTTATTTTTTTAAATTCACAATCACACTTTTCATACTCACACCATAAGAGAAAGTGTAATTCCTGGGCTTATTTATCAAAGAAATACTTGGAAGTCTAATTCACAATGGGCCCTTATTCACAAACTGTTTGTACTCACAAATCCATGTTTTTAATCATTTACAAGAACCTTTTTTAGCTCAAATCTTAGATTCATTTACCAAAATTTGTTCATATGCTGAAACAGATTTAGAACTGCCTCAGACAATGCTTAAGCGAATGAAAATAGTCCAACTGTCTTATTTGAAGAGTATGTCTAATTTTAACTAAGTGCATTACATATGAATACAACATTCATTAAAAATGACTTAAGTAGACATCAGTATTTAAAAGTGGTCATTTGATTTGATTTATTTTAAACATGTAAGAACAACAACAAAAAAAATTGAAAAATTAATTTACTTATGCATTGGCCAAGTGACTCGGCCTATCAGGAGTGCCTACTCCCACCCATTTCTAGTGCCAAATTGCACATACATGTGTTAATATGGCATATCTAGCCTTATTGGAAGGCACTGCAGCCGGTGCCTTCAGGAGAGAGTGCATCTTTAAATATCAAAATAATGTGTTAAAAGAACATTCTCAGGTTTAAGTCCTGTACATCTTCAGTAGGCAGGTTTTCATTACAGATTTGCGCAAAGCTTAAGCAATATTTTCAGAATTTTGCTGAAACACAATTGCAAGATGACTGCGTTTCCATAACATTCCAAGACGCATAGCTATGGATGTTTAAAACAGCAGGTTTATGTCTATTGCAGCCGCCGCACTAGCCGTCATTATTTCCCATTGCAGGTGACATAGGCGTGTTATATGAGTGATAAAAGAAAGGCAAGCCCCTTATACGTGGAAGCAAAAGATGATAGTCCACGATTTCACAGAGGAATTGTGGATTGAAGGGTTGTATATTTAGAATGATTCTGATTTACCATACACACGGGGGTAAGAACAAAATTGGCAGGTGCATATGTCATGAATCTGGCAGTAATTCTGCGTGCATGCTTACTTTTTTTGTACAAAGTACAAATATTTTTATGCACATATTAGTGAACGAGGCCAAATTATTCATGTTCTATTTATTAACAACTCCTCCCTGCATTATGTAGGCCTATTTGTGGGATAATAATGAAGAGGTGGTGGCGTGGCTAGAGAGGCAACTCACTGAGGAGGAGGGCGCAAGATCCGTCATCGACGAGAACATCAAGTACATCCGCCGGGATCACATCCTCAAGCAGATACGCAGGTGAGAATGCTAAAGAATGCAGGTTCGGTGTGGTGAAGAGTTACACAGCGCAGCTAGTTCTCACCTGTCGTTGCCTTCATTTCCTAACCTGGCAAACACATGTGATCCAGCTTTCAGTGAGTGATTACAATGTTTTCTTTTGTTTCCCCTTTATTCTCAGCCTCGTTCAAGCCAATCCAGAGGTCGCCATGGATTCCATTGTGCACATGACCCAGCACATCTCGCCCACACAGAGAGCCGAGGTGGTCCGTATCTTATCCACAATGGAGACATCAGCCTCCTCCTAGTGAGGCGAGCGTGGCCTGTCCTCCCCGCCTGGCTGGAGCTCAGCTCAGGCTGCGGACCACAGCCAAAGGAAGCCGGCTCAGCCAGACCCACCGCTGACTCAGACCCGAGCTGGAAACTGAAGCTGGAGGAGCCAACATGATGGCCCTTGGCTGCTGCCAGGTTACTGATGAATCGTTGGCTATGATTCTCACTAGGTTCAGATGACTGACATCAGTTATTGTAAAATCGTCTTACACGTAGTGTTTAGATAAATCCATGTATTTTGTATTCAAGTGCAATTGAGAAAAGAGTTCGGAAATATCGAGTGACTAATAATGTTTGGAGGTTACACAGTTGGCCAGGGTGGATGTTTATGCTTCCATGATAATCACAACAACAATACATTTATGTTGTTGTCATATGAAAAGGTACATTGGTTTGTGACATATGCTTGTTAGGATTCAAGTGTTTTGATGACCAACTCGACAATGACAACACATCACTGGGGGCATTAGTGAGAGAGGGGGTTTTTACACTCCCTAAGAAGGGAGCACTTAGTTACTGAACAAAGACGGGGGAACACTACAACAGATCTGGACGGGAGAGCTCAGCAGGGAGCGAGGACAAGGTCCCTTTTAGACCCCGACTGTTTCACAGTTACCCTGCAGTGAGCGACGGGCAGCTAGCCTCACAACAAAAACCACAGCTGTCCCTTCTGTCCTCACTCACACAGTACACACACACATGCTGCTTAACATGCACTTTACTTCTCACTCATGTTGCACCTGGAATCAAACCTGCACACTCTTAACTGGTGCATCTTGAAAACACACACGTGTATACGCACAAAGTGGTGCAAACAGGAATACACACAGAGATGATGGTACTACGCAGAGTGGATTATAGCATGTTTAAAAAAAGCTCCCTTTTTGACATCTAGTTTTAGAGTTTGCTCCCCAAACCTCCTTTTTTTTTAACTAGAGAAATATTTTTGAATTTCCAATTAGATGGCTTATTCATTAATTATTTGTTTGTGAATAACAACCGTTCACTGGACTCACATGTTACACGTCAGATATGGTGTCTAATTTTCACTGTAATCCAAACTGTTCTATTTAAAGTTTGTAACTTTATGTATATGAAATGTTACTTATTTTTAATATTAATTTTGAAAACAATGTTTGAATTCTCAACTTGAGTTTGTTACCAACAGACAGGCAAATTGTGGCAACTGTATGAGAATAGAGTACATAATAATAATAATATAATATTAATAGAAAAACAGCACCATAATGTCAGTCTCTACAGATCATCTTGTCATTTGCTCTGCTGAAAATGCAAAGTTAGCGATGTGAAATGGCTTTGTGTACAGTGCTGTGCCTTTTATGTGCCTGTATTGACATGTTGTCCAGTTGCTTTATAAGTAACTGGTTGATTCCTATACAAGGATGGAGGACGATTTATAGTGATGAGCTCTAACTGTGTGCGCAAATTTAATAAAGCTTACCCAACTTAGTTTGACGTGTGTGTGCAAATATTAAAAATCTACATTTTCCTCGTTGTAAAACTACAGTTACCACTTTCCAATTACATGCCTCCATGCACTAATCAAGATATACTTTTAGTGTACGTCCATGTCTGTGAAAACATCGATGCTTCATCAATCAGCACAGTTTCAAGGTGGACACCTGAGATTAGTTTCACCAATTCAGTTTTTGACCAATTGTCTCCCCTTCTGTTAGAATGTCACAGTGAAGTTGACCCATTATCACCAATTAGACATTTGTGTTAAATTTTGTCATGATTAGTGTATGCATTCTTGAGTTAGAGCCAAAAACATGTTTTGTGAGGTCATCTTTGAACTTCAATCACCAAATTCTAATCAATTTATTCTTGAGTTGATGTTTGTGCCAAATTTGAGGAAAATATCCTCAAGGCCAGTTTGAAGTGTTATATGTATCAGAATGAGATGGACACAATTTCACAGTGACCTCGACCTTTGACCACAAAATTCGAATCATTTTATCGGTGAGTTCATGTGGATGTTTGTGCCAAATTTGAAGAAATTGACTCAAGTGTTTTTAAGATATTGTTTTAATGGAAATGAGACTACTGCAAGATCACAGTGACTATGACCGTTGATCACCAAATTTAACCACTTCATTGTTGAGTCTAAGTGGATGTTTGGGCCAAATTTGAAGAAATTCCCTCAAGGTGTTCTTGAGATATCACATTCACGAGAATGGGACAAATAGACAGACAACCCAAAAAACACATTGCCTTTGACCAAGGCTATCACCAGTGCGGAAGCATAAAAAAGTAAGAGGCAGTTTAACACAACTCAAGTTTCCAAGAATGTGCAGTAATTTAATTTGTCAATTATTTTTATGTATTGACGATCCTCGAGACAGATAATCACATCACTGGAAGCCTCATTAATTTCAGCAGCCAGAACAAAGTCTATTACTCTGGAGGGACATTTTCTGATTACTACGAAATGATAGTCTTCCTATTCCTCAATCCCTACATGATTAAAGTGGCGTTTTTCTTCCTGGTTTTTAAACTTCAACAGTATTAAGGAGGATGAAGCAGATCAAACAAATATTGAGGGATCCATCTTATCCTCCTTTTTTTATTTAGTCTCATTCTTTCATATCATCCCCTTGGCTCTGTCAACTCTTTTACCAGCCTACCAACAAATACGTAAGACAAATTGAGTTGCATGCACCCAATACCCACCACAATTATAGAAGGCCCAATAAGAAAATGACTCATTTGGTGGTATAATTGGAAATGTGCCTTGCTTGGTCTCTCTGGTCTCCCAGAGGGTTTTGCTCATTTGTGGTGCCATGCTAGGCTGGCTAATTCTTCTTTTAATCACCGACAAACTGCAGAATCAGGTTCCTTCTCTGCCACTGGAGTGTAGGGAGCAGGAGTGTGTGATGAAACTTGCCAAAAGTGGCTTAGTGTTGATCTGTCTCGATTTACAATAGCCCTTTTTACACAGAGATTGTGCTATAGGGCTGCTACAAAGTCCCTTCTTTATGCTTTCTTTGCATTTTTACACAACTCTCCAGTGATTTAAGACAGTATGCTGGCATTGCTGAAACAAAACATTTAACACAACAACATCTGCCTCTAGTTTGACATAGAGACATCAACAGCACTTTCTAGACAATCTTAGATTAGTTTCACCAATTCACAACATGGCAACAAGAAACAAACAAACAACAAACATTTACCATCTCTGTTATATAGCGGCTGATCTCGTGCTCTGCTTGGAGGTTTGCGTCTGTTTTCAGCTGCTGTATTTCCTCTTTGAGTTGGCCGCTAACTACTAGCAGTTGCTTTTAAAATCTCCCAATGTGGGTCGCATGCATAACATGTCGTGAAAACACGACACCCATCCTACCCATAATCCCTTTTTATCCACTCTCCTTTCTACATAGACACTATTTCGGAGCAGTTTCTTCCTCCCGTGGAGAAAAATTAAAAAACAGCAGCGGTTTAGCAACACAGCAGCATGCACAACCAAAAACTCTTGGAGCAGTAATTGTAAAAATGTTGCATGTTTGTGGCGAAGATCACAGAACAGAACATTAGAAACAACAGAAAAATGAACAGACATGGACGTGTTTCATCTAAATGTTGATGGCTATTTAGCTGAAATGCATCTGTGTCTATTATTTTCTTCCCATAATAAATAGTGACATTTTCTATAAGTGTTGGTGTTCTGTATACTCCCTCCCATGGCGGGTTATAGGCAAGAAAATTGTCCACCTATTACACAATCGTATCTTTTAGGGGCTTTTTACATGGCGTAGTTCTTCCATGAAATGTACATGTTTTTTTGTGGTTTAGCGTTTCATTGACAAGACAAAGGCGTTTTGTGGGCCTGAAAACACAAACTCCAGAGTGTAATCTTTTGAAAATGCAACCCTTCCTGTCACCATGTAAATAGGCAAAGCTGCGAATTCTGTGAGAATGGTGACATGGTGAATGGTGTGTTATTACAAAGTTACATTGCCAACTACTGGCCTGGCATGCATACTAAAGCGTTTTTTGTTTTGTGGATCTGTTAACACGAGGATCATTTTCATAATGTTATCATATGAACACAGATTTAAAAGAAAAAAAAAACTCAAGGAAAGACTTTTTGGTTTTTAGTGGGGCCGTTCTCATGTAGATGTGGCCTTATAACGGCACAATATTCCTGCCTTGAACAGACGGTGTAAAATGGGCGAGAGTGAATCAGAAGTGTTGATTTATAATAAAATATACAACAACACAACAGCCTTAATATTATTTTTTGCCATTTGTTTGTCAAAGGAAAACCCTAAGTTAAAGGACCTAATCTGATATTGACATTGTTTAGATATTTTTTTCACTTTCCAGACACCAAGCCCCACTGACGGCTGGTTTCAGGCAGAACTGTGACAAAAATGAAGCAAGAAATATTAATGGAAAAAGAAGAGAAAATCAGTGTCTGCGATGAGATTGAAATGGAGGCATTAAGATAGCGCAAAGGGGGGAGACTCAATCATGCATCTGAGGCAACCATAATTCCACATTCACGCGTCTCAATGACTTGACAGCACTTGAGAGACAATGCCTGTGACCCAGTTGCAGGATTCCAATTAGCAGGGTGTATGCAACAGTTGAGATGAAAAGAGAACAGGGTCTTTACAGAGCCCCAGGGCTGTCTGATTACTGCCTGAAAACAAGAGCCTTTTGCCCATGACAAAGAGTCGACCGGCACAGAGGGAGAGCCAGGCCCCAGCTGTTCTCATTCTCTCCAGGCTGAGGATTCTGAAGAGCTCATCTCATCTCCGCCTGCCTGCCTGCCTGCCTTTTTACATTTCAACCGTACAGGGAAGTGTGCAGCAGGCCAGTCACACTGAGACATTTTCATATGTGTTTTATGAGCTGAGTAACTGTTGGTAGATTTTTCTGACTAGTCTTATAGAATGAGGTGACCTCTGGGTCAGAAGCCTGCATCTGTTACCTCAAAGCAACCTTGTGTGCAGAATGCCCATTGTTTTACTGGTGCATATTTATGGCCTGCCTCCAAAATGCTTTCAGTCTTCAATTGGAACATGTACTGATAAATTATACAATATGCTGCCCCATATACAAAAGAAGAACAATTCTCCATTGCTGCAGTAAATAGTTGCATATAAAGCTAACAAAGTTATTAATGGGATTTTAATTCATTTTTGGTGCTGGGTTTATTACTATAGCAATATAGTTCAAGTTGTGCATTTGTATACTTATTAAAAGTGCATTTTCCATGAGTGCATTAAAGCTTGTGCAGAAGTAAACTTTGCTTAAAGCATTACTTTTAAAGTTGAATTCTTAATGATTCAAAATAATACTTAAAATGAAGTAATTCTCTTTATTGTAATTCAATGAAATTCCATATATCAAAAGTTCTTATATAATGAATGAGATATAAGAACTAAATATAAATGAAAAAAAATATATAGAAACTTGATTTTCAATAACATTGTGCATGTAAATCCACTTATCCAATATCTTTGCATGATCTTGGGTTTTGTCAGTATTATGCTGTCTTTTGGACTTTATTTTAGAGCTTTCTGTTTTTTGGTTTTCCTTGTTTCATGTATTCATCATAGTCAGTCTGTTTCCTAATTTATTTTGAAAGGTTGTCTCCTCATGTGTCATGTCTTGTGTAACTTCCTGCCTTTGTCTGTTTCACTGTCACACCTGTCCTGCATCAGCATTGTTAGTCCTTCCCTGCTCCTGAGTTTCCCCCAGTGCAGCTCCCTGCCTGTTCTATTTCCTCATCAACTTATTCCTCTCACCTGAGCTTCTCCGCTGCTTTTCCTCCACCTGCACTTCATCCCCTCATCAGTCTAGTGTGTATTTAGTCCTGGTTTTCAGTTCAGTCTTTGTCAGATGCTTGATTTGGTTGTGTGATGTTCAGTTTGCTGTTTATTTGTTATCACCCAGAAAAAAAGACTTATCTAGTTGAGTTTGAGTTGTCTGCAGTCTCCTGCATTTGTTTCCACCTGCTCCATATTACAGAAAAATGCATGCATTCCTTGCATTCCTAGCAACTTCCATCACATGAAGCAAATGGGTAAAAGCAATCAATTTCCATTAAGTTTAGTACCCATACCAGTGCTGCCATAAAGATTGTTTAAGCCTTTAAGACATGAATCAACATCAGTCTTCTTCATTAGCATTTAAACCTGTAAAACCTGTGAAAATAAGCTTGATTTCTTTTAAAAACACAAAAAAAGAAATAAAATGAGTAACCTCAACAACAAAAATCCCTTAACCCCCCCCCCCCAAAAAAAAAGGTGAGGAGCAACTGGTCCAAAAGGGGAGGGGATTATTAGACATGATCAAAAAACAAGGGGAAATGTCCATAGAAATATATTTATAATTCTCTTATCATATATTTCAAATTATGTTGCAGAAAAAAACATTTTTGTAGCACTTTCTTGAGGTCATTTTCTTTCTGTTTTTGTTTGTTTTTTAATTTTTTTTCCTCACTCTTTTTGTGCTTATTTTTAGATAATTTTCTTGTAACTTCTTATTACTTTCTTGCTAATTTTGGGGACATTTGTTGTTAAGTTGCTTGTCGCCCTCCCATGTTTTTTTTTAAAAAAAAATGAATCCAGTTTGCTCAGATATCAAAGGGTTAAAAGTTTCCAGTCTACTTGGCTTTTATCTGAATCTCTAATGGGAAGTAAAACTCTGTTGTCACACTGCTGGCTTTGTTTGCATATAGTCTTATAATGATGTTGCTTCTGAGTGAGATGTCTCAACGCATTTCAAGATTTATAATGTTTGGTAGACTTGAATGACGAAAGGCAAGCAGAGTTTCTCAAAAGCGATTCCCATCCACGGATCAAAAATTATAATGAATGACGTATTGTACCGATACTGCAGGAAGCATTATAGATACAAAGAGTCCTAGTCAGACACTGAATCTCTCCAGGGGCAGCAAGGGCAGCCTGTCAGCCAGCTGCATGAGAGGCTTAATCTTCAATCTGCCTTCGGAACGTTTCGCGAGGGTCAGAGATTACAACACCCTGTGATCATCACCACATAATGCATACATTCTCATTCTGTCAGAGCTTGGTAAACACTGGCTGACTTACTGAGCACCAGGACGACAGATAGGATTCACAAGCTGACAAATGAGTAGCAGACAGAAGAGGAAGAAGCGTCAAAAGCAAATGTTTTAATCTTAACTTTACTGAAAAACAATGTTTTTATTTCAACCAGAAAAACTCCCTAATTATACATCTGTTTTTCATTCTGAGATAATATATATGCTGTGGCTAAAAACAGTAACGAGATTGTTATTTGTCATAATGGTTCTGCTCATGCACAGCACTATTTATCTTTGATATTACTGTAATATAAGAGAAACATAGCTCCACCAATGTGAACAACATATGCAAAGCGCTCCTTATAGCTGTGCATTGCAGACCAGGTGAAGCTGCTCCCTGTACCATGCAGCCACACCTCCCTCCCTCCCCCCGTCCCCCTCGTCCCCACATTAACATTCATGGACCCAGTGGAGTGTGGCGAGCCGCGTACATCGAGCCAACGTCGAGATGCAGGGATGAGGGGGGAGAGGGAGGAAGAGAGAGCCCCCCCTTCCATCCTCCACAATAGGCTGTTAGAAGAAGGGGAGGCTTAGGGTGTGGTGGTGAAGGTTGCCCAGTATGGCATTATGGGAAAGGTCAGCAACCAAGGTGCTGCTATGTCTTTGACCATAGATCACAATTATTACTGTAGGTCATTGACAAGTATGGAAATTAGAGGAGCAGTGACAGGCCCACGTGGCATGCTGGAAGAGTGGGCGAGGCCGGAGCAGCAAGAGGTTGCTGTCATCTGTTACTGTGTGTCAGTAAAAGTCTAGTTTTCAGCCATGCTAGCAGAATGGCTCCAAACGGGGAGTAAAATTGTGTTTACTTGGATAGCCAAGGCATGACTCGCCTTACACTCTCTCTGACTGGTTAGTACTCACTGCCTTCATTGGTTGGATTGGTTAGATGTAGAATGAGGAAAAGAAGGGCAGGTTATGCGTTCACTATACTAAGATGTGCAAATTCAACATGTTCTCATCCCAATTTGTCACATGGTGCAGCTCTGTCAGTGATCTTCTGCATCTACTTGTGATGTTTTAAGTATCCCTCTGCGTCCGCTTTTTATGTTCCGGGATGCCACTACTGTGTTGTCATCAAATGCACATGATGGGATACCGTCATGGTAGGAGCGAGATGATGGGCGCAGAAGTCAGTTTTTTGTGGGACCCACCTGCACTATAAGCACATTTGTGCACTTTATAAGACACTTTAGTTACCGGCAGCATTATTACCTGACGCTGTCCTTCAGTATTTCATGCGCATGTGACCAGTTTAGTTTGGCTGTATTCTCAAGTGACGCCATCTGTGCACGTTGCATGTGGACACGCCCAATGCCATCCGACTGTCCAGCTTTGTATAATAACAATGCCACCGGTACTGTCTGTGTACGTTCTCATCTGACGCCGTCCGTCCATGTTCTGATTGGACATGGAAGGTAGCTTTTGGCACTGACAGAGCAGTGCTATTTGATGAGTTCTGAGCAAGAGCCGGCTTGCAAATTTGCAGATTTTTAAAGAGACCTGGATACAGCATTTGAGGAGGGAACCCATTTATTGCTATAAAATTGCTCATTGGCACATGAAGCCAGAATTGAGGTCTCCACTTGAGTCCGATTCAATCACTTCTTGTTCTTCATCAAAATAGGCAGCACAAACCCTACGAATTGGCAAATGCGAAAAATTTAGGTTTCAAGAGCACTCAGACTTTCAACATGCTTATCTGGTACATGCCCAACACTAAAAAGAATAATTCAAAAATTTGTTAGTTTATTTCCACCATTTGAAAGCAAGGATGATGCACTCCGTAGTTACTATTGCCAGTTTGAGTTTAAAAAGTTGTTTACTTCCAAGTACAAATGATGGACACTCATATTACATACTAACTATCATACTATTATGGTGCAAAGCTTGATTTCTTTCCCATGTAGCATGTCAAGATAGAAACACTGACTGACTGATGGCTGCGCTGTGGAACATGCACTCTGCGACACACTCATGCACAGAAAACTCATTATAAGTTGTGGTATGCACAGAGGTGCTGACTAAAAGAGTTTAGCTGAATGCAAACATCAGTCCAGCAGTGGCCCATTTTGAGAGGTGCGCCACATTAAAATGCATGCATTAGAGGCATAGCGGTGGAGCGTGGAAAGCCAACTCCCTGTGGAAATGTTGGTTTGCTGCTCCTCATAGGGCCTGTGGAAGGGTTTATTTGTGACCAGCGTCCTCTGGCTCTGAAGGACAAAGGCAGCCGACCAGGGAAATCATTGCGCTTGACAACATCGCATACAGTAGTGTCATCTGACAGCGTTGGTTTGAAACATTTAAATCAGACTGATGAAGATGTTGAAGTTCTCAGGAAGGGTGCGACCTCCAGAGGGGTGATGGAGCGAGTAAGGGAGACAGCAGTATTGCTGAGCAGGGTTCTATTTTAGTATTCTGTTGCAAAAACTGCTTTCTCTTTGTGATGTGTTGAATAATCTGCAACATATATATGTTATAGAGCAGCACGTGAATACAATTAAAAAACACCAACATCTGCAAACAACAACAAAAACAACAAAACAAAAACTGTATAAGCAGACAAAGACAAAAACAGAAAAAGAAAAAATAGGACATTGATGGTAACACAGACCAAAAAAAGAAAAAAAAAGACATACATTATCACATGAGTTACAGGTAATTGACATATGACATTGTGATACAGTTAACCATTAACCATTTAATTCAATACTCCAATCAGATTATTGACTGGTTGCCAGATTTTCTGGAACAGTTTATCCCTGTTTTAGAAAGTAAATATCACTTTCTTTCTTACTTTATATACAACATTTGGTAATTCCTTCAGCTACATATCAAATGTTGGGGGCTTCTCAGGAACAACAATTTCTGGTACAGTGTTGAGCAAGAGCTCTGCAGCCAGCAGTGGTGAAACAGTTTATTTGATAAGAGTAAGATTCTTTTTGTTCAACAAGAAACAGCCCCATAATCGCCATCGTGAAACACACCAGACTCCTTTAAATTAACAGTGCTTTTATCATCATAAAACACACTTCATTCAGGGTCGACAGAAGAAAAGTAAAACTCGTAAAAGCTGTCTTGGTTTTCATCTTTCCACTGATTCAACAATCACCAATCTTTGTTTGGTTGAAATAAACCTAACCTGGCTCAAATGATGTTTATTTTTAATGGATTCTGGTAGGTTTGGTGACAGTGATTTCAGAGTTGTTTCTAGTTAAACAAAAGGGAGCTTACTCTTTAACATAAAGGTGTATCTCTGTAGGGATCCTTTTGATTAGAGTTGTCAGACTGTATCAATGTGAGCCGCTCAGAGGCCAAAACAAACAATTATAGTGGATGTAAACTCACAGTGCTCAAGTGCCAGTATTGCAGCCAGTTTCGCTGCTGCTGGCTTCAACACTTTCATTAAATATAAGGGCGATTCAAAAAAATGTTGTTTCCATTGATCAGTTAGACACAAAAATATGGGAAATTAGGGTTGAGGTTACCCTGTAAGCTACTGGAGCAAACATATTCCCTTCACTTACTGCTTTAAACGGTTGCTGCTTATAGCTAAATCAAACTGAAAAATGCAGCTTTCACCTGACAGTCTCTATCAAACGCTAAATCAAAATTTGCTGTATTTACCCCGATGGCTCTGAGAAAAAGATCACATGAGCACAAAGCAGAAAAGACTTTGCAGAAACACTAAAGCTAATGAATGTCCCTCCATCCTCGCCTCCTCCCTGGCTGTCAACCCCATTACACACACATATGCACACACACACACGCGCGCGCACACACACACACACACACACACACACACACACACACATTTTGCAGAGCCTTTTCACACCAGAACATTACACGCTTGATTGCAAATGAGAGAAGCAGCAACCTTCTGCATGTCTGTGTCATGTCTTTGTCTCAGTCTTCCTATAAACGGCAATTACAACACACACAATGATGTGAAGGAATTCAGCGTGGAGAATGTGTTGCTTTGTGCAAAATAAATTGGGGAACAAATACCTCTTCATGACCTGATGTGGCGTGATGTTTTAGATGATTATATTTCATGTTGTTTTTTGGATCCTGATCAATGTCAATCACTTTAATTTCAACTATGTCAATAATAATACCAAGCTCTGTCAGGTTAGATCATAGAATAACTGAAACTATGTCTGATTTTAACACACATATATAGGCATATTGTACTCTAAAAATAAACAGCAAGTGATTAAAATCTTAACAAGCACATCTGCCTGGACTTTTGTGAGTGTATGACTTGTCAATATCTATAACACGCTGAAATCTTCCTAGCACTTGGCCTTGCAGATTAAGCACAGCAGGAGAAAGAAAGTAGGTGGGGAACACTCATGATTCTGTCCTCTTCAACTTTAATCAAAAGTACACTGACGTGCTGCAGCCCCCTCCCTTCTCTTTCATAATAATGGGCCGCTAAAAATTCAGGAGGCAGGCTCCACATCAATCACTCGCCAGATTTGAGTCCAATGCAATAAATATGTAAATGAGGGGAAGCCAATGTCTCATAGCTTTGAGATCAGCACAGGGAGGAGGGGGAGAAAAAAAGGGAAAAACTGTATTAATTGCCCATGGCCAGAGGAATCCTATTACTGTGGGCATTGATTATAAAATTGTATGTGTGAATGATTTTCATGCAGAAAGTGGACGACAAAGCCTAGAGCGAAAAAAAAAGTGGAGAAAGAGTGGAATTAGCGAATAGGGCCACATTTTGCAAGCGGCAGCATCGGCGAAAAGGCCAAATCTGAGTTCAAATACGAATCAGATTAGAAAATGAAAAAAGGATTTCCATCTCAAATGACAATAATGTATTATCCGTTTATAATATTTATCCGATTGTTTAAGTGTATTTACTTACATTCAAGATTTCTTTTATTGAGTTTCAAGTGTTTGAGCTCTTAAGGCAACCGAAGAAAATGGGACATGGGCGATCATTCTTTCTTTTATTCGACTGCAAAGTCCATCAGTGTGGCGCGATAATGGACTTTCCTCTGTGAGAGAGTTGATATTCCACTTTACATCATGATGGAGGATTGACAGAGAGGTCATAAAAAGTCTTCATATGCAGAGCTTTAATGTATTATGCTCACGTAATCAACTGAGCAAAGTGACTGACAGCAGACAACATTTTAAATTGATGATAAATATAAAGTCATGTTTTGGAAAGAAAACCACATGCTGTCATATTCTCTTAGCCATGGGCAATCCGTAGCCCTCGGGTGCAACTTCTTCCACAGCGCCACGCAGTAACTCGCCACCTCCAGTAACCACGGTGAGTAGCAGGCGGCAGAGGGGAAGGAGTAGGAGTATGACATGAACTTCTGGCAGATGCCGCCTATGCAGATACAAGTTCTCTGTGTCTGCTATTTATGTTCTGGGATACCGCTAGCTTGATGTTAACATAAGCACATGATGGTATTATGCTGCACATGGTTATGTTAAGGCAACAAAAACACATGGCAACTAACTCCGGGATGTCAGCAAAAGTACATGCTGGTATGGATGGTTAGGATTAGTCAACAACGGCATTGATGGCTAGGTTTGGACAAGGGCACATGGTTACTTGTAGAGAAAACAGTCCATCACATTCAGATTGTAACCAAACACTGGACTCCTGCATGAAATTTGTTGGACCCACCCAACCTATAGGCCTATGGACCTTTGTGCTCTTTATATTATGCTGCACTGGCAGTTTTTCAACATAACCCTGTCCAGTGGTGTATGATGCATGTATATGACGGGTTCCATCCGACTATGTCCTCAAGTGATGTCGCTCATCTGTTTATCATGCGTCTGCGGCAGTTTAATAACACTGCGAACGGTTCTTCCACGTTCTCAGATGACGTCAGTCATATCATGTGGATGCAAAAGGTGGCTTTTGGCATCAGGATCTTACGCTACAAGTGACAATATTTGACAACTTCGGAATGAGAACAGGCTTCTGTATAAACCCAGCAGGAGCAGCAGGAGCCCCTCTTAAAAAATGCTTTGCTTTTTGGGTGGGAATGCTCTTCCAGGTCGGCAGTTTTCAAGGCAGTTCCTGCATAGTGGTGTGGAAGCAGCTTAAGAGGTAACCTTGGGCTAACTAGCACCTTTTCACACACACTCAGGGTTAAACTAAGCCTAGGGCTGTATGATTCACACTGTACTTCTACAAGCCTCTGGGTTAAATGTCATACAGAACAAATAACTAATGTTACAATTTCAAAAATTCTATTATTTACTCAGCCCTGTTTACTTTTTGCACATTTAGATCCATTTTCAGGTGATAACCCTGCAAATTTTGGGCTAATTTGGCTAAGGCCAACAAGCCATGGATTAAAATTGGGGAATGTGTCACAATTGTGCCATTGTGAGCACTGTCTTAACTCCAGACACACAGCTCCCTTAGACTAATAAGAGACTAACTGCCAGCAACTGACCAAATAGCTGTCAGCCAAGTCAAGTGTCAGGCCATTTTAGTCAAAGTGTCCTTTTGGCTGAAAGTTATAGTCAGCTGATGAGCACTCAGCCGGATACATTTGTTTTTTCACTTCTGGATGATCAATCACTTGCTTGACAAAAACTCTCATATTTGGATGTATAATACATACAAATACAAATATAGCCAACTTTTGGACACTGGCAAAATAAAGCTATGTAGAAAACACACCTCAGAGGACAGATTATAGTGCATGGTTTATCCAACAGCCACCATAATCACTGTCAGATAGATTCAAATTGATTTGCTGGCCTCATGTTTGACATGCAAATCTGTCTCTTAATCACGGCATTTTGCTCAGATAAACAGGGATTAGGTTGATTAACAGCATAGCATTAAATCCAAGCATTTCAACAGTGCAGGCTTCTGACATAAGGCTTTCATTAAAATAATAGGACAATATATACTTTAAAAAAAATTCATTTTTGTATTTTTGATGGATAATTTGTTTAAGATTGTTGTGATCTTAGGCTCCATTAACATATAACAGTTAATTGGGCCACAATTAAGTACCTACTCTGAGGCAGGGACTTGTTTCGCCCCAGTACGAGTTCTCAAAAATTTTCCTATATGGGGGTGGTTCCAGACACACACCAACTGGCAAGACCCCATAAGACCTCATTCCTGCAGTGGGAATGGGTCTATAGCCTCACCTAGCTAGTTAAGGGACACACTTATATTTGAAGTATTACAGTACTCCAGTTTGTTTCATGTTTACTAAAACCTCCAGTGCCTAAGCATTTCAGGAAATAACTTAATTACTCAGTGTATTTTATTTTTCTGATTACCACTTTATAGAAAACAGATGAGGTCCTGGCTAAGAGCCACAGACAAATAAAGGGAATTTGTAAAGTGTGAGATGGACTTACTCAATATTCTTTTCATTTGATTTGTTGACAGTAACAAAAATATAGAATATTGACAGCTTTATCCTTTATTTGACCTCCTATGAGTGTCTGGTGTTTGTTGAGGCTCACAGGGAAGCTTGCTGAGGCTTCATTCACGGGTATCAGCTGACTAGTCCAACATCATTTCTCTCCTTTGATCAAGTTTCTGCTCCTTCAGCCTCCTGCTTAACTGCTCACTAGCTCCAAATTTAGCATTTGTCCTCCTCTGTGCTGCTCTCACCTTTCCCCCAAACTCTATAATATTCACTCTGTCATCAGTCTCCTCCTCAACAGAGACGCGTCTAGGTATGACTTAACATTTCAGACGAGCTCCTGAAAAATACCAAAAAAAAGAATATTTTTTGCAGGACATAAACACACACATGCACACAAAACACATCCATTTGGTATAGTGCATTGATAATTTCCCTCTGAAATGTCTCTTGTGTTAATCAAATTACTTTTTGTTTGCTCTTAACATTACCATGAACTCATTAGCATAAATCAAGAAGAAAACGGGCAAATAAACTGTGACTGCCGGCTCCAAATAGCATTTAAATTTTTATGGCGTTGAGTGTTCTTCCCTCACAGCAGAAATCAGGTACTTTATAAACTCAACAGCTCACTAGCATTTTGCAAAGTGATCCAAAAGGAATGCTGACAGATTGCTGCAGGATCTGAAAGATTATTGATTGCTGGCTAGATGTTTCTGTGGATTAGCCAACATCGTCAGTAACACCAGAAAGCAGCCTTGAGTTTTGTTTACTGTGCTGCAGCAGACAGATAGAGTAACTGTTTTTAAAGTGAACTTGCAGATCTCTTGATTCATATATGCTTGAATTTGATTTAAAAGTCTTAAATGTCCTGGAGTTCCCTTGTAGCTCACTGGGTAGAGTGTGCACTATTAGAGCTGGATCTTTACTGCAGCAGCTGAGGTATGAATGTGGGCACTTTGCTGCATCACCCTCTCTCTCTTGTCTCTCTCTGTCACTATCAATAAAGCAGAAACACTGAATGAAAAGAATCTTTGAAAAAATGAAATCTTACATGATCTTGTGAAGGTGATTATAATATTTGACTTCTAGATATAAAAGTATATCATTTAGCAATTTGTAACAATAGAAAATACTCACAGCTATCAAGCACTGGTCATAAAAAAATGTGATTTTATATCTCACTTGTGTTCAATGAAACTATGGAGAAATTTCCTCTCTTCTATGAGATAACCAATCATCAATACCAAGTCGTCATTATAGAGATATGTAGCTATAGTCAGTGCCTTTTCCATTCAAAGTGGCCTGGAAGGGCTGAGGTGTTTTTTTTTTTGAATGCTGTGGGGGACAATAAATGAGGTCTCTGTGGTTCTCAGGAAATTTTGAGCATCAAACACCTACTTTCATGCATTCTGGTGAATGTTTATGCACCAATTTGTGCCTTTTTGTCATCATTTTTTTTTGCCCCACAAAAAAGGGGTGATCAATAGTAATTATAAGTAAGCAAGCCTAAGTATATATGTATATTTATTTAGATAACTAAGTACCGCGAATGTTTTCATCGGATTTGAGACATGGATGATAATGACACTGTCAGGTTTGGAAATACATTTGTTTCCTAAAGGGATCCCCTAAAATCGTGACCAAAAACTATGTGTGCCTTAGACATATTAACAAATCCCTGTTCATTATACATTTACAAACTCACGAATCACTCATATTTGAAAGAACAATACCCGCCCCCCCCCCCCCCCCAAATGATTAACAACTACAAAAAGATCAATATGTGGTTTATTATACAGTGAATGGTCATAAACATGGGCCTCATAAACTTAATTGGAACAATCAAGTGTGTCTCATTAAAAGCATTGCTGCTGCTGGCAGTGTATGAGACCATCAATGTGAATAAATTTGGCACTTTGATCCATTAAGACAAAACCAGTCTCAGATCATCGGCACTGTTTTTACTATGAACATAGAAATAGAAGAATTAGTGAACACTTAAAAAGTGCAGAGTTTTGCTGTGCATTCATTTGGCAATGGTTTATTTCTGTTGTTTTTAAATGAGGACATAGTACAAAATAGCACAGTGAGCGAGCACATAAATAGAACGACTACAAAAGTTTGGTTTGTTTGCATTTAACGTTACGTCCGTCGGTTTTTGACAATGCAGATATTCAAACCCCTGAACACTGGAGCTTTACGTAAACAGCTGACTGTTATACTGTTGTCCATTATTCTGTGTCATGTTTAAGTCAAACCATTTTCTGTTATAAAATTTTCAGATCTATAAAGATATCCTTTTGAAGGCAAACATGTGTTGACAATGAAATAATAATAATTAAAAAATAAATGTCCAACAAAAAAAAAACAAAAAAAAAAAAAAAAAAAAAAATGTTTCCACCGTCCTGAGAGAGGTATTTGGTCCAATGCACTGAACGTCACAATCATATTCTGCTTTTAAACAATAAAATTATGTATCACACATGAACAAATGGATCAGTAAGCGCTGAGAGGAGATTAAAAATAGAATCATGCACCTTCACATTTAGAATATCTTAAGAATGTTTAATGCTCAATATGTGGCAGGAAAGGTTTTGCAACCTGTGAAAAACCACTTTCTGCAGCACATAAATGTGTTTGTTTATTGCTTGATCAATGAGGCCCAGCATTGTGAATATATTAACGAGTCAAATTCACATTAAAACAATCTATTGATTGGCTAGTCAATAAACAATTATACCAACATACAAATATAGAGATTTATAAATAGTTAAATAGAGTTTAACAGAAATGCAAGCAAATAAATAAATAAATAGACAAATAAATAAATAAGTGTGCATTTAAATAAATGAACAAATTAATAAAAGCATTGATTTGCCTTCAAAAATCCAGGTGTTCCTTGTGGATCACCACACAGTGCCTTCGCTCATTTCTGAGGAGGGTTTGTGACAGCTGGTTGGTGTATCCGTTGTCACTGAGGGACACAGTCGTGTAGGGCGTGCTGGGGCCACACATCTCACTGGAGATGCTGTGCATGGAGCCCGGCATGTTGGGCTCAGGGCTGGGTGAGTCCGCAGGGTGGTGAGATGTGTCAGAGAAACAATGCACCTCTCCAGACAGTGGTGCCCCGGATGGTGGTGGTCTATTGCTCCTAATGGGGTGCCAGCAGGGACAGAGGAGGGCACAAAGCCCAAGTCGGCTGGAGTCTGAGCTTGGGATGATGGTGGGCCCTGGTAGTACTCATAATTCCCTCCTGAGCCATAGTATTCACCTGGATAATCTGCAGTCATACAAAGATCTGGATTAGTGAATGTATCAGAATTTAAAGAATAATTTAAATATTAAGAACATATTTTTTTTTTGTTTATCTTTTATTGTATTACTTTGATTTATTTATTTTTGTATTTTTTATTTATTTATTTGTATTGTTTTAGTCAAATCAACAGACCTAAAAAAAGGGGGGGGGGGGGGGCATAGATTGACTTAAATCAGCCTGAAGAAACACATTTAATTAATATTTTGGCAAACCACTTTATCAAAAGACTATCTACTTTTACTTAAACATTAAGAAAAGGATTAATCCTACATGCACCACAACACACACAGCTCACCTCCATAATAAGAGAAATGTCCAAGCTCTTCTGCCTCCAGTCTCTCTCCCAGCGCCCTCATCCTCCGCTGGCCGCGGAAGAAGACATGTCTCCGCCGCTCAGAGCGCTCCAGTTGCTTCATGCGTCTCTCTTTGGATCTCCGATTTTGGAACCAAACCTTTCGGGACAAAGTGAGGGAAAATTTGACTGGATGAGCAGAACAGATGACACAAGCAGGATATGCTACTGCACGGAAAGACGTAATCTGCTTATGCCCCGCATGCAGGCCGCGTAAATATCATTTGCATGCGTAAAAAATGGAATATTTCGATAGAATAAAGATCGAAATCAGAGAATCTGCACAACCACTGTAAGTTCATTCTTGTAATATCATCATTCACTTCTTGCAACAAAAAAGTAAAAAATACGGTTCACATCAAAAATAGGCTGTTTTGAAGTTGGAATAAGGATTTTATAGATGCGTAAAAGCACATGTTTGGCATGCAAGCTGGTGGCTTATGGAAACACTTTTAATGCATTTCGATATTGAAAATGTACCAAGAAATTTCATCAAGGGAGCTTTTTAAAAAAAAATGTCCATGGACATAAGTGCTAAGTGAGCCCTGCTTTTAAGGGTTTTAGCAGCGCAAAGGGAGTAAAGATTAAGGGACACAATTGGTTTGGAAACCCTATCTTACAAAAAAATCAGCAGAGCATTAAAGACAAATTCCCTAAGGGTGTCTGCAAACCGTGTTTGTCAAAAAAAAAGCTCTTTCGGGCGTTTTGGTAAATGTACACTCCTGTGTTGTCCTTGTAACACCGTGTAACCTGTTTGAGCACCGCAGACTGTCCCCATATTTAAGAAGAACTGAGGTGTCCGATAATGGATGTAGATGGATCAAACGGTGCAGCAAATACACTCTCGGTGTCAACTCTTTTTTTATTCGTTTATTTATTTTTTTACCTGGATGACTCTCATGGTGAGGCCCGAAGCCCGTCTCGCGTGACAGCTGCTCCCTGATGTGCCTCGTGGGTTTTGGCGTGGCCGCGAAAGCCGCTTTCAGGGTCTCCAGCTGCTTGGCTTTGATGGTGGTCCGAGAGGCCCGCGTCGTTTCCCGACGGCGCTCTGCTCGTCGTTCTCGTTGTTGTTATCCTTATCGATAAATGTCCCGTTTCGGAGTCCTTCCCGTCGTCCTGCGGGTCCTGGGAGTCTGGAGACAGACTCGGGTCGCTGCACGTCGTGACTAGCAAAGAGGAACATAATATGTAATATGCTAGCACGAGCATATGACATTCAAAATCCGCAAAACCTCATGGAAAAACATTGGCATTTTAAAACAAGTTACTATTAAAGCAGCAAAAATAAATTAGTGTCATTATTTTTAGAATAGTCCATTTTGACGGTATAAATAAAATTCACCAGCCAATTTAGACTGAATAATATTTTGAATAGAAATGCTGCTTATAATAATAATAATAATAATAATAATAATAATAATAATAATAATAATAATAATAAATAATATTAATACACAACTATGTATTTCATCTACCGTAAAAAAAAAACTTTATGGCTTGATTAGTCACCTGAGAGAAGGATTGTATCCTTCCCATTGTTGTTCTGATAGTCCTCCTTACAGACAAACTTGAATTCGTCCAGGATGTACAGTTCCTCTCCCGTGGACAGCTGTTTGTTACACATTACGCAGGTGAAACAGTTCAGGTGAAACACTTTGCTCTTGGCCCTACGGACAAGATCACTGGGTAAAATCCCCTGGGCGCAACCGTCACACTTGGTCCCAAATCTCCTGTTGAGGAAGGAAAGCAGCAGTCAGAGGGAAAGTTTCACGTAGTAATAGCAGCCTAATGCATGAGATGTTATTTTAAGGCTTAAGTTTAGATAATTAAATTAATCATGCGTTCACAACACTGACTTTAATTCTACCTCAGGATAATAGTCCCAATAGTAGGATGATAGTATTTCAATTCAACTGTAGAAACAATGTCTAATGATATCTAGCCCCAAATAAGCAAAATGTATTGAAGAATATAATGAATATAATATAGTAAATTGCTATATTATCTCATTTTGAGTGCAACATTGCAAGTGCAAGGATTAGGCCTGTTTGTAGTAGGCTGATATACATTTTTATAGAGAAAAAAAAGAGATCGAATTTTTCACAACAAATTCTCATAAAATAAAAAAAAGAGTCAAATTAGAAAATATCTATTTTTCATTCATTTTTTTATATTTGACTCTAAAAGCCAACCAGATGGCTAACAAAAACAAAATAAAAATAATAGATAAAATAAAATAAAAATAAAATAGTGCAACACGAATACACTGTAAACAAAGACGGTTCATTTAACTCTTGACAGAACATGGTCCAGTAGTTTAAACACAGGCCCCACAGCGTTTGATTATCATCCATAATTTAAGCATTTTTCTCTTTTTGTCAAATTGTTTTATATTATCTCACAAATGTTAAATAAACCACTGCATTTTCTAATTTTTCAAAATTTATAATAAGCCACAGACATGTTAAATTCTTACCTAAAGAAGTCATTCTTACAATACAGCCTCCCCTCTCGTGAGAAACACTTCTCAGTCAAAGTGCATTTGCATTCGCAGCACTGGACACATTTGATGTGCCACGGTCTGTCCAAAACTTTGAGCAGGAACCTATCAAGAATAGGCTTCTCACAGCTGGAACAGTGAAGCATTGTCTGGACTTATTCCCAGCCCAGTGTCTGGGTCTGTGTGGGGTTTATACTATTTTCTCTCCCCAACGTCCCAGTCACACCTCGGTGTTTGATCCTGGAAATCCAATGTATCCAAATTAATCGGAATAATTACATCACCATCCTACGAGGATAAATGCAGCTCTTCTGTTCCACGGGACAACAATCCACATGTGGCCAACTGCTCCAGACGACAGGTTAACTGTTGAGGAAACAGCATTTCTGAAACAAAATTACAGACTGGAGATCATCGCGGGCCCATCAAGATCATCCGGAGTGTGCGCATTTACGCGCAAGCACAGAAAAATAGCCTATACCCACTGCACCATATATCCTGAGTGGTGTCTAAAGTAGAGGAAAATCGCGATGAAATACTGTCAGGACGATCAGCCTTGTCATTTGTGTCCCATTTTGCCTGTGATGAGCTCTCTGTGTGAGAGAAACGCTGTAATGAGCGCACCTCTTTAAAGCTCAGCCTATTGCCTATTAAGGGACCCGTGACGTCACGTCCAGGAGAAACCTATGAGCAGCCTCTTCATTTAACTCCACCACATGTACTTCATTATGTAAAGGAAAGTACAATACTATGTCTATAAAATAAATAAAATAACTAAAGATACAAGGGAAACTTAAAATAAGAGAAAAAAAACATTAAAACGAAATAAGATACAGGGAAAAAAATAAAGTAAGGCAAAATAAAATGAAATAAAACAAGGTACGTGGAAACTAAACCAATAAAATCAAATACAATAAAAAAAATACAAGGGAATAAAATGAAATAAGGTAAAATAAAGTGAAATAATAAAATAAGTCAAATAGACGCAAAACCGAGCAAAGAATTCACATTAACCACAAAATTAATACATTGAATTAAAAAAAGAAATGGATAAAAAAATCTGTTCCTTTGAAAAACTGATACTGATACTACTTAACACAAGAGCTGTAAACACACACACACACACACACACACACACACACACACACATATATATATATATGTATATAATATATATCCTTCACCAATATTACATTATTAGTCCCTTCCTTTTTTTTCCCAGCCTGTTTCTCTCTCTAGGATATCCTGCCGAGGGTCAATGATGATATCATATGAATACATTATTCCCTGGCTGTGTGGGAGAATAAGAGCGCATCAGTGGCAGATGACAAATGATCAGCAGGCCTCTCTCTGCCTGCAGTTTGGGGAGAGGACAGATGAACACGCCGAACACAAGCTTTTTTTCACATGGATTAATGTTGTGCCCCAGCATTATACTCCATTTGGTTTGAAAGGACACGGATCAGTAATGGTTATAATCTGCGGCGATAGGCTGTCTCTTGGAGATGTTATCGCAGCGTGTTGGTGCGCTGGGGAAGGAGATAGCGCGTTTCCCCACGCAGGCTGGCAGCTCTGTGACTCCCTGATATCTCTGCTCCCGACAGTATACATTTAAATGCGACCCAAAGAGTTGCAAATTCTTTCTCAAAGCGAATTTTTGTTCTGATTTCTTTTGTTTTTTTGGGAGGCTACTTAGACAAATATATTGGAAAATCGTCTGATAGACACTTTCACAGTAGTTGATGCTTGTTTGACAGATGACTGCGAGGATAAGAAAAGAAAAAAAAAAAAAAAAGGGCAATGTTGATGATTGTGTTTAACAATATCAATTAGTCACTAAACAAAAAAAAACACATACAAATATGGAAGTTAAAAAACAAACCAAAAAACCTAAACATTTTACTTAATGTTCCCTTGGAAGTGGATATTTGACATCAATATATGTCATTGTCAACAAGAGAAAGTTGCAAAACTGAACGTAAAGTAGAGTGCATACAGCAAAAGCCCCAATTACAACGTTTTTATAACACAAATTCATACAGATTTTCAGATTTTACTTTTACTGGAAACAAATTATTTTTGCAAACTCCTACTTACCAGTGGAATCCTATATCCCTAAAAATATCTCTTTTTTTTTCAAAGTGCAACACATGTAGCCTAGTTTATTCCAGTTCCGTTTGGCAGTGAATAGTCCTAGTATGCTCTTGAAACATGGACAAACACCTCAATAAACCACGACAGAAATAAAAGTATAATTAAATGGACAGAAAAAGATGTTGACATTAAGTTAAAATTTTCTAGTATTATCACAGGGGCTCAACTTGCTTTTATTCCTTCACACCCAACTGTGATAAATGCATGACATTATGTAAACTAGTCAATGGGTGTGCCAGGGAAGCAGCACAGAATTCTAGGCAGCAGGCTCTTCCATGCACCTTTTGAATATTTCATTTTATTTATTTTTTGGCAAAGGCAGTTTGAGTACTTTCTTTCTTTCTTCATCCCACAGGGGTAACTAAACCATTTTGTTCCTTTGAGAGGCGAGAGGGGCCTCAGAGAGCTACTACTATTTTATTTTACAAAGGTCAGCCTTTCAACCAGTTTATTCAGCCAATTTTAATGAAATTATCACACTAGTTTATTTAGAAATAAAAAAAAATACTGCAATCCAAACCAAACTTTTTTTTTATTTTATTTTATTTTATTTTTTTTATTTTATTTTTTTTATTTATTTTATTTTATTTTATTTTATTTATATAGAAAACAAAAGGTTCATATCATTTTTGATATACTGAATGCAAAACTTTGAAGGCCCAAATCTCAAAATAGCTCAGACGCAGACAGAACCTTATATTTCTAAGGTGTCGATGTTATAAATGTTGATTATTTTACGAAAACCTGACATGTTTCCTCTTTAATGGATATCACATTGTTATGAGATTCAGAAACAATTGTGATGCTCTGAGCATGGATCCAGACTACTATTACTATTAAAATAAAGACTTCCCCTATACGTTTATTCTGTGCCACAAACCTGATCCCCGTTGCCTCAGTGTCACAGTGGGTGACGATAAAAAGACCAGAGGGGCCAGTAATTATCTCTGTGGTAGTGCGAGTGGTGTGGATAAGTGTCTCCTTCTGGGTTTGTGTTTCTCCATTAGAGGTGTTGATTAGGAGCCCAGCCTGGTGAACTGGCCCCCCTGCACCACTCCAGCACACAAGAGGTCTGTGTGCAGCACTGGAATCTGGCAGGGTGCACACTGTTTGTTTTGGATTGAAAAAAGCATGTCATTAGTGTTTGTTAATTGCAGCTAATTGGCCCTAACGAGATGAACAGACCACCCACTGGGACCATTCATACAAATAATTTGTAGAAAACAAAATTAATTACTAGATGCTAATTAAAGTCAATTAAAGCTGATTAGGTGGTGGTGGAATGGGGAAAGTTAGAGACGGGAGGAAAATACCTGGCAACACTTGATATGACAAATACATGTGGCAGCCCGTGGAGCTCCCTGCTGTGAAACAGGATGGCCTTTACCTATTCACTCCATATGTGCTGAACACAGCTTAAACTCTATTGTTTAAAGTGATTGTCACCTATAAGGAAGGGGCTAACTGCTTAATTGGATGAGGATTACACTTGGCAAAAGTTCAATCAAAAACACCTCATTTACTTGCGTTCGGTTTAAAATAGAAAATGCAATTGGCTCCCAGTTTTACTTATTTTAATGTTTTTTGTGTCAAGCAGAGTTGTTGGAAAATTATTCTCCATTGAGCCCATAGTGCTCAGTTCAAGTATTATTAGGATTAAAATAAAAAATTAAAAAAGGGAGTTTTTGTCAAGCTTCTTTACAGTTACTGACATAAAAATCTCTCACAGCATGTGACCTGTCAAGGCAGTCAATTGTTTTATGTTAAGATTCTGAAGAGAATCTTTTCAAATCTTTTGTTGTGTTCTGTTAAATACAGGTCAGCAGAGATGTGGTCTACAACATCTTTAATGCTCTAAAAACCTGGATGGACATGTGTTTTTTCTTGTGCTTCATTCAGACGCCTGTCACAAGTATTTAGACCGTCGAGCCCGGAGTACAAAGGTTTAATTCTCTTCAAAAACATGGGCAAAAGGTATTTAGCAAATTGCAAGAAAATATCTAAAATATGTTGTGCGTATAATAGTATAATTCTGAAATATGTATGCTTGGTTTTTTGCTGTTTTCTTTCTTTTTTTAATTTTCTGATGATTTTCTTGTAACTTTTTACTTATTTGTTGCTCATTTTGGGGCCATTTCTTGTTAACCCGCTCAAAGCTTTCCTCACACGTTTTTGAAGGAAATTGAGCCTGTCCAGCCAGGTTGGGAGCATGGCCTAAATTCACCTTTGACTGCTTCTCAGTGGAACATAATGTAGAGGTCAGCCTTGAGCTTGTCTAAATCTGCAAGATTTAGCTTTATAACATATGTAAAACGTATATTGCTCCTGTTAGGTTATCCAAGATTAAGGGTTGGATTTATGCTCGCACAATTGTGGCAACCGATGGTCACTCTTCCACTTGCTTTGGGACGGTCCAGCTGTTAAAACACTCTGGTAAGAAATGATATCTCTTATTTCAAAGTTTTTCAGTGTTTTTTATTCCCAGCTGTGTCCCAAAGAATGCTTGCCTGGCCTGAAAACAGACGATAATGTTGGAGTCACTGTAAACCAAATATGATTTGGGTTGCTTATCTCCTAAAATTTGAATTCTCCTAAACTGGAAGGAGCGTAAAACAGCCTGCTTCTCTTGACTTCTCTTGACTTTGAAAAAGGATGAGAAAACTGCCGGGATACTTTTTGTAAACTTTCAAAACATTAGCCTGCTCATAGTTGAGAAGTCCTGTATACAAAGATGTTTGAGATTTATTGCATGTTGTGTAACATTCTGAATGGCACCCTTAACCTTTCTGACTGTTCTTTGTTGACTGTCTGTAATGTTTATTAAAAAAAAGATAAAAACATTATATATATAAAAATATATATAATAAATATATATATATATATATATATATATAAACAAAACATAACAAAAAAACCCTCAAAAACAATCCATCACACAGGGCTGATCTGGATCCTGATTCAGTATATGAGTCAATATATGAGTTGTTTTTTTTTTCAAATATTTTCCATCTTTTGAAAAATCTTTCTTGCTTATGTTGCATGAAAGATGTTTTGCTATTATTATGTTGTGTCATATGAAGTGTTAGGAGGGTGATAGCCCCTCCGTGACATTCCTCTGCTGCTGCCAGCTGTTTTCTGAGTGCAGCAGACTTTATGAGCCCAATCAGTGTCATGTGACACACCTGGGCTGGGTGTGTTCCATGCATATAAGAGCAGCAGCAGCACTCACACTTTGGCTGGAAGACCTCCTAGACATTTTTTTGCTTTCTTTGCTTTCTTTGTTTTTACAGCCTATGACATTTTCACTCATCCACTCCTTACACCACTGACTCTACAGATGTCTCCTGTCTATTTCAGCAATTTGTTTGGATTACTTTTACTTAATAAATCACTTTAATTTTACCCCTGTGTTCCTCTTTTTGTTCAACCTAACCTTGTGACAGAAGCTAAAGAAACTGAAAAATGCAAAACGTAATTAAACTTCCATTGTTTTTCTTCTGGATGAGACCATGAAAGGGTTAAACTAATAACCTGTGTATTGTGTGACAATGAAAAAAAATTCTTATATTTATCTTTAGAAATTCGTCAATATAATAAAATACCATTCAACAGCATCACAAACTACAAACTCCTAAATAACAGCCTAGTCCCCAGAAGAAAACATCTGCTTTGTAGGTTTATGCAAACCAAGAATTTGTTACATCAGCACATTTCCAAGTTTTTGTGCCTAAATGTAACCACACGCTGACCGAGCACTGTTGACTCATGATGTGTTAACATATTTGCTACATATTAGTGTGTAAATATAACATACCTGTGGTTTGCAGAAACGTACAATGCCAACATTTTTTTGGTCATTGCATTGCATTATTTTTGGGTTCCAATAAAAATGAACATTAAGTAAACATTATTACCATTGCAAAAGTAGGAAAAGAGTCAAGTGTGCCTAATAAACTGGTGACAGAGTATGTGTAATGCAGCACTAGTGTCTGTAACTGGCATTAAGCACAGTTTAATATCCATTTCTAGCCAAGGAACATATACCATCTGCACCCTTTATGCCCTGAGTCAACTGACCGCCTGCCATGGAGCTGAGAAGTGGAACAGCTTGGCATGACATTTGCAGAGCTACTGTCTTTGAACAGCCTGCGCTCCACTGAATTAGCATAATACAAAAATACAAGGGGAATACATAGATACTGTCATACAGTATGGGCTTAAAAAAGACAAAATTAATGGTTATATGACAACAGCAAAAAAGGCAGATATGATGGTCACGTTTAAAGGTAATGAAATGTAGGGGAGACTGGGCTTGGATGGACCACTTTTGTATCTATACGCAATAACCTTCCATCACTGAAAGACTGCTTTAGCAGTAATGACAATAATGTGATCCTAGATTGGGCTGTTCTCATGCACTGTTTGTATGCTGTCCTACAGAAAGCAATGAGATAAAATTTGTACATATTGCACACAATCATGAGCTAGTAATTCATGTAAAACCCCAGTATATTTGCAGGCTGGGATCATGTGATCATCAATGTGCTGAAGGGAGTAAAGTAGGAGGCGGTAGGGAGGTAAGTTGGGGTGGTGGTTGGGTTCCAAAACACGGGACTTTTACCAGGGGACCAACATTTGTAAACTTTTAGTGAACTTTTAGAAATTTTTTAGGGTACATCATTACCATGTTTCTTTTCCTAAACCTAACAATAGTAACTTAACTTGCTTAAACATAACCTCGATAACTTTGCATTAAGGATGGAAAGTCGTTTGTTGAGTGTAGGATATCATACATACCATTGTATGAGGATGCAATAAACAAGGTGTTTTTAGAGCCCTACCCAAATGTGAAAGGTATAATTTTGTTAAATTTATAGGGAGGACCGCTGGGACAGTGTGATGTCAAATAGGTTGGACCTTGTTCAGGGCTACAAAAAAAACAACAACAACAAAAAACAACTTTAAATTGAAATGAATGCCATCTAAGTTTGAATATGTGCAATTCACATTTCATAAATGACTGAGATGACAGAATTTGGCTGTTTTCCGAGTCTCTATTTAAGTGTCACCTATCAGCTTAACCCTTTAAACCTGAGCAAATTGGTTTGATTTCTTTAGTGAGTAGAAAGCAATGAGCAACTTAACAACACATGGCCCAAGACATTAGCAGAAAATTAGTTTGATAAACAAATGACCTGAAATAAGCAAAAAGAAAAGTAAAACACAAAAACAAGTAAAGGAAATGAAGAAAGAAAGAAAATGCCCCCAAACAAATCCTGAAAATTGAAACAAAAAACATGAAAGCATACATATTAATCTGTAACATATTTTCAGGTCTTTTTTTGTTACATTTTTACTGATTTCTTGCAATTTCTTGGGACATTTCTGGCCAAGTTGGTCATTTCTTTTTTCCTCAAGGATATCAAACCAATTTGCTTAGATTTGCTTAGCTTGTGAAAGGCATCTGAACACAGTGCAAGAAAACTGAATTCGATCCAGGTTGCAAAGGGTTAAAGTGGTTTCCATAGGCAACATAGAGCCTAAAGGCTTTTGTAGGCTACTGCATTTTATCTTGCAGGAAAGGTAGCTCTCCTCCACACATAAAAACACACTTTACTACAGCAGGAAAACCCATCAATGGAGGACTGACTGCCACAGAGTGAAGGATAATCCACACTGGCCACCTCTACACGATCATATCAAATCATATCAGGGATTTCTCTCATTCACACATGCATCATCATCATCTGTCTAACACCTATAAAATCATATTACTGATGGTTTTCTGTGGCTTTATTATACCAGTACCATGTGTGGTGTTGCAGTGTGTGTGGGGGTAGTTCTTCCAAAGTATAGCTTCCCGGAGAGAGTAGTCCATATTAAGTTAATTCAAAAAACCTCCCTTGTGTGTAATCAAATCGTCAAGATTAATCACGAAATCAATCCTGCTGATCATTTTTATTTTCTATAAGAATACAATACACTATATTAAAAATAATTCTAGATTTGTCAAAGCAAATGAGGGAGTGAAACCATCATTTCATGCACACAAGAGCTGGTAAAATGACAGCGAGTGCCGAGTGCAGTGAGTGCTGGGGTTCAAGCAGCATCACATTGTTTGCACGAGTGCGTACGGGTGTGATGGGCAAGCAAGAGGGGGAAACCTAACCCATGTGAAGCGACAGAGAGTTATCTGCCTGAGGGGGGCCGTTCAGTGAGAGGGCCCAGGGGACGGAGAGCCCACTGCCCCCGGTGATGATGGTGATTGATGCAGGCACAATTCAGACACCCCAGACGCTGCAGCAAATTAAAAGGCTATTTTGTAAAGTTGTAAAGAAGCAGAATGGCAGAGGGGAGCGATGAGTTCCCCCCCCCCCTGCCACCACCCCTCCTAACCCCCCCACCACACTCACCTCCTCTGCTCTGACACAGCATCAGCTTCTGTTTGGTTTCCTTGGTGTCATCAGTCCCTGAGGGGGGAGAGCTATTACAAGCCTTTCACACTCACTCATACTGCACTGCTGATGCTGCTTGTGCACATATGGGAGTGTGTATGAGTGTGTGTTGAGGGTAAATATGGATCCATGCACAGGAGAGAGGCTGTGAGGCTATCTGTAAGTCAGTAGATGAAAGTCAACAAGCAAATATTGACAAAGCATCCATGGGGAACTCGATATGAATATTTTTTTTAAAAAAGTTCTCCACTATCAAGAATGAAAACAGCAGTGCTTCTCCCTGTCCTCCCTCCTTATCTGTACATGATTTACAAATCATTTATCCTCAATTTGAATTTAATTGACCCAGCTTGACCTGAGGATGCACCCGATGCCGGACGCGTGAGCGGACGAGATAGAGGGACAGACTGCGTCAGACTACAGGCAGAGCAGCCTTCAGGGAGGATGGCTCACATGCCAGAGGTCAAACCAGTGTCAAGTGGGGAGTGAGGCCAGCTGAGCTGCCTTGGCCCACGCATTGTGCTCCTTACCGCAGCTGCTGTCAGTTATCAGGAGTGTTTGCAGGAGGAGGCACAGTGGGCTGGGGGGGGTGGGGGCTGCGTTGATAGAAAGGAGCGTGCTTGTGAGTAAGTTTGGGGGGGAGTTGAGGCGGGAGGGGGGGTTGTTGGAGCTTGGGGGCATATGGTCCCACTGCTCCAGGAAAAGGGCTCTTTTGCTAGCAACACATGCCAAGTCTCTCACAAGCAGGTCACCTGCCTCTCATCTCTGGCTGCTCAGAAGAAACATTTGAAATGACTCTAGATGAGCTCTTCTACTTAAAAAAAATAAATAAAAATAAAATTTTAAATGAAAGTCCTAAATACACAGGATAGTCAACAACTTTGTACTTCTAGACCTTGATACTACTTATTTAGAATAATGACAAAACACAATAAAATTAACAAAATATTTTAATAGTTTTTCCCCCTATAATTCAGAATGAAAGTTTTCAGTGTACATGACAACTAAAGAGTAATTTTCAAAACTGACCTTATTTTCTGTGATGTGTGTCTAAGGAACTAATTGGAACAACCTTTTCTTTTGAAATTTGTCCAGTTTTAAGCCACTGCAACCAGCAGCGGCAAAACAGGCTTTAACATCCTCCCTGCAGGCTATTTAGCACCATCATTGTATGTCCACTAAAAGTGTTTGTCTTGCCACTGGCAGGCTCATACTGTTATTCTAAGTGTCTGAAAACATTACAGAGAGAATTCCTGAAGAGGCTGGCTTTTTTTTGTTAAAGAGTAATGTACAATTTAATGAGAAACAGCCCTGACATTGTTATTGTTAAACCCACCTGACTTCATTTCAATAAACAGTAATTTTTATCATTGTAAAACAAACTTCATTCAAAGTTGACAGAAGCAAAATAAATTCACATATACGGTATTGGTTCGTCTTCCCATTGTTCCAACAATCACCAGCTCTGGTTGGTTGAAACAAACTTTTAATTCACCCAGTTAGATGTGAAAATATGCTGGCTTTATACATGCTTAAATTACACTTTATCTAAATGGAGTTTGGTGTGTTTGGTGATGGTGAATTTGGGGCTGTTTCTGGTGAAGCAAAAAGGATCTTAGTGATCTCAGTAAGAATCCTTTCCATAAGTTGTCACACAATTATAATACCAATTTGAGGATGTCAGTGGCAAAAACAAACACTTCTAGTGGACGTAAAGACATCAATTGATTTCTGTGTGCCTCAATTGCCCACAGAAATCATATTACAGCCAGTTTGGCTGCTGCTGGCTGCAGTGATCTCATTGAATACTGGACCAATTTCCAAAATAGTTATTTCTATTTAGACGGAAAAACATGAAGAAATATAGTCCAGATTAAAAATACCCAAGTTACCCTTCAACAGCCACTTTGCATGAGTGCAACTACCAATTTACAATAATGATGATAACAATAACACTGAGATAAAAATAAACCGAATTAGGTGAAGAAGAATAAACAAATTGTAAATAATATTTTTTAAAACAAACTAATTTGAAAGGCTATAAGATTTTAGTTCACGCTGTGTGCTATCTGAATGTTATCATCTCCTGTGTGGCTGCTATGATCTCAGTCAGGGGTGATAGGTTTCAGCAGGAGTGTAGAGGCTTGAGGTGAGCTATAATCAGCCTCGCTGCAGTAGGGTCACGACTCTTGCTGGAATGGTTTGACTGGCCCACAGCAGCTTATCACTCTCTCCTACTCTTACCAGCCCGTCCACTGAATACTGACAACGAGGAGGGGGAGCCCACTGTATGAATCGATCTGCTCTCACACAGATATATCCCGCTAAGAGGTCACCAAGGCTGGGTAATATGTACACTGCCGAGTCAATAGGAAAATATTAGCCAAACAGCTTAACAGAGAGAGGGAGAGAGGGGGACACAGACACTGCATGCATGAAAGGATGGACGTGTCAGACATCCCAGTCTGCTTCCCCCGGTGCATCTGTTAGTCTCTGATCTCTGAGTTGTATGCAAGCAGGGGAGTCATAGCTGCTGCATTAGAATAAGACTGCAGGAGTGCCGCAGACAGACTGTGTCCTGATGCTGCCGCCCACCCTTGTCTTTTCAGCTGGGCCTTCTCATACTCACCCTTTCATTCCAGCAGCTCTTTGGGACCAGGCTCGTCCCAATGCACTAAACAGATGGGCGTCTCACAAAGGGCCGCGCTTCTTGGCAAGCTGGTGTCCTACATGGCTGATTACACCTAAATACCAAACTCAGAATTGATACAGTGGCTCGTGGTCACGTTGTGCAACGAGGTTACGGAGCAGACAGGAAAAAAAAAAAAAGATAATGTGAAGCCTGTCTGTGTTGTTGGCAAATATTCATAAAAGTAGAGAGATGAGGAGTTTCCATATATATCAAGAGAAGAGTAGAGCACACATAAACAATATTCAGATTTTATTTGATTAAAGAGAATTTTATGCTTATGAAGTGATCTTTTTTGAGAATACTAAAGACATTGAGAGTGACAGACAGAGAACTGACATATTAGAAAAACAATACCACTTGACCAAACATGTTTTGATGTCTATGTAAAGGGTAAACCATTTGTTTTTATCTATAATATGAATATAATTTGCAGGCAGTTAGGGTTGCTCAGGCAAGTCACAGGATAGCTCTAGCAAAAGAATCAATCAGATTGTAGTCTTTAACATAATTGTAAACCAACTTATTGTGTACTTTGAAATGTAAATGTGAAGAGCAGGTTTATTAAACTTTGTAGCGGTATGATACATAAAGTTCTGTACCAGTTGGAATCTAAAAATCTTGTTGTTGGTACTGAAATAAAAAACTTCCAAACGATAGCGAGGACAGCCCTCTGTTGAATGGAATGCAAATTGTCCAGATATACTACAAGCGACATTCACAGAGCCTGTTGAGCCCTGAGCTAACCTAAGCAACCGCTTGCTGTTGATCTGGTTAGGGACGTGCCAAGCTTTGCAAAATAAAGCCAGGGTGAGCACTTTTTCAAACAAGTGACGCTGCATAGCTTGCTCACTGATGCATGGAGCTGGTTAGGACATCTTCATTGGGAAAAAAAGAAGCAATCTTAGCTACATTCTTAACGTTAAGATATGTATTTAATGTAAAGTTAGGTTCTAGCAAGTAAACTTACGTAGGTTAGATCTAGAAAAGGAAACATGGTTGGGCGTCATCACCTTATGTACTTAATGTAATGTTATACTTACCATGAAGTTTATTAGTTTAGTATAGGAACGTAACGTTGCGTAGAACTAGGTTTAGGAAAAGAAACATAATGATGATGTTCCTTAAAATTACACAAAGTTTCCTTGGTTTCACGTGGGACATAAACACCACTCTCTTTGGTGAAAGTACTGTGTTTGTTTGATCCATCCACCATCCTAGCCTGGCCACTTTTGCAGACTTAGGCTCTTAACACAGTTTCCTTATTTATTCCCATCAGCACATTAGTCATATGATTGTAGCTTTCCTAATAAGTCAGGTGAGACTGGTACAACTTTTTGATCAGTGTGTGGCACACCCCAATGTTTTCCTTACCAGCTTATTAAGCTTAGTTTTCGTAAAGATCTGATATCCAGTTGAAACTGATAACAAACAGAAACAGTTCAGATTTTTGTTTATTTTTTAGTTTGTATGAAAAAAAAGCCACTCTATAACTGAGGATTTATAATTTAAAAAACTAAGGCAGATTTACTGTTCTAATAACAGTAAATCATTTCTAATAAATCCAACTAAAGTAAGTATCAGGGCTTTTTTTAAATTCAAAGATAAGCTAATAAAATAATCAATCACTTGATCAAAACATTGCATAGTCACAAAATAATGACTCTTTGGACTAATTACTAATCATTAATACACCTGTTAGTCTATAATTAAGCTCTCTTAAATACCTGCATCATGTACAAATCTTTAGTACAAAATCATACACACTCCTTTCTTGTGAGTTGGGAGCAGCGATTTTCCCTTCTGGATTTGATCCACCATTCTCATTGATAGGAGTGTCTTTGTGTGTGTGTGTGTGTGTGTGTGTGTGTGTGTGTGTGTGTGTAAGTGCATCCACATGTCCATTCTCATCTGTGTATGTGTCCACGAGATAGAGAGGAACAGAGAGAAAGGAGCGAGTACATGCCTGTAGCCAGACTATCCACATTTTTAATCAACATAAAAAAAACCAACCACAAACCAACAAACTGGGCTTCTTATCAGCAGCTGTGTCCTTTTCCTTCCTCTCAGACTGCCCTCCCATCCCTGTCTGGCCTCCCAGATATGCTAATCACTATGTAAGAATATCCTGTTGGATAATTACCATACATTACCCCATGCTCATCTCCGGATTAATTCTTCATGTGCATAATCGCATTTGGGCTTCTTTTCCAGCGCGATGTTAAAGGTGAAACGTGGGTAAATACAATTCATACCGGTCGTACATTATAGCATGGAATGTGTTAGCAGCTCTTACCTCCAGGATATTGTCTGCAGACTGAGATGGCTAAATGAAGAGGATTATCTCCTCAGACATAAACTATCCAGACTGCTGGATCTTTCAGGGATGTGTAATACCACCACCAGAGGCTGTTTCCAATGCTGGATATTCTGGCATTATCCTTTATTTGATGGTTTTATATTCATTTGTATATTCATGTTTTGCATTGATCTCTTACAAAGTAATTGTCAAAAAAAACTAATTGCAGCATGAATTAATTCAAAATTTTTTTTGTCTGTGCATGTGTACACATCTCATCAACTGTTCATATGTTTTTCCATGAAAAAGATGCGCACCAATATTTGCACATATCCTATGTAATCATGAGCCACTGATTCATGTAAAACCCACATATATGGGGAGGCTGCGCTCATACGGACAGGACTTAAGAGGAAAGCAGTCCCTGTGGTTGGTGGATGGGTCACAAAACACTGGACTTTCCCCAGGAGACTGGTGTTCTGAACTTTGGGATCTTTTTGTAAACTCTGAGGGAACTTTGAGTCATTTTAAGGTGCTTCCTCACCATGTTACTTTTTTAAAACATAATCACATAAACTTTACTTGCCTAAACTTAAAATCCGTAGGATATCATATGAGAAATTAGAGTTATTCATTTATTTAATTGAATTTGCCACTACCAGCGTAGCAATTACTCCTCCAGGGGTCCAGACAAGTAAACATTACTCCATCATGTAAAACAAATATATAATTACAAAATCAAGGCAAAAAGGAAGAAGAAAAACAACAACAAAAAATGAACAAGAAAACAAGCAAACTACAATAAACAACAAAAGAAAACAAAACAATAAAACTATTAATTACAACAATAAAAACATGCACCCTCATCATATCTAAAAAGTCTGGAAAACATTATTTGGATATGAGGAATAGGTATTTAATTATATAATTGAATTGTCTTGATTTTTAAAATTTCATTATGAAGTTACCCAAAACATGCAGCTATATATCAGCTCCTTTAATCTTTGTTAAAACATTATTCTAAATTACAAATGTGATGACCCCTCCACTCCACTAGGTATGCCCGTTTTCCTGGATGCGCTTTGTCTTGCAGGATCCTGATCAAGACACATAGGGTCATTGCTAAGCTCATGAGCCACACCTGGTCCCAACTTCCAACAGACTTTTTCTGCCCTTGCTGGAACAACTGCTGTTCTTTTTGGTTTAGACAGACATTTCCATCCACCAATACACAACTTATTACTGACAGACACATTCATTCTGTGATTTATTTTTGCATTTGTAAATAAATATGCCTGTAGCTTTTGTAAACTCATCTGATCTCCTTTTTTCTTGCGGCCTTTAAGGCAGGTTGTAACACACAGAAGCTACAATTTGCATGCAGGTACATATTCCATGTAATATACAGACTGAGCTACCGCAGAGCAAGACCTATATAAAGTGTTATTTCACTCTCCATGTCATAACAGCTGATCAGAAATCCCTAAAGTTTCATAATGAACTTGGTGGGATCATTATAGAACACTTGATTCTAAGCAACTGTTTCCAAATCAAAATAGGCTCCAAAATTACAGTTCTTGAAATATGTCTGGTTGGTAGACTGATCAATGCTTTCTAGATGCTCCTCCTGGAACCATCCCTTTATTGATAGCCCCTCCCCTATTTTTATACCTCATTTGAATATATTGACTGAACCATCTGTAAGCCATTTATCTACATCAAAAAGCCGTTAGGATTGCTGTCTCCTCCCCCTGGCCCTGCCTCCAGCCCACTAGGCACATACAAATCAACACATGCATGCATATGTTGCTGCAAGCGAACACACACACATTCACACACAGACAAAATACGTGTACAAATGATTTGTCTGACATGCCTTAAAAGCCTCTCATTGCCATGTTTTCACACCCAGGATTCATTTTCATCATTGTTTCTTCATATATTTCAGTTTGGCAACAGTTTCTGCAGATGTCATTCAACAACAGCCTTCTTCATGACATAGGAAGCTATTTTAATATGAGCCTCGTGACATGTGATGGCGACATCTCTGTCTGCACACCTTTCAACAAAGACCCGCTGTGGCGGTCGCCCACATGACCCTTGCGAACGAAACATAAAAGCACTATTACAAGAGTAATGACCAAATTTAACACTTTGCCTCAGCACACCTGGGTTCCAGACAAGGACCGTATATTTCCTCTGACAGTCCCCAACATCTCTGCAGAGCGCAGCCGAGCAGAACTTAACTGGCAGGGTCAATATCCCTGGAGAGAGAGGAGTACTTCGAAGAAGTAGTGTATTTGTGGGTTCTCATTTGTAGCTGCATAAAGGCCCAGAGGGCAGAGAGGAGGACAATGAGCAGAGCTCTCTGTTAATTCTTACAACCCTGGAGTAAGACTATAGACATATTAAAGTGTGTGCTATACAAGGGGAGTTATATTACAAAATTGTCACTTAAGGTAGATGGGTACTTCATGTTTATATTTTCAGTGCTTTCTGCAAATAATGTTCAGAAAGCCAGAATTTTGTGGATGTTGTGCATATGCATATGCAAAAAAGGATTGCAAGGTGAATATTTGATGTTAAACTCTCTATTTCAGGCAAAAAGAGCTGAATAATTATGTGCTGATGTCAGAGTGCAGCAGTTGCTTATATAGCCAGCAGGGCCTGAGGCAGAGCCAGAAGTCTTCATTCAGCCCCTACAATACCAGCCTGCTAATCTGTTTTCTTCCAGCATGCCCTCGGGGGCACAGAATTACGGACACAAAATAGTATTTTCCACAAATTAGTTAATTGGTCACAGGGCAGGAAGGGTCAGGACTACAAAACATACTTTTATATACAACATTTATGCTTCACACCTTGTAACTGTGCCTTTCTGCTGTGAAACATTATCTTGTTTGACTGCCCTTATACCAGCTATATACCAGGTATACCGAGCCATTATAAAACCAGAAATCATTTGAGATCACATCATGCAACAATTTTTTTTTACATATAAGCGAAATATGCGTTATAAATCTGAATTGATCTGCATCATAATATATTATTCATATCACATTTAGTCACCCTCTGAGCTGCAACAGTGCTGGAGTCAGCGTGGCAGTGGGTGGTGAGAGTCAGGGGAGTGCTCCGGAGAAAGTGCTAATGGAATTACAGTTGAGTATCTGCCAAGCCCAATGCGTCTTGACTAAGACATATGTTCATAACAAGGGACATCTCAAACATAGCTGTTGCACCCTCACTGCTCTTTATTCAAACCTCCTGCAGTCTTCTTTCTCACCATCCACACCCAACACACATAACACAATATACATTTCTTAGCCAAACAAAATATACTATTTGCTAATAGCAAAGCTGAAAAGAAATTGGGGCATTTTGAAACATTTTAATTTCACAATTCATTGACAATGTTTTAGGTGATTTTACAAAACAAAATTGTCTATGTGTCAATATTGTCAACTAGTCTACCAAACCAATAACTTCCTGGAGTTGCATGGCATCTGGTCAAAGCCAAGAAATAGTCAGGCGCATAATGGCTTATAAAATTGCAAATTAGTGTTTTTACACATAGATAGAGCCCTGACACACCATGCTGGTGGTAGGCCGCCATTCAGTGTTTGGCTGTTGTAGAGTGTCTGTGGTGTGTCCTGGACAGTTAGCACTAGTTAGCCATTCTTGGCTGTTTTTTGGGCGAATCACCATGGTAAATCAGTGTCAGAGCCAGTGGAGCCTATTGGTGAGAGAAGTAACTCTGATTAGCAGTTTAGCTCAGTGTACAAGAAGAGAACGGAAACGAGAAAAGCAAACAAACGACTAAAGTCAAGAAGGCATGAGATAAAAACAAACTTTTTGTATTAGGTACAAATATTATTTTTAGCCACTAAGCAAGCAAAAATGGTTTGCAATGGTTTAGGCATGGTAAATACCCTTTGTTCTTCCAAAATTGTGTTGTGTTATTAATGTGCTAATTGCCTATGGATTTAGAATGGGATGCCATAAAAGCCCCTGTAGGTGTTATGAGTAGGTGGCCCAATACTTTTGTCCATATAGTGTATGTCCAGTGGGGAATTTGCATGTTCCTTGGATAACACCAGTACTAATCTTTTTATGATTGGCTATTACTCCTTTTCTTCGTCGGTTGGATTTGTTGGGTTTAGGTAAGAGGAATGACATAGGTTAGGTATAGGGTTTGAATGTCAGGGTAAGCCAATAAGAGGCTGACTAAGGCAAAGTAGGGTGGGTCATTGCTTTACTATCCTAGAAAATGCAAATTTACATCACGTCAGTCTTTCAGTTTCTCTTTTTCAATGACGAATACAGATTACTGCTGCCTGCTGGTTTGGAGTTATTTGCTACCATGCAGGTGCAGAACATACTTTGCAGGAGTATTTGGTGTGTTTGGGCCTGTAGAGCTTTATGCTAACTTTTAGTAAGCTAATTAAAATCTTTGTATTCAGTGAGGTTTTGAGTTGTTTATTTTGCTACATTTGGATATACAAGCTTTTCTTTGGCCAGCAACAATATAATAAATACATTATCTTGTATCATACTGATTTCCATTGATCATATACTGTATCTGACACTACTTCACACAAGCACCACTGTCACATTGCCATACCAACTCCAAACATGCCTCGCCAATGCAGATGTTTCATTTGTCATGTCAAAAAGGCTATTTACAAAGCATTGATCATTTGCAGCCTCCTGGCTCCCACAAGGGGCGAGTGTGAGTTCAAGAGAGAAAGACCAGAAGAAGGAGTGATTGACTGATTCGTCACATCTGACCTCAGATAATATCACAGGACCTGCGATCAGTGCTTGTCGGTGGCCTCAGTGCCGCACACCTATATTGTCTCCTTTCTCTGGAGATAGTGAGAGATAAAGAAGCCATGACACTGTGCTCTCCCATCAGGAGTTGTCACAGATCGGCATCAAACCCCCTGGGGAGACAGAAGGGCCTCTGTAGAGAAATCAGTGTCTGAATATTACAGCTCTGATAGCAATCCATTCTTTGGCATTTTTTCCCCAACCACGGTAGGAATTGGGATACCTTTTTCTATTCCTGCTCAAGCATGATGTAAGCAATCAACCACATTCCTGCTTTCCAAAGATGCTTTTGGTTGTCCCTACCTTGGGGGAGAAGGAGACATATCTATCAGTTGAACAAAGCGTTCCTGTTTTTTGAAAAGAAGAGGGGAAATCAATGACTATCTCCAGGTTATTGAGGCACAATCAATTCCGTGTGGGTCTTATCCTCTCAATGGAGATGAGGGGACAATGACCGAATATGGTCATTCCAGGGTCACAGCAGACTTGGGGAGATGGCTTTTGGTTGAGGGGTTTCTGTTGGATCTTAAGTGTTGCGTATTGATTTCTGTCACCCTTTATGTGTGCAAGAACCTGGGCTCATTCACAGAGAGGAGGCAAATAACACTTTCATGACCGGTCAGGGTCAGGGTTAGGGGGGTTAGGGTTAGAGTTAGGGTTTTTTGTCTCTAGGTACTGCGAGGAGACCGTTCTCATTCTGAAGTTGTCAAATACTTCCGCTTTGTCAATGGTTTTGGCATAAGATCCTGATGCCAATAGCGGCCTTTCGCAGCGGTATGATATGTGAGCGGGTGGCATCAGGTTAAAAAGCTGCTGGTAATGACATAATATGAGAAGCTGGAAGGATTCTATAGGGTGGGCAAGAGGGGTGGTGGATGGGTCAAACCAAGCCATGATGTTTTTTTTTCCTAACCAAATCATGTGCTTTTGTTGCCTAAACCTAACCACCCATGCCATTGTAGCCTAATCTGGACCATGTGCTTTTGTTGACATCCTGCGTTTGTTGCCATGCACTTTTGTTGCTTATACATAACTACATGCTTTTGTTGCCTAATCCTAACTATGTGCTTTTGTTTAGATTAGATTAGATATATTTTATTGTCACAGTGGTACATTTGCATTGGACTTGAGTGTCTGAAGTATAAAAAAAACAATGAAAACAACAATACATACACAGTAAAAATACAACAATTAAAAAACAACGAATACATTAATTGATCATTTGCACATGCCCATCATAGAATAATGCACATATGTTACAACAATACTTTTCTGAATAGCAAGGAAGAAATAAAATCATACATATTCAGCCTAGATAGTGTTGAGAGCTTTTATGGACAGTGGGACAAAGGAGTTTTTTGACTTATTGTGTCTGCTTATGGGAACTATACTATTTGACTGAAGGATAGCGGTTGTATAGCAGATATTTGTTGCCTAAACATGTGCTTTGTTAATATCCCAGTATTGGTTGCGGCATCCTGGAACATCAACAGCAGAAGCAAGAGGATACATAGAGCCTAATATGTGGACGTGGAAGTCCGCTGAAGTGGTGACATGTGACGATTTAGGATTAGAATGTGTTTGGAGACCCCAACCTGGACTATTCTCCTTTCATGACTAAAAGGTCAAGACTAGTATATATTAAACACATTTTACAAGGCTTTTCCATTTTGAAGAGATCATAAATCTAAGAGGATCTTAAAGTCATTGCTCTTCATTATTTCAGGAACATAGTAATTATGGCACCACTGAATTGACTTCACTGATTTCACATTGTCAGTTTAATCAGTTTTAGAATATTATCATTTTCAACTTCTCTTTAATATAATTAGAATAATTTTAAGCATAAAAATAAAAAAAGGACAAAACATGCCCAGCAGGATTATTATAGTTTAAACTGAAAGTTTGTACTATTCTCCCTTAAAGAGTACATCAAGACTGCACAGTATGAAAGCACGTCACAATTAATGCTTAATTATTATGATAAAATCTGGACAGGATCAGTCTGCACAGGCAGTTTGATGTTCCATGAAAAAAAATACTAATACACAAATGAGGCATCGTAAAAGATTAAAATCAAAATAAACAGTGTATGTCATAATTTTCACAAAGTACAAACCTCTCCTCACTAACACTGAAAAAAGAAAACTTAGGTAGAGTTGATATGATATAAGATTACCATTTTGATTTCTATTAATCCCCTAAAATAATTTCCCACCCAGAGGATTAGGCTGCTTTATTCCACTGCATCTGTTGTGCTCCTCCTGTGATTTGATACACCTCTGCTCGCCTACAACCAAAAATTCTTTACTCATCATTCAATCCCTTTCTTTTTGAACCCTCGATAATCCATGATTGGCATGGTATGATCCTCGGAAGTGTTACATCATGTGAACAAAGCCTCAAAGTGATTGCCTTTGAATAGATTAGTCTTATTCTTCATGTAAATTGCATCTTTGTTGCAGTGCATTCACTAATACATATTAATACATATTGGTATATTTCTACTGATGTCAGCCATGGTCATTTTGCCCATGGGTGATGAAAATACCATGAATCAAATGCATCATCATGTCACAGCAGTCAGACAGGTCAGACAAGTAGCTGTTTCGCGACCTTTGCTACATTACTACTACTGGTCCGGAATCAGATACAACCTACATGTGCACTACAGCTGAAAAGTCATGTGAAGGGAAAATCAGTTTTGTATATGTGGCAGACGCATTAGTTAGCACACATAATAGTTAAATGGGAACATTGTTTTATCATGTTGAATTCCTTATTTGATCTTATCAAAATCATGCTGCACCACATATTTATTTAACATAAGTATTGCAATCTTTAAATATTTATGCTTTGTTTTAATAATATTTTACATAGGATTGATGCACTTTTTTAATTAATAGGAGTTGTGTGCTTTTTTTAAATGTGGGAATTCAGATCAGACAGCAACATTCCTAAAATTGCCTCAAATCGTGTATGCACAGTTATTGTTGGTCTATTACCGCCTGAGAAATGACATACAGAATACGCACTCATTGTTTATTTTAAACATAAATATAGTTAATAAGAGGTCTCAAAGTTAAGTGCAATGAAAAAAGGCCTATATCCATTCAATGCACATTTATTGTTTACAAGGTATAGTGCTGCTTCTGCAATTGCTCATTTTATGATTGGTCCAACACTCAACACACAGGTTGTTTTCTCAAGTGGCTGTAAGCACCAACTTCAAGTGAAGAATAAATCAACCTGTAGAGGATATAGAACATTAATGAGCTGAGGGACGTTGTATAGAAAGCCAGAAAATGAGAACTGGGACCATCTGTCAGTACTTGTGATGAATGAAAATGGACCTCTTTTCTCTATCCTCAGCACTCCACTGTTCTCCACCACCTTCGATGACATTTCTTTGATCAGTCGTATTTTGCACATTTGTGGCAAATTACTCCATCAGGCATCACTAGCACCTGTCTGTCAGACAAAAAGGGGGGAAGTCTGATCTCGCAGACAGATGAGTGACAAGGACGAGGTCGAGGAAAAAAGCCAGCTAGAAGCAGTGGTGTGAAAGGAAAGAGGAAAGAAGAAAAGAGTGAAGGATGAGAAAAGCCAGGGACTTGTGAATTCCCCAGGGTGAAGCGGTATCAGTCAATCTGGGGCTAATTCATGTCAGAGTGTGTACGCTAGCTCCTTGAGAGGCCGGCAGAAGGTTGATAAGATTCAAGTGGAAATGAAGTTGGCCTCACAAGTGGATAGATTTAACACTAGTAAAGAGAACAGAGCAACGATGCTGATGTTCTTGTCTGTCAGTTTTATTCCTCTGATCATAGACCAAGTTCTTGCCCTCCTTCTAACTTTACTGACGCTAATGTTGTAAGTGATTTTTTATCTAACATTTACTAAAAGCACCTATATCCCAGTCTATCTGGAAAAAAAGAATAAGTGCAATACAGTACAGTCAATCCATTGCCTGATTAATTTGTAGGTTATCTCCTAATTTCTTATGTCGTGTGTCACTTGTCTGTTTCCTGCCTGTGCTTAGTATCACCTGTCCTGTATCAGCCTCATTAGTCCTTTCTGCTCCTCAATTTTTTCCCAGCCAATCAGCTCCCTGCCTGTTCTTCTGCCTTATCACCTTATTCCCCTCACCTGAGCTTCTGCCCCCATTTTCTCCACCTGCACTTAATTCCCTCGTTAGTCTCGTTTGTATTAAAGTCCTGGTTTTCAGTTCAGTCTTTGTTGGTCATGTGATGTTCAGTTGCTATTCCTTTCCTCATTTGTGTCCACCTTCAAATCCATGTCACTTTTTAAATTGGCCATCATGACTTTAACAATGTTTCAGAAGTGTTATGCAAAATCAGTGGCATACTTAAAAAATAAAATATATAAAAAAATATGGCATTAGGGGACCATTATATTATATATAGTTTTATATCTTGTATCTGTAATCTGAGATGTAAAAGATTCAAAGTTCAGTCAAAGTAAACAAAATGAATTTGCTTATTTTTTTTCAACACTCCAAATAAACTAGAACACTGTTTCATAATTACATCAGTAAAAGGTATGCCTGCAGCTTCCTAAGAGCGACAAGACAAAGATAGGCCTGATGTTTTGGACAGTGCTAGTATATGAACTCTGAGTTGTATCTTTTGCAAAAATGTTGTATGTTTTCTTTACTCCCACAATTAAACACAAGCATCACAAGATTCATTTGATATAACCAAACTAAATCAATAGACAAATCACTATCTCTGCTGAACTGTAGCATGTAGCCGCATGGCGATACATTAATGTCAAGTGTCAGTGATCAATTTTAAGATTGTTTAAATCACATCCTGTCAAAACTTTTTCTATTTTCCATTTTCCATTTTCATACTGAAAACATTAAACATACAGGGGGAAAAAAATCAGAAGCTGAGTGCATTGGGTTGTCAGTCAGGGGCAGGTGAGAGAGTGCAGCAGATGGCGAGGTTGGGGCTCTGTGTCGAGTGCATAATGTGCCCTTGGGCCAGGGGAAGCAATGTCTAAATTAATATGATTTGTCCACCTTTGATATTTAAGAGGATTAAACCTTATGTTCAAACACAGTGTTGTGAATAGCTTAGGATGAAAAGTGACACAGAGCAGAATAGAATTAACGGCTCCTGGAGGACTTCTTCATTCATTGTTAACTTCTTGCCTAATCCTTATTAGGTTGTACAGGTCTAAGGGAGCTGGTCGCAGCTTCGGGGACATGTGCCCCTATTGTGTGTCTGATGGTTAATCATGCTGTGGTGGCAGGGGGAGGGGACAGCAAATGGGAAGAGAGTGAGGGGATCAGGAAAGTGCATAAAGGCCCCCTGCTTTTTATGGGTGTTACCCTGTCTGAGCTCTGATCCTCCTCTATGGCATTAAGGATGAAGTGCAGAGAGCAGGCACTGGCTCCCAGCATGTGCACATGAGGTATATCACATATGAAACCTGTAAATAACATGCAGGTCTGTTAAGGAAAAACACCAAGTGCTGTTAGAATATAAGCAAAGTTGGCATTTTACCTACTTCATTCATCAGGATCAGTTTAATGTTCACTATTGATGTTCCCAGCCTCTCTATGAGTATACTTTTATAATTTTCTCACTGTTATCCATTGTAAGAATTTCTTTATTTTTTTTTCCAATTGTGTGTGTGTGTGTGTGTGTGTGTGTGTGTGTGTGTGTGTAGTCCCAAGAAAAGCCTTCCACTCTTCTGCTGATTCCTCTGACCTCTTTCTGTGGCCTCTCAGCAGGGGCCGACACCATGGAAACACACAGCCTGTTTACACCTGCCATTAACATGCATCTTGGGTGACCCGGACACAAGTGGACAACTCAAGATAAGGTTAGTTTACACTTAGCATTAGGCCCAGGACACCAAATGTGCCAGAACCACCACTGGACTCATTCCCTAACTTTCCAGGTGCTGAAAAAGTGGACTCTATTGGCAAGCCATTTTCCATGGTGCTGTATTCTTTACTGTCTCATCATTTATTGGTAAGTTCTTGGTGTGATATTTGGCCATTTTTCATGGAAATGAATTATAGTGCATGCATTAGAGTATCACATATGTAAAATAGCACAAACTACAAAAATATGCCAGGACGGTTCCACAATAGAAATTAATCAAATATTCGAACGGCCAAGGACTTAGCAAGTATACATCAGTAATTAGGCATATTCATATAGCTTCCTGTCACCTGTGTGTCAGTGTGATACAGCGCTATCCAAAGACTAGAAGCCCGATATCTTTGTACAGCACTGTGCATCATACACTCTCTCCTCAGATAAGGAAGCTGGGTAACAGCAATGTTATATGCAATTTTTATTCCTCAGGGTGTGCACCTTCTCCTCACCCCCACTCTCCCAAACACCAACATGCTTTCATCTAATGCCACAGTGCACCAGTCTGACCCCAGCATGCTCACAGAGACACTGTGGCAATACTATCATGTAAATGAAGTCCAGCTCGTTTTCAAGAGCCTTTGGGAGATCAGTGGTTTATCAGAAACATGCCTGCCAGAGCAGCTCAGTATTGTCCATTCACATGAGTGCACAGAGAGCAGGTTGGAGTCATATTCACAGCCCAAAGGTCAACATGAATACTGATGCAAACTGAGCTGCATACATTTAGGACAATTCAGGCTGTTGTTACCTATTGTTGTTGTCATGCTTAAAAGTTATTTTTTCCAATTCTTAATAATGACAAGAGGACAAAATTTACATATCAAATCCTGCATGTTTGCTCTGTTTTAGAGAATAATTGTATATTTTCATACCCTTATGTTCACGTTTGACATTTCTCAACAGCAAAACTAAAAATGCCACCACTGCTGGAGGAACATATACAGTTCATGTGGGTAGTGTTAGACAGGAAACTAAATAGATTAAAAAAAAAATCAGATCAACACTAGAGTATTTACGAAATCAAATCCAGTTCAATATCTGCACTATCCTAATATAGCAAACAGTGCATGACATTGACAGCGACGTGCCCTCTCGGTTATTCTTACGCCTGCAGAGCTCACCATCAAAACCTAATTAAATTATGAAATGATACACATTGGGCTCGTCACGCTTGTTTGTTTATCCATTATTAGGAGGCAGAGAGCCGCCATCCTGTTAATAAGAAAACAGGGCTGACTCGAGTGCTGTATGAGCCACACAAGGGCGGACACATGACTTCAAACTGTTGTTTTATAAACTAGTGCTCATGGAACTAATAAGAAGTAAAGGTTTGCAAAAAGCAGGTTGTGTGTCAGTGAATATGTTCACATGCATAAAATATTCCAGTTTTTGCCCTAATTCAGAAAAAGACAACATTCCTACTAAACTGTTTACATGGCTAATGAAAATTAATGTTTCACTAGTATACTTGTTAACCTGCAGCTGTGCATTAACATGCACCGATGTGTTGTTTATCCTATCAATTTTTTTTTAAAAAAGTGAAACAGTTGGAGCTGCTTGTCATTTTGCTTCTTTCAATCAAAATACAATTTTTCCAGAGTTTCCTACCGGCTGTGTACATTGGAACTGAAACTTCTGGGTCTAAAAGTTTGCATTCATTTGCATCAGCTGCTCCTCTCATCCATCGATCTGATGTGATCAGCTATGAACAGATCGACCGATCAATTAACCACCCAGTCAGTCACAAACTGCTGCTCAGGGAAAAAAGAAGAACTAATGGAAAGCTTCACCTGCACTGCATTCATGGACCTGCAAAACCTCAGAATTTGTAGAGGGGACATTGAAAAATACAAAAGAACACATTTCAAAGAAAAAAAATGTTGTTATTATGCCACCAAACACCACTGGAGTATGTTGTTTACATGATCCGCAGCAAATTCTGAATTTTGTCATATTCCCAATTATAATGGAATATTAGTGTGCATGTTAATGTAGCCAGTGTTCAGCCAGCCAGTATTAACAAACACACTTCCCTTTAAATGAAACAACAGAAGCTTTGCTTGACCTCATTTCATGACAAATTTAAGTCCTAAAGAAAATTTCCTTACGTTTAAATACACGAAACAGCAAACGGACCCATTCCAAACAAACCACTGAGACTTTAACCTTATGTCGCTTTAAAAATGTCCTTTTACAAGACTGTTGTCACTCCAACAATCCATTTTTCTGTCGCTGGCTTTTGTTCACCTGCTTGTCTACTGCTTTTGTCAGGAGCAAAACACTCGCCCTACTTTCTGTTTACACTCACAAAATTAGAAACACGTTATGCTTTATGGGTGAAATTTAATGCCCGTTGAGTGACAATTCAACCATTTCCTTTTCTCTGACAACTAATACAAGTTATAATGAGAGGTGTTGTCGTTCCCATTTAATGTACTGTATGTCTTAAAAAAATAAATGGCATAATTGTAGTTGTTAGAGCAAATTATGACACTTGTGGGTAAACGTTTGAACTGCCATTAAAGGTGAGGAGGCTTTCTGTGCGCTGTAAAACAGCACAGAGAGCAGGTGGAGAGGCAACAGGCTTTAGCCACCACAATCTGCCATAATAACCAGCCATTTACTAACACCTCCCATCTCCCATTCTCCTGTGTAATTGAAGTACTTTGACAGTTTCAGCACTTAGATGGTCCACTTATCTTTTTATATATTTCAGACACAAAATTTGTGTTTAAACTTTGCAGTACAGTATTATGAATGCTTTAAAGACATATAGGGAAATAGGGTTTTCTCTTTTTCTAAGAGTAGATGAGAAAGTTGCTAAAACTGTGTTTACTAAATGTTTAATATGAAGCTACAGACAGCTACCATGTTGTCAAAAAATGCACATGATGGGATGATGTGGTATGTGGTTGTGTTCAGACAACACAAGCACGTGGCAAACAACGCTGGAACGTCAAAAAGCAGACATGCTGGCACAGATGGCTAGGATGAGGCAACATGGGATCAGCGGCACATGGTAAGGTGTAGAAAAACAACAACAACACCTTAAATCAAACAAAATGTCCTCTTCCATCAGTATTCAACATCAATTTATGCTGGCATTAGATGTCCTGATATTGAATTGTGGTCACCAAACATCAAAAACTAAATTCAACCAAATATAAAAGTTGAAAGACTTTGACGGTCATCTGGGTGATAAACATGTGAAATTATTCAATAAACAGCTGTGTTAATGTTATGGGTTATGACAATTATGGACTTGAACCATGAACATGGTTGCATGGCTTTGGCGCTTTCAAGATTTTTAACCCAATGGGAGCCAATGGCCTCTGTAATCTGAACAATAAAGACTTGGATATTTACCGTTACAGTTGATGAATGCTGCCTGTTAACAGGTTGGGGGGGCTGTTACTACATAGGCCTACAATGACTTTCGGAGGAAAAGCACCACTTTTATCCCTTTAACCTACTTACACCTCAATGAATAACAAGATAGCAAGATGAAAATAATTTTTTGTCATGCTTCTGTGTCAGGTCATTTTTTGTTATTTCTTCATTTTGTCCATTTCCTGTTAGTTTTTATCTGGTTAATGTCTGTCCCATATCATTTCAAGTCCCCATGGCCTGTCAAGATTCCCTCCTGTTTGATTACCTGCCCTGCTCTAATGTGTTTCACCTGCGTCTGATTGCCACACCTGTGTCTTGTTAAACTACCCTCCCCTTGTGTATATAAGCCGAGTGTTCTCTTCTTTCTCTGGCAGTTGGTCTTTGTCTCTTGTAGCAAGCATTCCAGCAGTATTTTCTCATGTTACCCTCCTTGTGCCTGTTAGTACTGGACTTTTGGCCTTTGCCCAGCTCTTTTCAGATTTGTTTGCCTTGTTGACTAATCACTCATGTGCCACACCTGTTTTTTGTGATGAAAGACCTTGATTATCACTTACTTGATCTGCCTCTGATTCAGTTGCTAGCTGTACCATTATACTGTATTTAACATACAGACGTGAGAGTAGTATTGATTGTCTCATGCAACTCTAGGCGAGAAAGTGAATAAGTGTATTTCCAAAACATGTTGAATTCTGTCTTTACACAACTCACTAAGTGGACATCATCTGGGTGGATCTCATGCTGTTGAATTTCTCCTTAATTAACAGTAAGAGCTCTTCATTTAAAGAGTCTTCCATTTCCGTGGTCACTCCTCTCAGATATACCACAATTAGGGACAATTACACAAGTAGAGTGGCCCTCCATCGTCACTGAGAAAAAGTGTATCATGTGACTCTGGCTGATTACCGTCTCCACTTCACACTATAGCCATAATGAGAGTGGAGTGCATTCCCTTCTGAGGTTATGATCTCTCGCCAGGCTACTGATGTGCTGGTATTCATTACTCTGTTGATGTTCTCTGATGTGATAATGATCCACTTCTGTTTGACAAAGAAACCCCCCTTTTTAATCATTATGCAAAATCAATGTACATGCAAATATTGAGGAACATTTTCAAAGAAGTGGAATTTAATGATGGTACTATAAGGAGAGTCAATAAGATAATCTTTTTCCACACTGAGCACAAACTTCATTATTCATAATATTGCAGGTTGATGATGTGATATTGTGCTTTTATTTTTTCAATTATAGGTGTCAACACGCCTGACATGTGTTGTCTAATTTGTGCAAAGCATTTAGTGCATTGGCTCACTCTGTCGTCACTATGTGTGGCAGAAGAGGCCAAGCTGCAGCTTCCCAGTTTTAGTATCCTAACATTCATCTCCAGCCTTTAACCTCAACCTAACTGCTTCCAGTGCTTCAGACATAGACTTGCTAATTCAAAAGCAATGCATGGCTGAATTGAAAAGTGTCTTTACGCAGTATTTAGTGACAGAGACTGTGTTTGTGTTTCCCCCACAGAAAGCATTGCTCAGGAAACACGACTAATGAATGCTAACTCAGTTTAAACAGAAATTTCTGATTTTCAAAAACAGCAACAAACCATCCAGTCTTTTTATCTTTTGCATAATTACATAATACAATCTTGTCTTTTCTTTTTTTTTAATACTCAGTAAATCTCTTCAAAATACATGTCTGTCAACCTCATGCATAGAAAATTCCAGTCAGTGAGAGTGATTTCATTTTTAGCTGACCCTTCCACCTACTCCACTCAGTGACTTCCATTCATTCTCATTTAAATATAAGACAAAAGGCAGCTGACAAAATTCCAAGCCCATGCACTTTAGCAGCATGCCACAGAGCGGTTTAGCAGCTTAATGAGAGAGAGAGTGTGACAGCTGGCACTGAAACATGGGCTGAAAGAACTGGTGTTTAATATTAGCTCGGTTTGAATATAACAGAGCTAAGGTAACACTTTCAGTTGTGCACTATACCTCACACATTTTAGCAAATGCATCATACAAGTTGCTGCAAGAGTCTTTCATGATGTTATATGATGAAGACAAACACAAATGGGCTTGTACTCAGAATGCAAAATTTCAGTTATTATCTTACATATAAATGAAGAGTTATCATCATTTGGTGAACAAATATCCTCAGCTGGTGTCCCCTCCCTGACACTGTCATGATGTACTCCCTGCAAAACCAATATAGTCCCACAACAGGGATCTGGTTGCCCAAAGGATCCTCTCTCTTGTTACGACAATATTTATAGCAAAAGATCTAATAACTCTGCTAATTATCAAGCAAAGAGAGCCCTTTTTTTTTTTAACTAATTAGGTTATCTTAGTGAGTGCTCTGACAGCTTGAGAAGTATGGAGAACTGGGCTGTAAAACCAAAGGCCACTTTGAAGGATCTCTGGAGATACTTATGTCTTACCATGAGATAAATACAGTCCATTATCAAAAGCCGAGAACACTGCAATTAACCCTCCAATCATTTATTTAGGCTCTGTCGGTATAGGACTCATAGAGTACTTAACCCCCGTATATGTAGTTAAGCGTGGGTTTCATTAACTGGGCTTGTCAGGAATCTAATCTGGCCCATCCTTGAGTCCTCCACTTCTTTACAGTCATTATATGGTGATCTTTTTGAGTTAAATAAATAATGTTCGGCTCAGATAGTTGTAACAGTGTGATCATGAAGCAACACAAGTCTCCATGAAACCAACCATCCGTTGTCTTTGCAGCACAGTGTCGTGGGGGGATGGAGTTTGGCCCAGCTCATTAGGCAGGAGACATTCAGCTGCTAATTGTACAGAAAGAAGTTTAAAACCGGGGTAGGCAGAAATCTGTGAAATGCAGTAATAAACAATGGGTGTCATTCATGAAACATGAGCATAATGAATTTATGTATAGTTTGCCAAAGGTAATTTACATGTTCTGTCTATCCCAGCTTTGAGTTTAGTTAAAAAGGAGATTTTATAGAAAACCATATTTTTAAGTGCATCTTTTTAGCCCTTCAGTGAGATGTCACAATGGAGGTAAAAAGTCAGATTCTTCCGTTTCATGAGCTTGTTTACCATTGTTGTTTCCAAATAAGTAATGGTCAAAAACATCAAATTAATGGTCAGTATGATCGTGCATCATTAAGTGCTGATGTAGACATACTGTGAGAAGATACGAATGGAAAGTACTGCATTTCAGTGCATCTGAATATAAATGATAATGATTAAATGATAATATTAATATCAATAATAACTGGTTAAAATTGTGTATTTAAAAAAGTCGATGTAAAGGGGAAATACAATTTGCAGCAAGGCAGGAAAAAAAACAAGGAAAATAAATGACTTTACCACAACTTTACTTTAACACAACACAGTTATTATGGAAATAGAGAGGAAAATCAATAACTAGAGTTAAGTAATATTTAGACTTTGCTTTCCAAATGGATGCTGCTAGACTTTCTGTCTAATAGGCTGACACACTTGCATTAGATTGCCGTTTTATAAATGACTTTGGAATTGCATGTGTGCAGTGTGAAAGCTGGCAAAGGAGATGAATAAGTGTTCACAAATCAGGCCAACATTAGGCCCCTTTTCAGGCATTATGCATGTTTGATTAACATGATGTCACGTAAAACACTTCAGAATGAAGTGATAACAGAGTATTACTTCTACCATAAAGAGACCAATGAGATCAGTCATCCTTATTTAAAAAGCAACGAAGGAAAATATCAACACTTCTCCAACAGTACACTGTAGATTTGTGAGATATTATTTCTAATGAAACATTTTTGTAACATAAAGAATCATATACTTTCGATGGAAATTTCCTTCAGCTTTTCCTCGTATATCTTCAACTGCAATTGTAACAGAAAAAAGACTAATTATAGTATAATTTGAAAATGCATTTGCTGGTGAGCGATTAATCAAGACGCTTGTAAAATATAGTCCCGTAGTGCCTCCTGGTTAACATATTAAAGAAGATATTAAATTTTAATGTTTAATTATAAAAAGATCTCAACTTAAATATTCATGACTTCTAATGATTCAGGTAGTGATTTGGATTTGCATTTGTGGTGTGCTTAACAGCTGCTGTTGAAAAACTAAGATTTTACTTAGTGTTTTTTAATATTTGTGGAACTAACTCTTTTTGAGGGCCTTGGATAATAATACAACTATCCTACAATTTCTTTTTTTCTTTTGCACTGTTAGTCACTCCTTGCCTGATATTGGCCACAGTCCAGGTGCACAGCAGTGTGTACTGTATGGTAATGGTTTAAATGTAAAGCACTTGACAAATGATCTTGAACTTCAAACCAACAATGAAATTATTAATTTTTAAATACCTGCTCAGCTCAGTCAGAGCTAAGGTGAAGTGTCCTCTTTTGTGTTCCTCATCACCTGCTGTAAGGCATCTTCTCTGCTGTGCTCCACAGCTAATCAACTTTGAGGTTAATGAGATGTTTTTTGGTCAAAATTCAACATTCCAGTGTTGAGAAAACACACATATCCTATTTTATTTTTTAATATATTGGTGCTTTATCTTGTTGCTCGGAATGGGTGTTTGCACCTCAAGCACGGAGTTAAGCACAAACATTCCTTTGATTTTAGAAGCTGACAGACAAAACAAAAAAACACTGAAGTGCTTGCTCAAGATAATTGCTTTTTCCCCCCTTTTTTTGATGGTTATGAGTCCCTCATTGGGTCCAACAGAAATTACAAGGCAACGCAGCTCTAGCTCTGTAAACTCAGTGTTGTTTACCCCTCTTTGTATCTCATGCATCTAAATCAAGCTGTGTAAAAACAAACTTTACCTGGCATCCCGCAAATTCCAAATCAGTAATGTTTGATAATGATTATGCATCACGGCTGAGCTGAAAGGTGGGAAGGAGGGGGCTGAGATCGATAGAAACAGCACATTCTTCCCATCCGTGGCGGAAAGAGGGATCTATTATGGAGAAATCATGATTTATGTCAATGGTGGGAGAGATGTCAGGTTGAGCAAGGGATAGAGGTGCGAGCCAATAATGATAAATGCTCCCCATTCACATGTCCACCCAGCCCCCCTGTACACTCCTCTGTGACCAGAAGTGAAGCTCTTCAGCATTCACCATCTCTCCATCCCTACACTACATCGGTTCTCCTCAGCATTTGCACTACCCTCATCCAGTCATGTGGTTCCACGCTCTTGTTATCCATGTCTTCTTGTTTCTTGTCTGATAAAGTCCCCTTTTCTACTGTTCTTGTCTATTCCATGTGATCTGTCTATATGGAGACCAGTGCTACTGCTCATGATGGATTCCAATGATCCAGCGCTTTAGGGAAAAAGGAGCGAGGCAGTCACCTTTAAGCTGTGGCTGAGCAATCTGTCTCTGTCAGACATCCCCCATACATGCAACATGGGCCAGACAGTGAGCAAGAGGAAGAGGAGGCGATGAGGAAGAGAAATGGCCATGGCAGTTTACAAGAGAAGATCAGATAGACTAGATAGAGATGAAAAAAATCAAAAAATCGGATACCATCAAGATCAAATAACATCATCTTTGGATTTCTCCACATAGCCTAAAAAAGTCTTGTAATTCACTTATAGGGATGCTTTGTCCATGTTTAACTGGCTTTATATAATAACAATGTGAGTAGAATGTGTTAACAAACTGTGGTAAACTTCCCTCCATCTTGCCAGGGCCCAGATCTCCAGCTCAAATCTGTTGTTTGATCGACAGATTGAACTTCAGATTTCTGTACACCCGCCAACATGGACACAAGTAATATAGAAATGCATGAAGAGAAAGTGCTCTCACTCTTAAACACAGTCCAACTCGAGCATATTTGCCTGATTTCTTTCAAAAACACGGGAAGAAGGCAATGAGCAGGCCAAAGAAGAAATGAACAAGAAATTAGTAAAAAAAAAAAAAAAAGTGCAAAAAAATCTAGTTCTTGACATCTTTCCCTTGCTTTTTTGGAAATCATTTTCGAAATCTACTAATTTCTTACAGTTTATAGGACATTTCTTTTCAAGTTGCTCACTGTTAAATAAAGCCAATTTGCTTAGACTTCAAAGGTTTAAATACTTGTGAAAGGCGTCTGAATGTAGCACAAGAAAAGTAATGTTGATCCAGGTTTCAAAGGGTTAAACAATAACACTAGGCAGTGCTGATCAAATGTAAACCTGAATACTGTTTCTGTATAACCACTTTGTTACCTAAAATGTCTTAAGAAACATATCTTAGTGCTCTGTTTGACTGCAAAATAAGATGTTGTGAGCACTAGGTGGATGCCATATTGTTTTCTGTATTGTGTGAATGGAGGCTGAAAAGATATTTTAGCTTATTGTCGAACTGTAATTTAAGATCATTTGTTACAAGCTTACATTATGTCAGCCACCAGTGGGAGCCATTATCGGCCTTGTTTGTTGCAGTTCATTTTGATGGTTGTTTGGTGGTTTGTTGCAGTTCATTTTGGTGTTTTGTTGGTGTGTTATCAGTTTGAAATCTAAATATTTTTGTGAGGTTGCAGCTGAAAACATGTGACATTTCTAAAGTTGGTAGTGATTTAATTTTAGTTTAATTAGTACTGAGCTCTGCATCAATACAATCTGTAGAAATGACAGAAAAATTGAAGTGAGCAGAAGTGCACTGAATAGGTCGTCAATAAGAATTAGCATTAACTAAACACAGTGTTATCATTTATTAATACACACCATCTATTGTGGTGCTGCACAGGGAATGATTTTCTTTTATGAGAGCTACTTTTTGTTTTTGTTTTGAAAATGATGCAGTGAGATGAAAATGGCAACCCTGACCTGTGTTTCTTCCTAAAGTCTGAAACGGGTCAGTTAAGCAGATCACTGATTGACTGTAAATGTGAGTGAGTGACTGTCTATCTCTGTTTGCCCTGTGATCGACCAGCCAGCATCTACTGAGATTCGGTATAGGCAGGTTAAGTCAATGAATGAATGAAGTTGTTGTTTTTTAACACTTATTGTTCTCCACCAAATTAACTGCTCTGCACACTCTCAGCAGGCGTCTGCTGTGGATCTGTTATAGGATCTTTTTCACTGGGTGGAAACTGGAGGGCAAGAAGCACCAAGTGTGTAATTGACAGAGACATATAGCAGTCACATGTGATTAGTTCCAGCTTTGTAAGCAGTCCATCGCTGTCCTGGCTGACAGAAGAAAACAGACAAGTGCAAAGGCAGCATTTGGACACAGGGCAAACAGTCTAGATATCACATACAGCATAGTCTCTCTAACCCTTAAATTACTGTGATGTCATTAAAAATCACAATTTCTTTTCTAAAAAGCCATCTAATGACTTCTGCACCCAGTACCCATTAGGTGCTCATTTTGACCCAAAATCAGCTGTGCTTCACTTTCCATGAGTTTGCACCTTCCACATATTCTATGTAAACAAATACCAGCTATATTGACTTTAGTAGTTTGACCTCTCATAGCACTGTCTCGCATATGCTAATAGTCTAATTTTCCATATTTAGATAACCACACCTGATTTTCACAGCTATGAATTTACATACAAAAATGCCCCAGTAAATTGGCAAATAATGGAAATAAAATCTACTAAGCATGCTGAGGTGAATGAATAAATAAGACAGCCCTGGCTACGGGCTCCCGCGCCATATTTGCTGTGTGGTGCACAGATACCTCCCTGTGCTTAAGCTTCTAGCAAACAGGATTGTCTGCTGCAAATTTACATATAGGATGGATAAGCTATGACAACCAAATGCACCTGTGAGGAAAACCTTAGCTATTATCTTTCAAATGAAATGAAGTTCAAGTAAAAAAACAAACAAACAAAAAAAACAAACAAAAAAGAAACCGAAACAAAAAAAACCCTTACTTTCATTTTCTTACACTCTTAAAAAAGCGTAAAATGTAAAAGTATAACTACCACCAGTGCTGGACCTATTAATGTTCCCCTGGTGCTCCCTCCCCACAGAAATTATTATTATTATTATCATTATTATTATTATTATGTTTATTGTATTTATTACTACTGACAAGAACAAGAGCTTATCAGAAATCAGCACAAATAAACATGTTTTATTATATTACAAACAATAAGAGAATATGGACCATGACAATTAGCAACTTTTGTCTTCTTTTGGGTTAGCGTTACAGATTATTTTTACCTTTTTGATTTTCTCTAACCCTAATGCTCTCTATATGTTAGATTTTTCGGAATGTCAGAATTTTATTATTATTTTAAAAAGAGAGAGAGCTTCTATTAGAATATAATAAAAATGGAGAAGAGTATCCAGAGAACTAAATTTATTATTATTATTATTATTAGTAGTAGTAGTAGTAGTATTGTTGTTGTTGTTATTATTATATTATTTATAGATGTATTTGCAATTTTATTGCAACTTCATTTTATTTAATATCAAAATATCTATCAAGTATTAGAGATACAAGCTGCTACACATTTGTTTATTAATGAAGGCTTAATATATCTAGCTAGAGTTTTAGGTCAAAGGTAAACAATTAATTGTTTTAGACTTAGTAAGTATAGTCTGATATACTGTAAAGATTAGAGGTGTAAGGTTCATGTAGGCTGAACAATAGCAGAGCGCTGCACAAACAGCTGACAAAATGTTTTGGCTGAGCAGGGACATGATCTAAATACTAATCAAACATCATTTACAGCTGGCTTTATTTGAGCCTCCTGAGAGACTGTCCCATTCCGCTTCTTCGCCATGGTAACCAGGGATTCATTTCAGAGGTGTCATGCTGCATTATCATCTCAGCAGCTCATCCACTCCTCTCCGCCCTCTGGCTTGCTCGCTTTTGTCCCCTCTCTGTTCAGACCCTTCAATCTCAAACCTGTTCGGCATCCTGGAAGGAAAACATCTCCTATCTTGCTCTAGCTCAGATAATACAGTGGTGTGATTCCTCTGCCTTTCACACACACACGCACACACACAGACACTTGCAGGCGCACACGCATACAGAGTAGTACACTTTTATTTTTTACATACAAAATCACACTTGCGTTTGAGCACCTGTGTATTTTGCTGGTTTTGAGGAGGAAAGAGGAGAGAAGTCTTCTGTGCACCTCTGCATTATTACAACTACTAATTATTAATCATTTTTCCAATAACTTTGCTTTATTCAAATTTGATTCAGTGAAATACAGTAATTTGCAGTTGCTCTTCTCAAGGTTGCTAAGCAAAGTTACAACTTTTCAGGCTAAGTCTCAAGGGTCATATTTAAACTAAAACAGTCAACATCTGTTACATAGACTGCATTCATAGCAACTTTATCCAAAGCACTTAACAGTCATCCTCTCATTCGCCTATCTACAAGCACACACTCCACAACTCAACTGCGAGAAGAAGGGTAGGCATTATACCTTTCTGCTAACCATGGATACATTTGTACGTTATTGAACATGAGGTTGAAACTTTAGGTTTCTTAACCTTTCAGCAATGCTGCTGTTAATATGTGGTTATGTTTAGGCAAAAATTCACCTGAATATTGTGAGAAAAAGATGTCATTCCCACTTCTCACGGTAGTATCCCAGCAGGAAAACAACAGTGGGGCACCAAAAAAACCCCCACCAATTTTTGGTTTCTAAAAATCTGCTTCTAAAAAAGTGAAGGGTTGCCTTAAAGAACCCCTATTTTATGCCTATAAAGCCACTAGAAAAACAATGACAGTCGTCATGTTTGATGTCTTAAAAGCTGCTTGTAAAACAGTTACGGGTCGCTAAAAAACACCCATATTTGGTGCCTAAAAAGCGGCTTGTAAAACAATGAGGGGTTGCTTAAAAAACACCCACATTTGGTGCCTAAAAATCAGCTTATAAAACAGTGACAGGTTGCTAAAAACCACTCAAAAAGTGGCTTGTGAAAAATTAACAGGACACTAAAACAAAACTGTTTTTGTTGTTTGTTGGTCTCAAAGAGTGGTCTGCTGCTTGGCATGCATCTTGATGTCAAGCTATCTACCAGCCCCTTCACCTCCCCTTCACAAAGTCATCTCATACACTATGTAACTTTAGAAATGTTTACATGATACATATGAAATATACAGAGGTAACGTATTTGTGTTTTCCAGAAATGTGCAATGCCAACATATTCTCTCGGTGACTGGCCTGCACGGCAATGTTTGAACTGTCATGTAAGTAGAGGCCTGACTATTGACTTAGTATCTTACCAATGGACAGGAGGAGCCAGGGACAAACTGCCTGTGATTAGAGGACAGCCCGATCTACCGTCTGAGCCCTAGCTGCCCCTGTCAAGCCCTTGCATACTTGGTTATCCAATACTATGTTGTTTCTCACAGGTTCTCAACCCACCTCCATGATCATCATTCATGCCTTTATCCATCCATTCATCCTCTCACCACCTCCTACACCCAGTTTTGTGCATACCTCTTCTATGTCTTCTCTATGATTTGGGTAGGAGCTACAATGAGGTGTGTAGATGTTTCAGATGCTCAGTTACGCTTGCAGAAACCTTTGAGCATCATCAGCATATTTTCCCATAAGTAGCAGTGAATGGAATTTGGTAAGAGAGGGTAAAAACATATTTCAGCATACACTACATGCACACAAAGGTTGTTAAAAAACGGTGATAATCTCCTTGCCCTATGGCAACACATATACACTATACTATTTCATTTGAATCAAGATATCCTCTGAAACAATGTTCATTCAGGCACATTTTCTCATTCCACAGGACGTGAACTTATAATGTGCTGTGGATCCTTTTCTTCCAAGAGAATTCTTTTCAGATAAAAACTAATTTGATAAAAGAGACAAATGTATTTCCTTCTCTGTTTGCGATCAGCTGTGCCAGCAGTGGGTCCAGAGTTTGGAGACGGAAGGTAATTCAAGCACTTCTTTGTTGACATGAGTCTCAGTGATCTGAGGGCATTAGGGAGCCCCCTGACCCCCTGCATATGCTGGAGAGTGCGATTTGGCATTTTGCCACATCAAGCAGCACCAGAGGCGTGCAGAGGGTTTACCCTTTTGTTTTGTGCAAAATGGCTTCCTGAGGCTGCAGTTTGTAATAACAAAGACAGTGAGCCCTGTCTGTGCGATATGACATGGCTGCCCGCCTCATCAGCCATCACTCCTCAGGGATTGGATCATATACAGTACAGTAGCAAGCTGGAGAGTTTTCTTCAATGAGCAATGAGGGATGAAAAAGACAAAAAAAAGTACGATCTCATACTGAAAAACTGGTGAGAGAAATTAGTTCCAGCACTGTCTTCCACAATATTACACTTAATTTTATTTTGTAAAACAGTGACATTTCTAACCACTGAGTTACAGCAAACAGAGCTTAATAAAAATTCACATTATATTATGTTTTTTTTTTTTTTAACCTCCACATTAGCCGTCATTATCTCTGTTTTGTTACAATAAGACCATGGCCCCATAACCCTAATGACTGTAACCCTATTTTATTATTAGCTGTATTATATTGTATCGTTTTATTCACCTATTATCTTATCTGGGTTTATAATGATTTTTTTTAACCATATAAACCCTCTTGGAGGTCATTTTAAACAAAACAAACTGGTTCCTGTAGAAACTTTTTAACAGTGAGTCCGCATTGTTACCCTTGTGCCCGCGCCCCTCTGAGCATTCTTAAAATTTGGTGTCTTAACCCTTACCTAACCCTAACCGGAACCCAAAAACATTGGTGATTTTATACAGTATCTCTTCAGTGAAATTTCACATGTACATAATTCCCAGATATGTCATATGTATAACTATTGTTATTCCAATTATGCATTCTGTGAAAAAAAAAGAAAGTCAATGAAAATTGTTCCATAAACTATTGAGAAAAGGTCACTTAGGGTTTGTAATAAAAAATAAATAAAAAGACAGACTATCGTGTAAATTTTAAAGCATAAGTGTTTTATTCATATACTGAACAAAGGTCAGGCCTATCACAACCTCAGTGGAGCAACCAAACCCCTACACCAGCCTTCATATTTCTCTGAAATGAGAGGCAGCTTGAACCTGTCCAGGGTCCATCACTGAGCTGATAATTCTCCTGCTATACTGTTATAATGACACATTAATCAGATTAATAGAACTATGCTTTAGGGAGGGAGACCTGTCTGTCATTCTCAGCTAAAAACACAGAAGTAAAAAAATGAAAGTAGCCTGAGGGTGAACCATCAAAGCCCTGATAAATCTGATTAAACTTCAAACGTAACAGCGAAATGCACAGATAGGAAATATTTACTTTCTTTTTCAAAAACCAGAAATGATAAAAGAAAGCCACATAGGCTAATCTGCTATAAGTGAATAGCTAGTAAAGCCATTCTTAAAAAACTCATATTTATGACAAACCGCTACATCCTTTAAATATGTTCACCCATGTGTTTTACTGGGCACACAGTGCTGCTGAATTTTCCTAACTCGCTGCATACTGTACAGCAGAGTTCTCTGAATGGGTCATTACATTAAACTATCTCTCATAATATGCATCCCACAGCCCCATACTGTACGCCCCGGAGCTGCCGACACAGAGAGGGAGGTCTAATGGTCTGCAGTATTAGTGGGTTAATTGCCATGTCCTGGTCTCCATTGGATTGTGAGCAGGGTGTTTTAGTTTAATTGTGAACCATCCTTTCCTGTAAACCCCCACACCGAGCAGCCTAGTGCATGGTGGGAGTATTAAGTGGTGAAGATGGTCTTCATGATGCACTTGAGGCAGCTGACCCCCCCTTGTATGGCGATGTTGGTAGAAGACTACCACCTACTGGCACTATAATAAAACTAACCTCACCTCAATGATAATAGAGCAATGGATTCCTTATAAAACTCAGGCTTCATAATAATACAGTAATAATTATTTTATACATTTTCAGGTGTTTATTTTTGCAAAAAAAAAGAAAATTTAACTTTCAATTTGGGGTTGTCTGACCCCACTATGGATACTAACACCCATGCCACTTAAAGAGAAAACAAAATTATTTGGAATGCAGCAAGTCTTGAGAGTAGAGTGATGGCATATCTGTATTTTTATTGGTTATTGCATACGTGTGATGTAAAAAGTCATATTGTTTCTACTTAATTGAGATGAATCACACTTCATTTGCATTTAAAACTCAAACAAAACCAAACAAATGGTCCAAACCAATGCAAGCAAGAAGCCAACCCCAAAGCACTTAATATTTTATTGTCTATATGTGCTTTATTACATATATTTAGTCCCCTTTGGAGCCTTTCTGTATTTCTGTAAAAACAGACACTGAATCAGTCCTTCGGTGATTAACATGTGAACAAAGAAATCAAGCTGACCCATAAGCATAACCTCAGTTGTGGTCCTTTTCCTTAACCTTGACTGACTGCACAGGAAATTTACATTTTAATGGTTTACACTGCTCAGTGGCCTCTGCATCAGAGCATCAGAGTGAAAGCTCAGCTGAAACTGCGGGTGACTGCTCCCAAACGACCCACTGAGACAAACCAGCTCCCAACTAAAAGCAGGCACAAAAACAAAAACCTTGACATGGTCATGAAACCTCTTGGCTACACTTCATATGACAAAGTATTATTAGATTTATGTGCAATATTTAAGATTGTACCTTCACTCTCTTGCACAAAACTAATGGACAGGCCAAATGCAACCAACCCCAATCAGTTGGATTAATCCCAGTGGATCCCAGATAGTCTTTTTTTAATCCAGATGATGTTTTGTTTTTGTAATGGAAAGTTGTTTGAGTTTAGGTTAACATCTGCAGCCAAGAAAGTGTAGCTAAGAAGTCTGACTTGTGTTGTGTGGAGAACCGAGATTAACATAACATTCAGTAAACCTAAATCCTGCCATATTTAAAAGAAACTACTTTGAGACAGACTCTTCTCCTACAGGACCCTGTTTGGAACGGCTAACAATACGGTTTAGACTCAGTACAGTCTAAACTTAGTGCTACTTTACCAGACATTTCTGTACATTATCGACTGCCTTTCTCCATGTTTAATTTAACTTTGAATTGTATTTTTGTATGTAGTGAGTACGACTTCAAACAAAAATGAGACAGGGATTAGTTGTATACACTGTATGATATTCTGCACAAATAATATGATGAATGTAAACTAAACTGTAAGCCAACCTGAATCTCATTCCTGTGTAGTCAAATATTGACGCTTTGTTACACCCGTTTGCGTCTCCAAGCAAGGCACAGGGCATTATGTATGTATGTATGTGATGCACAACTGAAACACAATGTTACCTTTTTTAATATTGTGAAACATTCACTAGGTGGGTTTCCATTACAGATTTGTGCAAAAATTGATATTGCACAAATCAACATTTTCAAAATGTTGGTAAAACACAATTGCGAGATGACTGTGGCCACATATGAGGGATTTCTGGAAGGTCATAGTCCACGATTTCACAGTGGAATTGTGGATTCAAAACTTCTGTATGATCTGCTCAACTTTATGTGATGCAATAACACCTCTTGTAGCGTCTGCTACATCATGCCAGTTTCTAATGACAAGCACATACTCATAACATCATGTGACCTATAAAAGCGGAAAAAAAGAGTTCCATTGCAGTTTTGTGAAATATGACCTTTTCAAATCGTCTGAAATAACATCTGTTTTTGTGAAATTGATGTGTTTCTATTTGGTGTATTTTAAATTAGCAATCTCAATTTAGGCAATTTGAGGGTTAATGGAAACCCACCTGGTAGCAACAGTACTATAGCACAGTGCAGAGTGGCTTTATAGTTCTTTGCAGCTATATTATGCTCTGGATGTCTTATACATCTCCTTAAACCTGGGTATATTTAATTTTCTGAGGTGAGGCGTGTTTTAATTTCTCTGAAGTGTGTTTTTGAAACATGACACCATCACTCAATAATGAGTCAATGACAATACTTTAAACAACAATTTACTTTATTATTAATCAGAGGATTATAGATATTTGAAGGTGATTTGGTTTCCTGGGAGTGGTTGCACCAGCATGGATGCTGAAATAAAGATGTGTTAGAGTATAAAGGATATGCGCAAAGGATATACGGGTCTATCTACAAATTCAACACAAGCAGATGCACCAAGACAATGTGACCCAAAGTAAAAACCTGTATGTTACATGAGGATTTATTTTGCACACTTCAGGGTTTTAATTGCTGAGCTGCAATGCGGGAATCAAATTGAATCATGCCATTACTTTATGTTTTCACTGGCTTTTATCTCAGGGTCTGCTAATGCTGAGGTGCAACTACTCTTTGGAACATACACAAATAAACAAATTGCTACTTATCCTTTGAGGCAGACTCTACAGTGTGATATGACAACAAAGTTATACACAGCTGATGGGTCCCAAACCAAGTTGGAACCAAACATCAGCTCATAGTAAAGTACCCGGCATCAATTGTACTTGTTTCTAGAAGAGAAACTGTATGATGGAAAACACTAAACATATTGTGAAGAATTTCAGGCCTTAATGCAAAAAAAAAGTTGAACAAAAGATTCAGTTTTACAAACATTGTTTTACGTGTGATTTCTCAGGTTATAGTCATTCGTGAGGCACTCATATTGGACAGGCAGTTTATTTACAAATAGCAGATTCATACACACAAAGAAAAGAAAGTAACAATGGGAAAATTTCCAAAGAATGTTGGGTGATGGAGAAAATGTTTCCAACAGATCTCAACAATCAAAATCATTTCCCTCAAAGTCTGTCATTGCTACTGGATCAAGAAGTACTCAAAAACATACAATCACCAACGGTCATCACCATTTTACTTTATAAAAATATCACCATGGTGATCCACAGATTCACAGATTTGACCGTGGAAGGGAGGACATATTTACAGTAATCCACACCAAGGGAAGATGAAAGGAAATCATTTGGGAACGAAAATGTTGGAGGAAAAAGATGAGCAGTGCAGAGAGGGTTCCAAAAGGCAAAGCTTGAGCAATTCTTGCTTTAAGGTCTCTAAATGGACACCTCTTAATCTTTTTCATTTGTCCTGTGAAGACCAGACAAATAAAGCAGTTAAAAGGGAATCATAATGATGGAGGACAGAACGAATTGTGATGCACAAATAAACATTTAAAATAGAGTCAGATTAATTTAAATTAAAACAAACATAAATACTTCATAATTGACGGTATCTTTCTGACTAACATGCATGTGTGAGTTTGATAGAGACAATCATCTACCCTATTGTGTTGGTATAATAATGATTTTTATCAGTTAGGGGTTTTTTGTTTTGTTTTTTAAATTTTTTCAGTGCTGTGTTGTGCATTTTTTATAGACCTAAAATCAGAAAACGTACACAAACAATTCAGTATGAACATGACATAAACTGATAATAACAATAATGAACAAATAATTACATTATGATAATACATATTACCGGATATGTTAAGTTGAACCACTATTGGTTTCCATTATCAATTATAATCAATACATACCAGCTGAAAGGTTATATACATCAGTATTCATCTAATCTTATTCTGATTCGTTTTCCCAATTATTTCCTGTCCTTTCTACATTTATTGATCTTTTGGCAACCTAAAATTAATATTTTCTTTAGAAACAAGCCTGCAATTTACCTGCATCATAGACTCCTGCCTGTAACTCCCAATATATGTTTGTGGATCTGAGATTTCTGAGGTTTGTTTGTTTTATTTAGTTTATTTCTGTTTCTAGTGTTTGTGTGTTTGTCCTATGTTGTTCTTGTGGAAAATAAGAACATTAAAAAAGTATATTTTAAAATAAGAACCATGCAAATACCAAAATAATAGGTTATATATCATAAAGTAAAAGTACTGCTAATGTTTATTTAAAGACACTAATAACACAATATGACCAATTTGCATATGTTACAATCACACATATACAATTGTTATTGTACTACAGTAGCACAACATAATGAACTGTATTGAAATGTTAGACTGACAAGAGACTAAAGGTCCAGTGTGCAGGATTTAGTGGCTTCTAGCAGTAAGGTTGCAAACTGAAACATTCCAATGTGCCACCATGCTGGCTGACATGAAAAACATGAATGATACTATCTAAAGTCAGTGTTTGGTTTGTCCACTCTAAGCTACTGTAGAAACAACATAGTGGACTCCATGAAAGAGGATCCGCTCTGTATGTAGATATAAACACCCCATTCTAAGGTAACAAAAACAAAAGTTCTTATATTCTGGTAAATAAATAATATTGAAAACATAGAATAATATATACTTTTTGTTTTTGCTAAATACAAGCACCTAATTCCTACACACTGGACCTTTAAAGGGGGATCAAGGAGGTTTAAGTTTAAAAAAAAAGAAAAAAAGAAGATTTAGAAAAAAAAGTCAGTGTTTTCATTCATGCAATAGCTCTTGAACTCCTGTAAATATTTAGTTTAATTATTTTTGGTGTAAACAAACACGTTTTGTATTTTAAGAGGCCACAGTCTACATAAAGTGCCAATTGAAGCTCTGCAGTGACACCAGATGAGAATATGTGACAGGCTGGGAAATATAGTTCAAACTACATGGCAGAGAAGTCAGGTGACAGTGAGTGAGACGTGCTCTCAGCGTCAGAAGGAGATCTCACCTTATAATTCTTCAGCACTTCTGCCAAAGTGGACAGACTGACAGCCTTTAGTATCTAGAGTGAGACTGCCAGTGCTGAAGGAGCAAAAAGACGAGAGGATGCTCGAGTTACAATTGAGACCTGCACATGAAACGAATACTGTACGAGGGATAGCTCACTGAGATTACATAGAAACCTATGACTCTATGATGCTTGGCCCTATGTAGATGTGCAGAAGCTTTTAATTTCAAATAAATAACATTTATGAATTAATAATACTGTATTTGTTGTTGTTTAATAAAAAAACAGTTTCATAAGTGCAGTAGAGAACTATACATTCATATGACAGGGGTAAAAATGACAAACCACAATGTGAATGATGCAGTTTAAATCGAACACATCATTTAAAGTGGATGAAGTACAGACATCCAGGATGCAAAATGACCACTGATCACAAAATGAGGTGAGAAAAAATGTCCGTCTTGAATATTTCTAATAAGAAACATCAAGACCATTTGCTCCTGCTTGAAGACTGATATAGGGATGAAAGATGAGGTGTATGGCGTCCTCTGCTGGTGATACACGAGATGACGACAGGATGACAGCCAGATGGGGAAGGATCAGGACAATACGCTGGTGTTCTGTGAATCCACGTCTTGCATGCTCATGACATCTGTACTTACTCCGCTTTCATATATAGGGTTGTCGAAAGCAGACTCCTCTGTCATGTTGTCATACGGTGGCGAGGATGACGGCATTCTGATAGTCTTCCCTTGGAGTCTGAGTAAAGACATCAGGAAAAGGGAACATTCTGTTAAGGCTCATTTAATCCCAAATGAAATTAAAAACTGTTTTAAGTTTTTACCACTTACTTTGCAAAGTAGACATAAATACTGAGGACAACCACCAAGATTATTGCAGTTGGGATAAAAACTGCAAGGGCAATGTTGGTTCCCTCCATGCTATAATCCATATTAACAACTAGAGGGATGGGGAGAAAAAGCACAAAAACAGGAGTTATTTCTGTGAAATATGCACAAAGAAAAATCAATATTGATTCTGCAGTGTTTCCAAACATGACTCACCGTCTAGCCTGCGTTCGTTCACATACTGAGTTGAGGATGCTAAAAGGACACCATCGCAGTCAATAATTGTGTAACACAAAGCACAGTGCAAATATTACACTTATTTTAAAAAAAATAAGAACAAAGTCATTGCATTCACCAACATTTACAAAATCATTGAGTAAGGGCCAAAAAGAGTTTATGCAAGGCAATATTATTTCATTCTATTACACTTGTGTTTTTTGTCATAATTAATGTTTCAATTCTTAGTTATGGCTCAAAACATCTTTTGGTGAGGTCACCATGACCTTGAGTATTGACAACCAAATTCTAAGAAGTTAACCTTGTACCAGATTGGATTTTTGTGCCAAATTTGAGAATATTCCTTTAAGGCCTTTTCAAGATATCTCGTTCACAAGAATAAAATGGTGCAAGGACCACCAAAGTCTAATAAATTCATTGTTGAGTCCAAGTGGATGTTTGTGCCAAATTTGGGCATAATCCTTCTAAGGCCTTCTTGAATTTTAATGGTCACAGGAATGACATGGATGCAAGGTTACAGTGACCTTGACCTTTGACCACCCAACTGTCATCAGGTCATTGTGAGTCTAAGTGGACATTTGGCCTAGATTTGAAGAAATTCCCTTATGGTGTTCTTGAGATATTGCATTCACAAGAATAGCACAAATTGATGGACAGAAAGGACAGACAAACAACCCCAAAAAATATTGGCTTTGGCCACACCTGTCACTGGTTCTAAGGCACAGAAAACAAAAAAGGTTTCAGTCTGTGGCCATGGTTTACCTTTGCAGGCGGGTGGAGTGCTGTTCCACTGTGACGGGTGTCCAGGGATACAGTAGATGGTGGCATCACCCTGCAGTTCATAGCCTAAGTGGCAGGAGAAGGTCAGCTTCTCTCCTGCTTGGTAAAAGGCCTTTTCAGCACTTTGCACACTGGTGGAAGCGGCGCCAGGGTTCCTGCATGGCTCGTACTTTTCAGCTGAGATACAGGACAATATCTTACATCACAAAAATATTCTTTTGCATCAACAGTAAAACATGGACACCCATATGAACACATAGACCTTTTATTCTGTATGTAGAAGTAAGAATTAGTATATGTGGATTAGCTGCAGTTTGTCAAGCATATAATAGTAGTAGCACGATATTAGCAGCACAATTTTAGCACAACAGCAACATTAAAGCTCTGTGGTGGATGTGTGTTAAGAATGTTTGTGACCATGCATATGTGTGTTTCTAACTCATGGAACTTACGGACACACTTGGGCAGCCTCTCGTTCCACTTGGGTGTGGCTGAATCTCGGTTGTAGCAGGTGAGGATGCCGCTGCCGGACAGGATGTAGCCTTTATTGCAGAGAAACTGCACCGTCGAGCCAACGGTGAAACGAGCGCCTGCGATCACCTTGTGACTGTGCTCCACATTTCCAGGGTCCTGACATGTAATAACTGGTAAATCACAGAAACAAATGATGAAGATTATTTGTCATCATTCATGCCAGTAGATATGCAATTTAACAGTGCAATTATGACAAACAAGAACAGGTAAATTCCTTTCAGGTGCCTCAAAGACCTTTTGAGAAGAGACAGACTTTTTATTCAATTTTATTCATTTTTTAAATCTTTTTTTTTCCAGGCTTGTAGAGCCAATGCTGGCAAATGATCAGATTCAGCTCGGATTTGTGTCTCCCTATGGAGACTTTACACAACTCTTCACATATGCAGTAGCTCTCCTCAAGACCTGTTATTGACTTTAGGGTGTAAAATCTTTCCCCTTAAAGTTCACAAATCACAGTTACAACCTCTACTACTAAGAAGGGTCATGGGCAAAATGCCAGTTTATTATACAGCCGAAAAGACACCACAGATTACAGGGGCTTGGAAACTCACAGACAACACTAGCTGCCAGTGTTGGCTGATGTGAATCAGTACCTGAAAATTATAAAATACAATGTTTTCCCCTGTATCATCAATCTCAAACAAATTTGCTTTGATTAGTTTGTCTTTCAAAAACTGTGTTTATACTGTATACAACAGTGATTCCTAACTGGTGGGTCGTGGTCCAAAAGTGGGTTGTAGGTGCATTCTGAATGGACCACAAGTAACTGAACATGTTAAGTTTGTAAAAAATACTCTTTTATATGAAGTACAGTGAATTTCTGGCAAAAAGCTTTTATTTTTGAAGCGCTGTCTTTTTAATCCTTGCAATATGTATTATTTCTTTGCGTTCTAAACCAATGTGTTATTTACATTTTGCAAAATAAAATTGAATACGTGGTAATTTATGATGTGTGGACCCTGAACTAATGACTCAGTGACTGGACCAGTTGGGAATCACTGGAATACAATTTGCTTTCCATTATTGTAACTGATTACATATTGTTGTCTTTCTTCTTGGTGAATGATCATTTGTTATTGTGGTCCTTATTACTATCTAATCCAGTGCTATTTATTTTATGGGCCAAGAGCCTAATCTGGCCTCGTACAGGGTGCCAGGGGGCCATTGAACCATTTTCTAATTCACAATCAAAATAAACTATTCACACTGGGAATTATTTTTGTACTTTGAATGTAATAATAGTGCCTGAAAAAACATCCAAAAATGAGCTTATTTATTTATTAATTGACTGACTGATTCATTCATTCATGTATTCATTATTTATTTATTTTTTAAAAAAAGGGCTGGGATGATCCCAGACAAAGGCCTGGGCTAAGCCCCAAATGTCCTCAAATCCAAGAAGCACCTCTGCTGCACCTGACTTGTGCAAGGCTGCTACAACTGAATTTTCTTCTTCGCAAGGATGAGAGAGACAGCAAACATCAAACGATTTAAAACAAGCAATTAATTTATTATATATACTGAGAAATATTAATATTTGCTTATGAAAAGGCCCCCTGTCTCCTATTATTTTGCAAAAGTGGCCCCCAAGCAAAGCAACTTCATTATCCCTGATCTAACCCATAAAAAACTGCAACTGTCAGCTGACTTTAAAGAGCTCTCACAAATTTACCTTCTACTCAATGGACTCAACTTATACATGCAGCAAGTGGCTTCTGTGTGATTGTGACTAAATGGCTATTCTCAAAGCGAGTGACCATCAAAGTCTAAACGTCTTGATTACATGGATATTGATGACAGAAAAAGAGAATATGACTGTTGAGGTTGCTCTCTGAACAAAACATGAGGTTTTATGTATTTCCTCTCACCTTCTTGACACTTTGGCACGTCCCCGCTCCAGGTGAGATCCCACTGACACATGAGGATCTCAGAGCCTACCAGCTCAAATCCGGGGTAGCACTGGTAGGTGACGACGGTGCCGTGGATGAGGTCAGGATGGGACGTGCTCTTCCAGCCGTTGGTGATCTCCGGCAGCTCAGAGCAGGTGTCGTTCCTTGGCACCTCTGTTGGCGGTGGAGCAGTTATGTTGTTAGGCAAGAGGAGAGACAGAGCAGGAAATGGAAAAAATTAGAGATCCTATTTATTTTGACTCAGTGAGGCGACACAATGGTGCTGGAAACGCAGAAATAATGTGACAAAATTTCCTATGTAATGCTCATTCTTTGTTAATGGACACGTAATGAGGATGCTCAAGGAAATCCTTAAATTTGATATATAACAACCCCCTCTGCAGGGAATGAATACATACTGACAATAAATTGTCAGTTCTGTGCGCGCTAAACAGTAGCAGTTTGGGAGGACAATGTAAATAGAGGCTTGTGATGTTTGCTGGGAGGAACATAGCATGTGGTTTGGCACTCTGTGCCTCCCTAAATGCAGCATGCAGGGCCAGGAACACAAAGCATTGAGCCAAACCAGCTGATGTTGAAGTGTACCCTATTATTTTGTTTCCGTTTGTTGTTATCTCATCCTGTGCACCTGGGATAAGCCAGGAGACAGACACAGGCACATTAAGAAGAGAAAAATTGAAGCAACAGCAGAACAAATGCAACTTCTTTTTGTAACGGTAACCTGCTGAGTTATACATACAAGTAACATTTTACATTACATGTTTGGTACCAGTTTTTGGGTTTCTTGTCTGTCTTGCAATGGTAATTTTACACAAAAGTTTATCATGCATTTACTTCTAGAAGAAAGCAATGGACTGCAGTTAACCAGAGATGGAAATTAAAGGGCGACCAGTGTTTTTTCAACCTGGACCCTATTTTCTTATATGTTTTTGCATCGAACTGACTAATGGGAACAACAGTTTCTTAAATTGCTCCATTACTGAGTGAGAGGGCAGCATCCTGCTGTGGCAAAATAGACTTTAATGTGATCCTTACAGGTGCACCATGAATTTACATCAGCTAAAAGTGCTTGTTTTTGTTTTTTCAGGTTCAGATGGCTGTTTTAAGTGTCTGCCAACATTATTAAAGGTTTCTTACAGATGTTGATCTCTTTGTGAAAGAGTAAGATCCTTTTTGTTTAATCAGAAACAGCACTGCAACCACTGTTGCTAATGCTACCAGACTCCATTTGAATAAAGAGTAATTTTATCATTGCAAAAAACACCTCATTCAAAGTCAGCAGAAGCAAAATGAAACTCACAAAAACTGTATTGGTTTGCCTTTTACTCTTCAGACATTCGCCAACTTTGGTTTGGTTGGAATAAACTCTTATTTTAACCAGTTAGACGTGAAAATATGCTGACTTTATACATGCTTAAAGTACTGTTTATTTATATTGGGTCTGGTTTGTTTGGCAATGACAATATCAGGGCCATCTCTGGCTAATCAAATAAGTCTGTTTTTGTAGGGTTCTTTCCATAATGTTTTTATACTCTTATAAGAACAATCTGAACCTCTTAGTGGCAAAAAAGCACTTTTAGTGGACATAAATTGATGGAGTTCAATTGCCTTTAGGGACTACATTGCCGCCAGTTTCAACGCTGCTAGTTGTACCGGTTTTGCTCATTACTAGACCTGTTTTTAAAAAAAAATGTTGTTCCCATTCATCACTTGGACACAAAAACATGGGGATATAGGGTCAAGGTTGGAAAATAATGATGCTACCCTTTAAGTTAAAAATCCTACTTTATTCAAGAAAAGAAGAAAAATACGGACACAAAACCATTCTTACCAAAAAAGTGGACTACAAAGCCATTGTTGTAACCATAGATGTTGGTGGCAGGATCGGACTGAAACTGAACAGTAACATCAGCCATGGAGGTATAGAGCTTGAAGTGTGGCCGTGTGCCGCTGTATTGGCCCAGGATGTTCGCTGTCAGGTCATCTCCATCATAGAAGGTCAACAGGTCGTTCTTACCAACATGGAGACTAGAAAAAAAAACATAACATTTTTTTACATGTTTTACAAATGATACAAACAAAGGTTTTCATATAGAATACCACTATACAGAAGGCCTCAGGTCTTAGTCATGTGGTATATTTGCAGTGTATGTGCTCAGAGCCTCAACAGTTAAGTGACTGGTATATTTCCTGGCTGATGAAAGCAAAAGCTGATGGCAATGTCAGCAGTACTTGAAACATATTAATTCTGTTTATACTGGATGGATCTGATGTGAAGTAAACACTAAATTATTCATGATGTATGTGTCTTTGTGCCACACACTGGTCTCATGAATATGTACTGAAGTGTAGATTTGCAACACATGAGCATAATATAATATTATCCTTTGGGTCACTAGACAAAAAAAAATCTGCAACGCATGACAACCAGGATCATAGAAAAATAATAAGTGTAAAAGGCCCCATGATAAATATCCAATAAATAATATAAATGTTAGCTATAATGTGTATATAAAATTAAATATGAGGCAGGCGCAGTTAGAAAGAATCTCTGCTGTCATTTATTAACTTGAGAATGCATTAACCTTTTCCATTTGGAGATTCATATGTCTTTACCCCTTTAAAGAACATCAGTAAAGCTTGACATTTATTCACACAGAGGGGATGGAGAATGTGACCAAAAAAAAACACAAGCCACATAAATTGCAGTTCCATGCTGATATAATAAGCAGCAGAAAGTCACTATTTATGTGCCTTAAGGCGGGTGTCAAACCAGCAGTGCAGATTGGCTGTATGATTGTTTTCTGTTATATTACTTAACGGTAATAATGGCACAATGCTATTCTTCATACATGTCACAGATGGGAGCATTGCTTCTGTAGCTTCAAATCTCCAGCCCCCTGCATAAGCTCTTCACCATTATTTGCTGTGCGTGATCTAGCAATGATCCAACTATTTTCAAGAAACCAGTATTTTCCTAAAAATGGTAACAGATAACAATCCCCCCGGCTTTTCCACATCTCCCTGCACAATTTGCATTAATGCAAATTGCAAGCTGCAATGCCTGAAAGTCATATTTCCAGCTCGTCTCTCAGCTGAGATCGCTCCCTGCTCTCAAATAATATGTCATTGTCTTTTTCCCCGTATTTATCCCTCTTTGACAAATAGCTCTGCAAAACATCTGCTGTCATTTCACCTATTCATCTGCAATCCTTTTGTTATGACAAATGCTTTTATGGACTTGCAGAAAATTCTGTGATTAGTTTAGGTCAAATTTTTTTTAAAAAAGCTAAATTTTTAATAAGTGAATAAATGTGGGTTCTGAGGCAATTGGCCTTTCTCTGATGCAATCCTAGAAATGCTGCAGTAAAAAAAAGAAAAAAAACTGCATTCGTGACGATAACACAGTCTTTCTATTTCAGTTGTGTTGTGTCAATAAAATGGGAACACACAGCACCTGAGAGACAGAGAGGCAGACAGGTGATTCTAATCAGTGAGGCCACAGGGCAATCTGCAGGAACATGGAACTAGATTCTATAGATAGGTCAATCTCTGTCAATAAAGCCTACAAACATTCTTATTTCAGGAACCAACAAACTCAAAAAAAAAAAAAACATAGAGTAAAAATCAGTAGAAAAGTAGAGCGAGAAAAACATGAAAACAATGCATATATATCAATTTAAATTATTTTAGCCACAATTTTCTGTGCTCACACAGTGCACTGTTATAGAAGACTATACAAAGTCTGAACTTAACCGGAACTAACATTATTAAACATGATTAATGTATATTAATGTCTATATAACGAAAGGTATGATGACTGGTATGTCAGCAGTATACAAACCTAAATACACAATATCAAAACGTGTCATGATGGGGTTTCATAAACACTTATCACTTAAATTTCAAATAAAGTGCATTAAACAATTACAAATTTAACTGTACTAATTTTTCCCTTTTCCAAAGAGCCCTGGCTGTTTTTTAAAGTTTTGCAAAATAATTGAGGATGTATTAAGTTGCCAAAAATGGGTATGTTACCTTGAGACAACATGGCACTACAGAGGGGTAAAATATGTCAAAATGCTAAGTGTACAGCTAAATACAATAATGTATCCCCATCAAAGTAGCGAAAACTATTTTTGCATGCTAAATGACATTTTAAAAGACAAACTAAGGAAAAGACTGTGTTTGTCACTATTGTCCTCTGAATTAATGAGAGTGAAAGGTATCGCTATGGTGTGAACGCATAAAAATCAAAGAACACTGTCTTTAAATGTCAAATTCCACTTTCTGTACAGTTTTTCTGTGATTGTTATTCTCTTATTCTTATGTTTATCAATTTTAACCTTTAAAATATGGACATGTGGGCCTCTTTACTGAATGAATGACCTCTTTAAGAGCTCTAGGTCTATGTTCATGTTGATTGCTCTGTGAGCTCACTGATTTACATCACCTGTCTGACGCATTATAAAGATGATACTGCAGTGAGTTCGGCTTCTTTCCTTTGTGCAGAAACACTGACAGACTTCACATGAAAAGCTTGCATTAGTATTTAGATTGAGGCTCTTTCTACTTTTTTTCTGGCATTCTCAGGTTGCCCGTCCACAAGACTCAACCACTGAAGATGAGATTTGAATATGCATAGGCTAACTTAATTGCTGGAGCTTTGCTGGAGCAAATGCAGTCGTAGGAGCCTGTGATTGTCACAGTTTCGTGATGATAGAAGGAAACAAATGACCCGAGTCTGTTTACCTCTTATTCACAACCTCCCCCACAGAATTTCCACATTACTGCTAAGTAGAAACAAGCATGCTAATAAAATGCACGCACTTCAGCTTTATTCCCCAACACTAGGAGCTAATTTCAGCATTTGGCATCCAGCATTAACCAACGATTTATATAATTAGACCCACAAGGTGTGTATTCATGGACCACTAGTTGAGGCAAGCAAGTCCTCGAAGGCAGCATTTTAGGACAAAAACATGGCCAGAATGATTGGTTTCCACTGTCTGCTTGTGCAATGTGCCAGTGTTGAAATTTGGAAAAAAAAAATTCTGCCTCTCCTGACAGACACAAATAATAGATGCCAGCTGCATGAATGGGAGTGAAATGAGGTGCTGAGTGACAAGGTACTCCCTCTGGTTAGTTGGACAGCTACAGGGACAATTTACACCTCCATGTTCTCCAACAATCAGCGACTGTGGTGAAAGTGACAGGTATGACAATGCCAGTTTTCATTTCCAAACTGCCATGAGGACACTTCATGCATAACTAGAAAAGGTGCATCTTAAAATGACTTTTTAAAGTGTGCCAAAACAGAAGGAAGTCAACAAGATAAATGATCAAGTTTCAAGTTGTAGGCTTCTACATTTTTTGCCAAACAAAATCACCAGAAAAAAAATGTTGGCTTGTGTTTTGCTGCAAACCATGTACATAAGATTAGCACTTTATTAGGTTTAAGCACAAAAAACACTGAGCATGGCTCAGAAAAGATCATAATTTGGCTTATAATATGGAAATGCAGCAATGTCTTGGTAGAAAACAATTGTTTTTTGTGGCACTATTCCCTCTGCAAAAACACAGACTAGATGTTAAAAAAACACCCACATTTGGGGGCTAAAAAGCCACTGGAAAAATAGTGACAGGTCCCTAAAAAACACGCTCCAGTGCTGCTGGACAAACATCCACAGGTTACTGAAAAATAAACCACATTTATGTCTTTAAAACCACCAGATAAACAGCTATGGGTTGTTACAAAACACCCAAGTTTGGGGCCTAAAGAGACACAGTGAAACTGCCACAGGGTTGCTAAAAACTGTTTGGGGTTTTAAAAACCTTAGATAAAACATACACGGGCAGCTCAAAAACATCCATGTTTTGGGGGGGGGGTTAAATGTCACAAGAAAAACAGCCAAGGGTCCCGAGAAAGCACACCCACATCTGGGGCAGTAAAACAGCCACAGGTGGCTAAACAACCAAATGTTTTAAGGCTAAAAAGTCTCAGGGAAAACAGCTATAGGTTGCTCAACAAACATCAAGCCAGGTCACGAAAAAACACCCATATTTGGAGCTGAAAATATGCTAGAAACACAGCAAGGGGTTGCTAAAAAATACATTTGGGGACTTTCAAGCCACTGGAACAGCCAAGGGACACTAAAAAACCCCACTTGTGTGTCGAAGCTGCTAGAAACACAGCCAATTTTCACTAAAAACACTAAAAAGTTGCTGGAAAAACAGTGATAGGTTGCAAAAAAAAGCAACTGGTTTTGTTGTTTTGGGGACTTGAAAAGTGGTCTACTACCATTCCCTCCACCTACCCATGACAATTCAGCTCATATACTATGTTACTTTATATAATTCATGTAAGCTTAGTGAAAATGTGACATATGCACATACATTGCACAAATGTACTTGGCTTTCTTTGCTGTATATTTTTTCCTCCTTTTTGAACCGTATACTCCTGGAGGAGATGCACCCTACACGCTCTCAGTGACTGCATGGAATGACAGATGACAGCTATTTGTATTAGTAGTAGGAGTATTCGTGCAACAGTTGCCACAATAAAATATGGGTGAAGTCCACAGAGGAAAACCACTGCCAAATTGTTTGCATCTTTTTCTATCACCACATATCACACTTCGCTTCTATTCAAGCTCTATCCTCCACCTGCTGCTCATGTCAACAAGGCTATCCCCCCTTATCATTGCACTGTATTTCACCTTATCTCCTCCCAGAAGTGTCCCTGCATTTAGACTACCCTAGAAGGAGAGATGTGCTACTGTCAGTTGGCAATCGTACCGTGTGATTACCTCCAGTCTCTGCATTTCATCGGACTCAACGCAAAAATACAGCACCTGCTGCTCCGTTTTTGCTTCACGCTGTACAGGTTAAGTCATTTTCTGAAGGGTTTCCACATGGCACTATTTCTTCAATACTTTTACTGAAGTGAATTCTACCTTTCTGCATACTGGTGTATGTTATCAACACTACAATCTGGAATCTTTAGCTTGTTTCACTAATATGATGTGGTGGTAGAGCTCAGTATAGTGGTATATTAGAAACATGTTTGTATCATGTTTGTATCTTCATCATGCAGAGATCACAAAGTTAAAATCTGTCTTCACACTTCCTGGTGTCTCGGGCCTCTTTCTCTTTCATGTAAAATATTTTGGCTCTGCCATCCCACACAATGTAAGGCTGACTTCACAGCCATATCTAAAAACATCAGATTTATAGTGGAGATCATTGGCAAATGCTTGCCCACTTGACATGCTGCGACCTTTCCTCTTGTCTGGGTTCCTAAATAGTCTCCCCAGTCACTCAAACTCATCAACGATGCTGCAGTCAACCTTGGTTTTAAATTTTCCCTCTGACCCCATCCATTTGCTCCACTGTCTGCCTGAAGTGCTTCTTTAAACATCCTGGTGACAACACAAAAGAGTGCCAAACACACAGTGCCTCTAGTCCAGACTTACACAGCGCTCTGTGGTGACTCACTGCAGGTCGCTCAGCTGCCTTCTCTGTAGCAACCTGGCAATCAGTCCATCCAAATGTCATCCCATCTGGCCCCTTTAATGCTTTCCCCTCCAGACAGGAAAGCTGTCCCTCCCTGCGCTGCGTTGCAAACTGATAACTAATCTTCTGAAGACATTTTTAATCCGTCTCCTGTGTTTCTTTGTTCATCTTTCCCTTCCATTTTAGAGAAACATCAATGTTTATCTGTCTACTGTCAGGGTACTACAGTTATTTTATTCTTTGTTTTATTTTAAAAGGAAAGTTTGCCACCAAATTAAAAAGAAAATCACATTTTTCCTCTTAGTGTTAGTGCTGTTTATTGTTCTAAATAGTTTTGGTGCGGGTTTCAGAGTGTTGGAGATACTGGCTGTAGTGTCTCACAAATATAATAGAGCTAAATGGCCTTTGTTTTGTGGTGCTCGAAGCGAGAACAAAAATAAAAATAAAAATAAAAAATAATAATGATAATAATAATAAATACAGGTAGCCAATCCAGCCACTCAAACTTTGTATAAATAAGGAAGTAAATTTTAAAAAGCCTTTAGCATTGAGGCTGAATCACTGGAGTCAACGTGTTTTGACCACTGTAGGGCTTTAAAAACAGAAAACTGTGTGTGGCTTCATCTATACAGTAACAGGAACCAATGGGATGCATCACATGACCCAGATAATAACACGAAAGGTGTATAAAAAGAGAAAACCCAGAGAAAATGTCTAAACAACATGGATGTAAGATATAAAAATCCATATAGGATTCAAGCTGTGAGAAAATAGTGAGGCCAAAAAATATTCCTCATGTGCTCCTCCTTGGCAGAGCTGTAACATTATCTAGCTCAATGGTGCTGGGTGAGCTAGCAGTAGATGCATGCTTCCTCCTGCGCTGTGGTGTGGTTGGTGGGTGTAGTTCGGTAGTAAGAAAATAAGTTCCTACATGAAACTTCTCACGAGATCTGTGGATAATCTTGAGTATCTGGGTCATGATTTCTGAAAAGAGAAATTGCTGTTGAGTTTTAAAAGTTCTTTCTGGCACTTTAAGCACTACAAGCAGTGGCACATGAGTGCCATCTCATTCCATTGTTTGGAGAGAAGGCATCTCCACAGCCGATCACTCACAACACTCAGCAACTCACACCAAAACAATCTAGGTTTATAAATAGCATTACAGGTAAGATAAAAATATGTATTTTTGGTTTTGAAATGCAGCTTTGGTGACAGTCACTCTAATGCTGTATATAGCTTTAAATAAGAACATAAAACTGGCAACCAGAGAGACAAATGCTGAAATTAGCTCCTAGTGTGGGGGAATAAAGACTTACAAAAGTAAGTATTGGCACTCATCAATCAACTTAAAAACAATCACAAGCTTTGACTCTTGTCCTAATCTGTGATTGGACAGAGCCTGAAATGCTAACTAAGACTATTGTCAGCCTCAAACTACTAATAGCCAAAGTGATGTCAAAATGGTGTTTGTCAGGGTGTAAGACTGGCTTTTAACAAGTCTAATGCTCATGGGGAAAGGATGCACAAGCTTATTTCAAAACAATTTAAAGGCAACACTTAAGAGTTGTCCTATTCTATTAAATGTCTCCTTCATTGACGTGACTTGGCTGTTTGCAAAGTTCCGAGGATCTGTTTTGAAACAGGACTTTTAAAGAATTTCAGACATTTCCTCTGCATACCAATGGCGCCGCCTCAGTGCTGCAGATGAGGAGGATGACAGCTGTGTTTTGTGCAAGCCTTCAGGCATTTTGTCACCTTCACTGACCTGTCAAGTCAAGTCTGAAGAACCCGACAAATATCCAGTAACTCTAACAGAATGGAAATTGCTTTCAATGTCAAGCTTTCAAAAGGCAACTTTCTACATCTATTCCAACACGTATTTGACATTTGAATTGTTCTGCACAGCGAGAAAAAAAAGGTTTTCTCTTCAAATAAAAAAGGCCATTTATTTTACAGGCACAAGCAGACTTGCAATTGGGATGTAACGCTCTGAGTGTCCACAAGAGGACTCTATAAACCCAGTATGTCCTATCTGAAATGTCTGTGATTCTGCACATAAAACTGACAAAAACATTGCCACCGTAAGACTTTCTTCACTGTTTTGAAATGTGCAACACATTTCCAGATACAATACACTGTGAATGCTAAAATCCACATGTGAATCATTTACCTTGTTGTGTTCCACAGGTGAGGATATCAGTAACCTCTTGTCTCCTGCTCTTGCTCGAGCCATGCTCCATGCTAATTAGCAAAGAGCCAGCCCTCCTGTTTGGCCTAAATTAATTAATCAGTCCTCATTATGCACACTGCTCCGCTGTAATTGCCAGCGCAGGCACAGTGATGAATGATAATACAGCAAACATTCTCATTAATGTGGAAAAGTGTGTGCCCACCCTTATAATGAGACAGCTCTCATCCACAAGAGCCTTTTGTCACTTCAACACGCCTAACACATGCACACAAACACACAAACTGCGTGTTGACCCACCCTTTAGGAATGCTTCTCTCAAGATGAGCGGGGCCAGACATGAGGGTAATGGGAGGGTCTGCGGGGATCAGACAAGCTGTGGGTTTCCACTGCCATGAAGGCCACGCATGACCAACCTTGAGATAAACTAGGGCTGGCTGCAGCAGCATTAATTTGCAGCGAGCGGCCTCATGTGGCTCGGATTAAAACAAATATAAGGCTGGTGTAATTTAAAAAAGAGATCCCTGAATGAATATCTGAAATCAAACTTGTTTACTTCTGAAAGAAATAAAAAAAAAAACCTGTCTGATCTTTTTTTAATTTTTTTTTTATTTACCCTAGGTGGCCTGTTTGACTTTCAACATCAGACATTAATCACTGAGTCCTAATCTCCATCTAAAGAAGAGGGAGGCAGGCAGGGTCACGCAAACCTGTGTAGTATTCAGACGTTGTGTATTATTGGTGTCCTCTGATGCTATTATTCCCTTTGATCTGCGGATCATATTTGAGTGATGGCTCATATCTCAGGTCCCATAAGCCAGGGAGATAATGTTTTGGGGGCATTATGCGCATTGTGGCTATGCAGCGGGATTTAACCTGAATCTGTGCAGAAAACCTCCACATTTCCACTAAATATTGTACAGCTGTACAATAATGTAAGTGCAGCTGTAAGGGAATCTCTGAAGCTATTTCAACCCTTTGAAACTTGAGCAAATTGGTTTTATTTCTATGTTCCTAAAAATATAGGAAGAAGGCAACGAGCAATGGCAGTGAGCAATGACTAACGTCTGGTGAATTGGATCGGCCCAAAAAATTAACAAGCAATTATGTTTCAAGGAAAATTACCTGAAAACAAGCCAAATAAAAAAATAGCAAATTACCTTAAGAAAGTGACAAAAAAATTGAAGAAAATTATTACATACATATACATATATTCTGTATCATAATTATAATATAAGAAATATGAATATAGTGTTTGGGGATTTTTTCCCTATTTTTTGATAAAATCTAATAATCTCCCTGCAGCCAGTGTTTTAAGCAATTTGTTGTCACATTTTACTATTTTTTCACAATATCTTTTCAAGTTGCTCATTGCCTTTTTTCCAAAAGAAATCAAACCCATTTTCTCAGATCCCAGTGGTTAAATGCGTGTGAAAGTCATCATCAAAACTGATACAAATCCAGGTTCCAAGGGTTTAATCAGTGTATTTTAGACTTAGTTCAGCAACATTATAAAAAGTGTAAACAAAAAAAAAAGCAAACTGTTTTTTTTATTGCACAGAAGAAGTAGAAAATGCAATAAACAAATAAATAAATGAATCTGGACTCCAGCTACACAGCATTCAGACTCGATGTCATAATTAAACCTTGCCATTTCATTAACTGTTCAGAAATACTGTGTATGTGAATATTTACAGCAAGTATGAATGAATTATTAATGAAAACTAAAACTGAAGGTTACGAATGCCCTCATGCATAGATGACCACCACTGCCAATTGCTAACAATAGCCTCTGTTTCAGAATTGTCAGTGACTATATTCTCCTCCAACCTCAGGCAGAATTTCTGCTGGTTTAATTTTAACCTCTCTGCGCCCTCTTTGTGCGCAAGTGCTTCAGGCAAAAACACAAATCACTTATGTTGTAGTTGTGTTTCTTACAGGATGCATGCTTGTGGAATCATTGTGGGAATCACAAAAACAAGGCAAACGGATGGATTCATATGAGATGAGCAGACAAAAATGCAGATTCTCATCCACACAGTTTGGGTTTTTGAAGTAGTATTTAGTGAAGAAAAAAAAAGAGATGTGATAATTTACACTTCAGTTGGGAGCAATAACTTGGATGAGATGTGATGTGTGGTGGAGGGGGACATTCATGTGCAGTCACAGTGATAGTTGAAGGAGAAACAGTGTGTGTGCGTGTGTGTGTGTGTGTGTGTGTGTGTGTGTGTGTGTGTATACTTTCATGTGCATCTGTCTTTTTTGACATCTGTGTGCATGCGTGTTGAATGTGTGTTGAATTACAGTTGGGAAGGCTCTATAAGTGGCTCAGAGTAGTTCACTGCCAGAGCATATTCATTTCAAAGCCAACTCTGAGACACACACCAGGGAAGTGGGAGCAGGGAGGCTTACTGGCTAATCTGGTCAGAGAGCGAGCTGGAAGCTACACAGAATTCTTAATGTAGCGGATGAAAAAAAAAATCTAATTAGTGACTGCAACCACAGAAACACTTCCCCATGTGCGTGTCGTGGTGCGTCTGTGCGACTGAGAGAAGAGATGGGAAAAGGAACTGAGCATGTGTGTGTGTGTTTGTGTCCAGAGATGGAGTGTTTAACATCTCGAGGTCAATCTGATCTCCTCTCTGACCTTCCTTGTGTGTTTTCAGGTATTACACCTGAGTGCAGTCTCTTACACTTGGATGTCAAGCATGATCCTCTTGTCCTCTTCCACATGGATACCCCAGATGCAGTCCTGGCCCTTGTCATAGGCCTCAGGCCAATTAGGAGACAGCACCACACCAGCAGAGTCTGTGATCTCCCCGCTGCACACAGCTACAACACACAAACACCTCAGATTGACATTGAGAAACAAATAAATGCACCTTAACAGATGTCAAGTAGTGTTGCAACAGTATGATAAACATCTCAGAAAATGTTATGGTTTTGTCTTGGTAAAAAAAAAAAAAAAAAAAAAAAAAATACTTACGTCTGGGGGCTTAAAAATGCACAAATGTTGGATTCAAACAGTGGTCTGCAGCTTGGCAGGTGTCTTGCCTAGGTGCCATCCACCATCTCCTCCATCTCCAAATAACAGCATCAGCTCATGTACTATGTCACGATGGAGTTGGTGATATGATATGAAACGTGCAAATGTAATATAATTTTGGTTTGCAGAAAAATGCAATGCCAGCTTTTCTTGGGCTGTCCCAAGACACCAAACCTTTGTCTTTAATCACTATAACATGTAAATTTGAAAGCAAATTAAATCATGCCATTAGTAATGCACAGGTAACATGGTCAAAGACACTACAAATATGCTAATGAATGGATGTGACTTCCAAGATGGAACCACGGTCTTAATGCTCAATAAAATGCAGCTGAAATCGAGTGTGCAGGCTCCTTGACATGAACCTTGTAAAACTGCACACTACTACCGAACCGCTTGGTGACCGTGACCCACAGGAGCAGAAATTAAATTTTCTTATATCTAGCTTTACAAGAGAGCTTTTCAATTTCCCTGTTTGGCAGGACAGCCATGCAGGCAACAAAGAGCGAGAGTAAGGTCAGCGTGTGGTGTGTGTGGGAAGAGTGTGAGGAGAGAGGAAGGTCTTGGAGGTAGCTCTTTAGTATGGTGCGCAGTCAATGCAGTGTGGCAGTGTTCATCTTAGGCCAACTATTGTATGGCTTTTTAATCTTAAGCACTTCTAAAGTCTGCCCTGCAAGCACACATATCAAAGTAAGTCATTGTTACAGTTTTAAGAGGAAATTTATCACAGATCAGAGGGAAGCAGCTTAGGAAGATATAGCTAACTGCCAGTGGTCTTTAATATTTGAATAAAAAGACTTCGCTAACTCCTGCAATGATCAAGCAGACAATGAAAGCTTTGGGTTCTCAGGTCAGTCATATCTGCCTCTAAATTCTGCTCCGAGAGAAGCATATTTTTAAAAAAGATTATATCGCACAATAATTCGGCTGAAATGTGTTGACTTACCCCTACAAGCCGGCTCGGTCTCATTCCACTGTGGGTTTTGTGCGTCCACGCACTCAATCACTACGGAGCCTTGCTCCAGCGTGTAGCCAGGGTCACAGGAGAACTCAACCACTGCGCCCACGCCGTAGGTAGAGTCGCTGCTGCTGAAGTTGCCGTACTTCACAAAGGGCTCGTAGCACATGCCCTTTGCAAAAGCTGCACACACAAAAAATAAACGACATTAAACATAAGTGTCGAGGTGCAACATACCTTCGCAAACTGGGACTGGGTCATTGTTTTGCAAGTCATAAATAAGTCTCCAGTCTTTGCGCTCACATCCCAAGTCAAGACAAGCAAGTGCCAAATCAAGTCTAAAGTCCTAATTTTTGGGTTTGAGTCACAATGCGTTCCTCACCAAATTTAATACATTTTTAATAGGCAGCAACCTGAAAAATGACACAAATGTCGATGCACAGCAGTTCCTCTAATGACCACTTGAGGCTGGCTCAAAAACAGAGTCAATCCCCACAGACCACCATGTTGATATGCTCAACCTTACAGTAGAAAATAACATGTTCACAGTCTGGTACAAAAATATCTCAATTTATGGCAGTCATTTATACAGTATGTGGTTTTTTTCAGTAAATATATTTTAAAATGCAATTTTACAAAACTAATGAATGCCTGTAAAAAATGTGTATTTATTTGTATAATCAAGTTTGACCTGCAAATTTTTGTAAACTGCCATTTACTTTTTAGTGTCACTGCGTAGCTTTTGTATCCCAATTTTTATCCACAGCTTGATCTGAGGCACACTTTTTATATAACACACTTTCCCATCTTTGGGCTTCAAGTATTTTCATGTCAGGGAGCTCAAGTCCAATTCACAAGTCATTAGTGCTAACGTGTAAGTTAAGATGTAAGTCTTTATCTATTTTTTTTTGAGTCAACAGTCATCGAATTTGTGACTTCCTCGAGTGAGGACTGATGTGACTTGAGTCCAAACAATCAACCTGCCTTCGTATCTGATGGCTGCACCAGTGGAGGTCATCGTCCCGTCTGTGGTAAACTCCACAAACAGGTACCGTCCAGTGCTGAGTACCCCCTCATTGGGCAAATATTCCACCTCATAGGAGTCGTACACAGGGGGAGAATCTATGTTGTTGCCATTCTTGATCAGCAGCCTTAAAAACACAAAACAGAAGAAGACAGTTTAAAATAGATGTAAGAGGGCCTTGAGAGGTAAGAGAAGCATAAAAAGAAGTTACAAGCTGTCCAAGAGCTGCTCACTGTTCCGTTTGTGGCTGTAATAACTTTGTGATAACATTCTCCACCACTCGATAATGAGGTGAATGGCCATGTGTGACGATAGCCATGTGGATCAGTAGTTACTGAATAAAAATGTAATGGAATTGCTGTTTCCCTACCTCTCACCACCCTCTGTAGTCCCTTCAATTCATTCAGTTGATAGAACACTGTTAAAGGATTATAATGATAAAAGGTCCTTTCAAATTCATCTGTCGCTCCCTTAAGATTTAGGTTATTTATAGCCTTTGAGGGTTTTAATGGTCTATCCACAGGCATACTGCTATTCAGAAAACGAGTTTAAAGCTCACCGCCATCTATTAGCTGAAGACACACAAACATTCACACACTTGTGCTCAATGTGTGATTGATTTTAGCAGCATGCATACACCACCTGTCATCATCTTCTGCCAGAGCCACCTTCTCAAAGTGAACGTGAAGCCGGTGGCCTTCAGGGGCCTCCAGGACCCAGTGGCACGTCAGATTGTTGCTGTAGTTGCCAGGGAAACCGGGAGAGACGATACGACCATAGGTGGCATTTTTTATCATACCCCCACAGGATGCTAGAAGAAAGACAATGAGAGAAAAGAAGACAAAGAGTTGGAGGAACTAGATGAGAAAAGTAATGACACCAAGGGAGGTTTTTGGAGAAAAGTCCCTGTCTGACCATAGATTGCATCAATATCCAGTGGATTGTGGTTGGACTACACTAGGCTGCTCACCTGGGTCTAAGAGTGTGTGACTGTGTGTGATGGACTTGTAAAGAGAGCAGCAAAACAGCAGCAGTAACACTATCAGTTGAGACCAGCTGCAGGAAAGCGCAGAGAAAGGCTGGAGCTGGCAGATGAGCCTTTACCAGCAGGAGAAGGAGACTCACACAGCCCAGTTCTAATTAAGGCAGTCAGGTCCAATGGCCTTGTTTTTGCCCCGTCTCCAAAGAATAGCTCCCCGTGCTGCTAATCACATGCGAACACACTCATTTGGCCTCGAAGTGTAACTAATCAACTCGGTAGGAAACAACCGAGTGAAAGCTTTTGCTAATCAACATCACCTGTATTCCAAGACTGAAGAGGGCTTACAGTACACCTCCAGTTTTTATTTAATTTGCACATTTTAATTGTAAAAATGTGCCTCTGTCACATATTAAACAATATTGTTTTAACAAAGTTTCTTGGAAAACATTTGGATAAATTGAATTACAATTGCAAGTTTGCTTTAGAAGTCTGCCCTCCAGTCAGTATTAAAAACTTGGAGGTAATTGAGTGCAAATGAAATCTCAAACAAAAGGTTGGCCAGCATCCCAATTAACCTAAAGGTAAAAGCAACTATTGTTCTACACATTTCGTTTGTATAATTACATTTTTGAGCTGTTTTGTTGTTGAGATTCAGTAAGAGGGCTACCTACCTCGTGACCTGAGCTGCTTCTAGTGTTAATGAGCTAACATGAGTCTGGCAAAGAACCAGTCGGCCTTACCTACGCATTGAGGCTCCTTTCCACTCCAGTAAGGTGTGGTTGCATTGCGGCAAGTGAGCATTTTGGGGCCTTGTAACTTGTAGCCGGTGTAACAACGGAAGAAGGCTTCTCCGCCAGCGTGGAGGTGTGTCACAGTGACTTCTCCCCCGGCAGGCTCTTTGGGGAATGCACAGCTCAGAACAAAGGCTGGACAGAATAGAGTAAGAAACGGAAACAGCAGAGTACAATTTAATTAAATATAGTGTAAGCATGTTGTATTTTTGGCAACTCTGTGGCCTGTAACAGGCCAAAAATCCTCAAAGTGATATGCATGTTTTGATAAGCACTGTGAATGAATGTTTCAACACAGTTTCAAAGAAATACCTGAAAAGGACACAGCCACTTCACGATGCACTGTTTGGTGGTAGTGGGCACGAAATATGTTAAAATTATGTGCTGGCAACTCAAAAGCCTGGCCATTGCAAAGTCCATAATGATTGCTTGCACTTTTGTTGTAAAACAGTTGGAGTTTTGTCAGCTTTAGGATTGTGGTTTCTGTTAAAATAACTACATATTGGATTTAAGTGATGTAAATTTACACGCTTTGCATAGTTACATAAAGTTACATCATTATATTGATTTTTGCAGAATGTTCCAATGCCCATTCTATCAAGGTATGTCAGAAAAATATTAAGTATGTCAAACTGCATATGCCAAATGCAGCATGTCAAAAATACCAGGAAGTTCTATTGCATCTAGTCCTGTTTTGCAGTATGCAAGCCAGCATGATTTTCTGGCTGTTTAAGACCCACAACCCTTTGTGCAGCACAAGTTAAATCCCATAAACTGAGCTACAGATAGGTGACAACTCATTGAGAGCAGACAGAAGTCACAATAACCTTAATAAATTATTAATTCCCAAATAATGTATGTAGTTATGACTTGAAATTTAAAATTACATATATTGCAAAATAACAACAGCAGAGCTCTTAGAGGTAGCCTCTGAATGACATTTTGTTGTAGCTCCAAGGCAATGTTAAGGTACAATGTTAAGATCTGCTGCATTCCAAATTGCAAAACTTTTTCTATGTAATTACATTTTTTGCTACGTATTATGACAAATATAGGAAGGTCAAAGTTCAAGGTACAATGTTTTGACAAGAAGTATGTCCCAGTTGTATTCATACTCCATGCAACCATGCAATGTTATGTGTATGTAAGGGCAGCTGCAGCACATAATGAAGTACAAAGGAAAACCCTTAGATGTGGGCTTGAAGCTGTCTACTGGTTGAAAGTGGTTGTTTTTTTGTTGCCGGCAACTAATTTTACCACATTCCATGCCCAGCAACATGTAGGGTATTGTTAAGAGTTTGTGTCCTGAGAAAGATATATGTGCTAATTTGGTTTTGCCAATGTAGTGCCAGTAAAATGTATTACATGTGTGATTGTTACTTTGGCCTCTCCAACCTGTCATGGCCAAGACATCACAGAGTAAAAATGATAGGAGAATGACCATGTTATTGCCACAATTAATTCAACTGCATCCAAAGTTTCTGCTTGTTTTTATCTCTCTTTATCTCTGAAAGTGCAAAAAGCTACAACATAAACATAAAACACTTTATCAAGAGACCCGCTTGGTCCCATTTTTATCACAATTTTTAAAATATTTCCAATGTCCTGGCGGCCTGAGTGAGATTTTCAGTGTAAAAGCTTGAAGTTTTTAGATGCACAATTTCATGTTTCATTCTGAACAAAAGTCCAATTCTGGCCAAGACATACAGCCAACAATGTTAACTGGCTCCACAACATAATCCTCTGTGTCCCGCATTGTGTATAACCCCTGCTGTTTTGTTGCATTGTTGACCATGTTGTCTCTTCTCCAAACTGCCACCGAGCACCCATGCACATTGAGATATAAATGGTGAAAAAACAATTTGTTTTTCCATTTATAATAGGCCCCCTCTCTCTCTCTTTCTCTCTCTCTCGCTCACACATGTAATTAGATGCTATAACCAACCTTCAACTTTGCTTATAACAACGCCCGCTCTTAATTTATTGTAGTTTACCAGTTCACGTGGTATGCAAATGCACAGAGACATGTTCGAAGCATTACAGTAATTAACATCACTGTATGGTGCACTGTGGAACCACTGCAAACACTTTGACAAATAGAAATGCCGCTGATCAGTTGAACATCATAGGCCTGTAATGCGATAGCTGGAAGAGAAATTGCCTCTGTAGTGGTTGTCAAAGAGTCGTGATTCCAGCGGGGGTAAGATCAATGTTCCTGGACTTGCTCTGCATTGTTGTCCTGTCGTTGTTTTTGAATAAATGATGTAGGATGGGATGGAGTTCACATGGATAATGGAGTGAGCTAACCAAGTCTGTAATGGAAGCTATTAAACAGCCTTCTCTTCCTGTCTAACAGCTGCACTGTTCTACCTCATTAGTGTAGACACTTTAATGACCAGACTAAAACTTTTAAACTTCGGGAAATGTGTGAACAACAAAACAAGCAACATAATTGGACCCCGCTATGGCTTGTGTTACGATCACAGTGTGATTGTGTGCCGGGGAAAATTACAGAGAGCTTTTAAAAACTGCAACTTTGCTCAAACTTTTGCAAGTTGCACGTCATGCTTCGGCTTAATGGAGTGTATGCAGAGCCTTAATAAGCGCTAATAGAGGGAGAAAACAACAATGGAAAGGGCATAGTGAAAGACCTGTCTGCACTGAAATTGTACTCGCAGTCTTAAAAGCAATTATGATAATAATCGGGCATGGGCTATGCACTATAAACACCTTAATCCACTTATGTTAATATGATTAAGATTATTTGTTTACAGAATTAAGACGTGGACAAAAACAATTTTCAGCTGCCGTTGAACGGTTGATTGGTGTGAGTCCGTCTATATAAATTTACTTAAGTGCTACTTCTTCCTATTTTTCTGCTTGATTCTTATCAAAATTAACATCACAGACATTGTTTTTGGTGGTCCAAAACATCTCTGACCCAATCAAAAGAGTCCTGAAAGTAAACAACAACCGTTAAAAGATTTGACACATGTTCCATGATAAAACAGATAAACAAAATCATCCATTAAGAGCCGGAGAAGCATCCCCATGCAGAAGGAGAAAGCTGACACTTGACAGAAACACACATGAATACTTTAATATATTTGCCTTCTGAGGTCTTTCCATGCACAAATTTAGAGCAAGCGGAGACTAAACAGCACAAAACAGATTCTTCAGACACTCTGCGGCAGGCTGGATTTGAAGTGCTTTCATTCCGGCTTCATTTGTAGATGAAAAACAACACTTTAGCAATGTTTCCAGCATTACCTTGAAGCTAAATTGGATATTCAAAAATGTTATTTCTATCAATCTTTGGATTTGAACTCGAGGGAAAACAGCCCTAAATGCATAATGGCCATAAATGCTTGTAAGCCTGCCCTCATCTACTATGTTTTAATCTCCTGACTACTTTTTCCTCTCACACAAGCCGTGGTTTCCACCGTAATGAAACAGGCCTTTCTTTTGCACTAAATCAGTGAGCCACGGGGACGAGGTACACTGCCCCTGGGTCATCCATTCAATTCATAGTTTATCACCAGCTCCAATGAACCTAGTTATTGCCATTATCATAGCAGCATTTACATCCCTATTGAGCATGCAGCGGGAGAGCCGGAGGCAAAAATTGTGGAGCCAATTCCCGAAGTATTAAATTACGCGCGGCCTCCATTCCAGTAGATGTGGTGCTGGGCCATAAAGTCTGATTGTTTTGCCATTACAAATAATAGATCCACGGTGCAGACAGCCAGGAAGATTAGCTGATAGTACTGTAGGGCCACGGGAAACAGAGACGTCTTTAGTTATTGTTTCCTTGTAGAGGAGAAGAAATAGTTGCATTGGTAATGCTCAGGTGAACCTTCTGTTTCACAGCATGACTATCATTGCAGATCAAAGCATGTTCCCATTTTTTAAAATTTTTACCCATACTCCTCATACTCGAGTGAACCTTGCCCCTCGGAACAGAGTTAAGAAAGAGAAATTGAAATGCTGTCTAAGAAATGGGATGACCCTTCAAGACCTTTTATATACATTTTTAGTAGTTATCAATGACTCTTATGTAAAAACATATTATATTATATTATCACGATGAAAACAGCCATGTAGCATATACACTTAAGTGTTACATGACCAATCAATCAAGTCAAAAAAAAAGAAAAAAAAAAGTCACTAACGGTGCTCTGTAAGTTGACGTTGGCAACCTGTGTTCCTACCCTGCGAGTCTCAGGGCCCCAGGAAGTGCACTGGACTTTGACTTTTTTTGTAGTGTCCAAACAGTAGAATTACTTCTCCTAAGTCCATCACTTAATGCCATTAGCGCCCCCCAAAAAACATTTTCACATTGACTCGCTTTTCAAAAGACATGCCTGTATATCACTGGATACATTTTTTTCGAGAATCAAAACCTCTGCAAAACGACCCATTTCCCTATCAGGATTTAATCCATGCAGTTAAATAACACTCAGAAAGTCTAGAAAAGCTGCAAGATTAAATAATTTTTATCACCATTAAAGTAAGCAGAACTCTGAAACAGAAGTAGCCAGCTCTGCCAGTGGAAGTCTCTAACACGCCTGCTCCATGGGCCTAATGATGCAATAGGAGCGCCGCTCATTTGGGTTATCTCAAATTGCAGAAATAGGGATTTTTAGGCCTCATGCGCCACTGAACAACCAGCCATGAATGGTGTATCCAGGGGTCAATGTGACATGCAAATATGTCAAAATGTGGGACTGTCGTGTGCAAATCAGGCATCAGCATAGGCTATTAGCGATTTAACAACATTAAACAAAGATAATACGATGGTTATCATAATTTTAAAATTTTAATTGCCTAAGGAGATATGTGCTTGTGTAGCTATTTTGCCAATGATTTAACATAAAACTCAGTTTGAAAGAATGTGTGGCCCTAATACTTCACCCTACCCCAACAAGAATTTGGACACCTCTTGGAGCAAGGAGTGAACTGGGATTAAGCCCAAATTAAAAAAAATAATTAAAACAAATCAAGTGTCCACTACAGACAGGAAGTTGCATTGTACACCAGTTCATGATTTCTGAATCACAGAGAACTGATAAATTAACCTAAATAAAACCACCACAGTTATAACCATTCTGGTAAATTCAAATGTAAATAAGGGATAATGGGAACTTTTCAAAAACATGAAGTATGTCTTAGAGACTATCAAATTGATAATAGGGTGTCCAAGTGGAGAGACATGATGTGGAAATGATGTATCACCCCACTGCATTTTCTTTTAGAATCACACTGTTAGGGGCATCAAACAAGCAGATTTTTCTGACATAAATGCTATAACGTATCACAAACACCACTTCATAGCTGACACGTATTGCTGCTTTGTTTAATATTGTTTTAAAATAGGAGTCTATAAAAAAATAAGTGAGGGGAAAAAATAGATAAAAGCCTCTGGGATTTAAATGGCACAGTTTGAAGTCAGAGAGTCATTTCCATGTGTAGCTTGTCATAACCAATACATAATCACTAGGCATCTGAACACGGGCTAAATGTTTTTTTTTTTTTTCACTTTATTTTTGTCATTTCTCAGTACTCATTCACAAAAGTTCAAAAGGGAACACATACTGTCGTGCTTCCTTTCTTTCACTCTCTCTCTTATCTGTGCAACAGCGATGGATTCGTCCTGGCTTTTTGAATATAAAGTGTTTCTGTTTATATTGCTTCCTGCCCTCTTTCACCTATCTGAAATTCAAATTTTCTTTTGTCAACAAATATGGAGCCCTGAATGTGTATTTTGGATCCAATAATTAGTTGCGGTTTCTTCAGCCCTCAGTCAAAAGTTGCTCAACTTTCTGAAACCATTTAAAGAAAGTTAACACTCGGTGGCACTCCTGCATTCACTCACATACTCCTCCCATTAATGAGCCTCATTCTGCTGTATGCACAGGTTTCATTTGCCAAACTTACAATGCCGCTCCTCAACCAATAATGGACAACTATTGTCAACTAGGGCACAATAGATGAGGTGAGGAAGCCAGTAAAACTAAGTTATCCACCGTATTTCGATAAACAAATGAAATGCATTTCCATTTCGGCCCAATAAACTGCCGCTCTGTTGTGTTTCACGTGCCGCCTGAATCCCTTCAGGTAGAGAGCTGGAATGAGATCAAAATTGGCAAAGTGGGGGCAGGAGATAATGAAATTGGGTGACAGAAAACAGAAAACAAATAATAAATCGAGTGTCGATTGTTATTATTATTTTTCACGACAGCGTATTTGGAGAATATTATCCCCAATCAACATTTCGAGAGCAAAATTTGTTTCCAAGGAGAGAAAATCCTGCGCTGATGAGTAGTCATCTCTAGTCAGTTGTTGTTTTGCTGCAGATGATTGCAGTCCTGCAGTTAGCAGGTGACTTGTGGGAGACTGTGACTCTCTCGCTGTATCCGTGCGTCGTGTTCTGGCTGTGCACCAAAGCATTACCTTTTTACAGGAAGATCAATAGTGTTGTCTCTGGGAAAGTGATTCAGTTGTAGAAAGCCACACCATAGTTCTGCTGTGATATGGTCTATTGATATTTATGTGGTTGGGTTAAAAACTCGATTTTAATGGTCATTTACTCAATAAAGGCTATTAAAGAGAAATAACTTTGGACTAGAGGCAGCATCTCATCAATGCTGCTGAGAACTTGTGGCAAATGGTGGATCCCTGCCAGTGGTAGAGGTCCTCCGGCCACCTCACTTGTCAACCTGGCTTATTAGTTACAACCAATCAATAATTCCTGTAAAGCGTCACTGCCATTGGCAGTCTCATTGAATACACTCCACGAAATCCTGAAATGACAATGAGATCTCAACCATAGAGGTCAGGAGGTCAGATATGATGGCAGCCATTTTATAAACTAAAAAAGGGTTGTAGTAAAATTGCCCTTGGGTTGTCCGCATGTCCGTGTGCAGCGTTACATTTAATTAATAGTACCCACAATGGTAATGCATATAATTAATTTTTTTTTTTTTTACATTTTGAATAAATGACAGCATTCCTTGACCCCTCATTAAAAAAGTCAGAATATGGCTTTTACTGGTATAATTCTACTTTTGCCTTCCAGCACTGTAATTAACCCTTCTTTTTGCTTTTGGAAGAATGATAGTGATTTCATTTCCTTGTTCTGCATCTAGATTTCTCACCACTTGTTTAAGATAAATTATCTTCTCAACAAGCTTTCATGCAACGTAGGACAATGACACTGCATGGAAAGTTTTGTTGTTTTTTTTCTCGGTAAGTGACACGATATATTATCGTAAGTCCAGGTTAACGACTGTTTATGGGAACTGCTGGATATTTATGTGGAGTTTCAATTTCTGGCTTTGTTCTTAGCCTGGGAATCTTGGCAGTAGACCCCCCTCAGTATAAATAAATCAGGCTAAGTACAACTGTAGACTCAAATTGTGCCTTCAATAGGTTTGTCTTATTTGAGTAAATAGCCTATGCTGTGATGAATTACCATGTATGCCATTAGCAATGATTAATATTGTTTTTCCCAAAAAAGATACAAAAAACAGTACAATTTATTTAAATAATCTATTACTATCCAATGAGTGTCAGTGACTTGTTTTACAAATCAGCACACTCAAGGGCTAGTCATCATGCCACTATAGGGCCGCTACAAAGTTGTTGTTTTTTATGCTGCCTTTGCTGTTTACACAGAAACAAACAACAGCAACATCAGGCAGGAGGTGCGTTGGGCATTTAACACCACAGTGCTGACCTCCAGTGTGACATACAACATACACATTTGTTGCACTTTCTATACAATAATAATGACATAATATCACAATGACAGTCATTTACCGTCTCTGTTATGTGGTGGCTGATTTTGTCATCTCTTGAAGGGGAGAGATCCCCTGGACCTCATTGTTTTCCTAGTTTGTGGACATTTATGGTTAGTGTTCTTCCTTTTTGAGTAAACTGCGGGTAGCTGCTTTTTAAATTCCCCTCAGTGAGTTGCATGTATACCACGTTACCAAAATGTCACACCGATGCCGCCAATTATCCCGTCCTGCCGGGTGTCCCTTTATACACAGAAATCATTTTGGAACTGTTACAACCTCCGTTGCTGGCTCAAAGGCAAGACAACTCTGTCCCCCCATTCTGCAAATTGTACCTTTTATACAGTATGGTGAGAAGACAAAACACTGCAATATTGCCACCTTGAACAGTCTGTGTAAAAGGGGCTATAGCCTGTTTGGCTGGACTTCGACACAAGACTTAAGAGCTGAAAACTCTTCGATTTTGTCTATAACCCCCTCCGCTGTTTAATTTTATTTAAAAAATCTGTCTTTTTTCATACATACACCACCTTCTCAATCCTGCTTATGAAGAGCTTTGAAAATAGCGATTATGCAAATGTTCATATGCATTGCAAGAGTATGCATTACCCCATAAAACCACAAATATTTGTGTTAGGAATGAAAATACCATCCTGGTAGTATGTGCAGCAAAGAACTCCGATTATGTACATATTTGTTTACACTCAGGATACATTACATGTAATTCGTGCTACACATAATTCATGTTTTATTCTTGTGCATGTTGCATGCATGCGATTGTTGCTGTCTCTGGACATTATTGTTAAATAGACGATGAATGTTTTATGTAGATGAGGATATGTGCATATGTGTGTGCACTGAGTAATAGATAAGAGACGCATGTACAAGGAAAGTGGTATGCTTCCCTCCTATCCCACTCCCCTACTTCCCCCCAATACATATAAACAGTAACACACACTTATAATCATGTTCCCAGTGTCAGGCTCGCTGCTGATCTTATAGAGGCATCCATCAGTCTGCCATCGCAGGCAGAGCCAACGCTGTAGCAGATATTAATTACCCTGAGCTGAGATCCATCTCTCCACAGTTCTGTCTCCATCTCCACGCTTGTCCAATCACATTTCTCAGAGCCCATTATAAAGGACAAGGTGATACTCTGCTTACCAAGGAGCAGAACACAAATTGAAATATCTTTGGTGTCTCCAATATGTCTAGTCCTCTTTCAGAAATCTCCTCATTGCATTTTTTCTCATTAGTGTGACCTAATTTGTCCCCTCAACTAGTTTGTTTGGTGGACAACTGACTCCACACATTTGACTGCAAGGTTTTTATATGCCAGTAATGCGGCAACAAATATAAAAGAATGCTTTATAAGGGTTTTAAAGGATCATAACAATTGATAAAGTGGTCAGGAATATCTACAATATCAGACAGGATCTCTCTATAAAATGATTTGAAGATGCTGTGTTGAGTCCATTTTAAGATGAAGCCCTTTTTGTGTCAAATAAATTAATTGGAAATAAAGTGATTCAGAGTATTTAAAATGAAAATATACAATGAGTAACCCAGGGCTGTTTGTCCACTCAGTTTAATGCCTTAAGCCAAATAGCCACAGGCACTCCTGAGAAGATTTCTATTGTATCCAAATATCTCAGAATGTTCAAGTTTTATTTCTCAATATTTTTGCTTTTCTCAAATTCTGATCTAAGCTGTCACCAACATATGGTCAGTTATCAATGGGTAAGTTTACATGCACACTATTGTCCCTGTTACGAGTCTTATCCTGGTTCTAATCATTACAAGAACATAATATAGAACATAAGAAACTGCAGCCTGGTTTCACTTCTAGGGCGTCAAGATATGCCGCTTGGGGTGGGTCTCCAATACCATTATAATATCAGCACTCTTTCACATATGAGATACACTGTGCCTTGAACTCCAATGTTTACCCATCCTTGTCATTATTGGATAGTCAGAACAATGGATGTAGTATAAAGAGCAAAAAAAGTCTGCTTAGGGCAAGTGGGAGGGTACAACGAGCACAGGACTTTCACCCCGGAGACAAGTGTTTGTGTCATGTGTTAAACTAAAGGTCAACATTGAATTATTTTATCAAGTTAGTCATTAGTTACGTGAGCCAACATTATCGCATGCTATTCTTACACAATGCTTGTGATCACGTGACCGATGTTCTGAAGGGAGGAAAGAGGTAAGTAATATGGAGACAGTCTGCATAAAGAGGCACCAGGACTTTCCCCCCTCAAGACCAGTGTTTGTGTCTTGTTTGAAACCCCATGAACTTTGAGTTATCTTAAGGTACATTGTCACTATGTTCGTTTTCCTAAACCTATCCTGCTTAACTTTACTTGCCTAAACCTAAGGATGCCCCCTTTTTTTTACTAAACCTAAAGTTACTTGCAGAAACCTAATCACATTACTTTACATTAAGTTTTTAACTTTACGTTAAGAAAGCAACTCTGTTGTTGAGTGTTAATACCAGCCCGTTCTCATTATGAACTCATAAAATACCTAAGAGCGCAATGCCAAAAGGCACCTTTCAAGAGCACATAAAAGGCCCTGAATGGCGTCAGATGAGAACACAGCCAGACAGAATCGGCTGCCCATTCATCAAAATATGACGAGAAGGGATGGAAACCTGGTTATTAATATCTATGTGTTACTCTTTCATCATCCTGGTTCCTCATTGTCTTTGAAGGAGTTTTTTTGATTCCAAATGACAACCACAACAAATGACAGTCTCTGTCCTTTCTGTACCAGAGTGCAGATATTACCACTGTCTGACTTTCACTTATGGATGTCCTGACCATATTTTATCATCCAAAATTTATTTTAGTTACATTCTACAGTTTTAAAGTTGACAAAACTGTGTTTAAACGGAGTGGGTGAGAGCAGGCACCTGACATTATATCTAATACTTTGGCTCAATTCATTATGGATGCTTAAATTAGACTCAGGACATCCTTATTTATTTTTTAAATTCAAGGTGAATATCATTACAGCGCTTATCATAATATATGTTCCTTAACTGATGCGTGATTGATAGGGAGAGCACATCTCCAAACACGCATGCAAAATATCCTGGCTATGAGCCTTATCTTGGTTTTTGATGTTATCCAGGATATGATGTTTGCATGGATCATAAGGAACTACTTGATTATGCATGTTCCCTATGAAGAGGTGTGGGCAAATGCAGCACGGGTCACAAAATAAGCAGCATCCAGCAGTTTCAATTAAAAATATGACCGGCAATAGCACCCAGTATTGTATCCCCGCTGAATGCATTGTGACCGCCGGGGTTATTAAAAAGTGAATGTGGCATAGCTGAATATGTCTTATTTAACCATACTAAAGAGTGAAGGGAATAGCATAGGGCTACCATCTATATTCATCAATAAACCTTGAAAAACATTTTGCATAAAAAACTATGCTGGATAAGAGCTCCAGAAATGCAAAGAGGAGAAATGAAGGATAAAAGTACGCCGATTGATGGTGTAATATATATTCCACCATTTGTCACCATCTGTCCCCATCTATGCATCACCCTGTATGATCTGTGCTGACCCCTTGCTGTCATCATTCAGCCTGACCACACAGCAATATTCACACATCCAACAGCGACGGGGCTGATTTATCTCACGTCAGTGGCACTGTTTTGATGGTCGCTTTCATTTTCAAGCTGATGAAAGTGCCACGGTAATGTGGTGGAATGAATGCTTTGTCCACCAGCTTCCACCATCAGCTCAAATCGATGGGGCATGTAATTGCCGGCCACTTTGTGTGATTGCTAAGATAAACAGACATTGTTGCGGACATGGAAGATCAATGTCACGCACAAAACAAGCGAGAGCGAGGGAGGAATTTATGGGCGATCATATTCACCGACAACATACAGCGACGATCTATGCTGACAGGTTTTCCTGCTGGCACGCACTCCTCCCTTGTGGTTTCTATTTGATCACATTTAATAATTAATTCTGTATAGTTTTAATCTCTGCAGAGGCCAATGGAATTTAGCACTCAGTAAATTATTAAATGTGTTAATTCCAATGGAAACCCATTTTCCTCTTTTTAACTGATAAGCATTGGAAAACCCTATAGACATTGTGGCTCATGTGATTACTTTTTTTTTGTTACGTTAAATTAAAATATGCTGATTTAATGTGAAAACACACCTTGTTACTTCTTTTTATTATGGTAAAGTGAGCATAGTTCTTCCCTCCTTGTCTTGTTGGTTGATAGCTGCAACATGATAGGACGCAAAGTAGAAGAACCCTTTACATTTCTTAAAAAAAAGGTTGTCCTCATGTTTTGTCACCTTTTTTTCTTTATGCTGGCATGCTATGGCATCCCCAGAAATTGTTCCAAAGGATAGCCAGTTAAAGCATGTACACTTGATTTAAGGAATCACATGTTCATACACTTTGGTTTCTTATTTGTTTTACAGTTCATATTTATAAATTGTTTCATATTCATGAAGTAATAGTGGCACAGTTAACATTTTGGGTGCCATAGCAATCCTGTTTTAATGTGTAATGTAGGTAATTCATTGCTCTTCACATAGGCTGGCTGTCCTTTTTTCTTAAATTTATAGCTTTAATTTGAAAGAGTGCATTGATTGAAGGTAACATTTATTGGGAACAAACTCTCTAAAGTTTAAGGGAGGCACATGGGTACCAAGAGAACATTCTGTGGTGGCCCCTCTGCTGGGTTGCTCCTCCTCTGTTAGGTTCGTCTGCTTGTGTTGTTTGCTTTCTAATTGCAGGGCAGCGGGCTTGATGAGCTCAATCAGTGTCATGGGATACACCTGGGCCGGGTCTATATAAGAGCAGCAGCAGTCAGTCACTCTTTGGCTGGCAGACCTCCTCAGCACACTTCTGCTTTCTTTGTTTTTTAAGCACAGCACCCCTAAAGCACATTTTCACTTGCCCACTCACTACCCTACACAGCTTCCTCCATCTAAATGGAAACAAGATAGACTGTCATGTTTGGATGACCCATCTTATTAGACGACACCGATATCCTTGGTCCTTTGGCATCTTACATTGAATCTTTTATAAAAATGATGGTATAATTTTTGACAGCCCCCACCCACCCCACAAACATGTTGAGATTTTCATTCATGCTTTTATTACCTCATTGTAATTCTTCGTATGTGGATGCAGATCAGTTGTCACTTTGCCGTCTGTAGTTGGTGCAAAATGCAGCTGCGCATCGTTTGACTAGATAGTTGAAATGAGACCATCCAACGCTGGTATTGGCTTCCCTCCACTGGCTTTCTGTATGTTTTAGGATTGATTTTAAGGTTTTATTGCTTGCTTTTAAGGTCTAAATGGTCAGGCACCACCTTATCTCTCAGAACTTTTATCTCTTCATTCCCCAGTTAGAGCACTGAGGTCCAATGATCAGATGCTCCTGGATTTGACTAGAAGTAGACATAAAAAAGTGGCGACCAAGCTTTCCCTACACTCAGGAATAGCATACCTATCCACATAAAAACTGTTCAGAACATAGAAAGCTTAAATTCACAGCTGGAAACCCATCTATTCTCATTGGCATATTGATCCTGAGCATGATACCGTGATCTACTTCATGCTCTTTTGTATTGCAATCTGTTCTGTTTGTTGTTTTATATTGTTCAGCACTTTGGCCAACTGCAGTTGTTTTATATGTGCTCTACAAATTCAATTTGAATTGAATACACTTCTGACTAAATAATTCTTCTTCCCATTTGTGCAATTTGAGTTGTTTCGGATTTTTTCGGATGACTTTTAGTTATTAAATCAGTGTATTGTTTAATTTGACCTGCGATTCTTCCTCTTTTGTCCCACCTCGGATTGTGAAAATTCAGAAATGTTGAGGTGAGAGTTCAAGGGAACACTCTGAAAATTGCAAGCTAAAGTCATTCCATTGCCAACATTTTGCCTGATTTTGGACAATAATTCAGCCCTCTTACCTACAAGCCATGCAAACATGGTTGGTACCAGTGTATGCCTTAGGCTGTCTACATTTACAAGGTGTCATTACTGCATTGCGCTAGATTAAAAATGCTCACCAAGTGGTGCCCCCCTTGCAGGACCAAATCCAACAAATGCTGAGAAATAATAGAATGACTGAATGCACTGTGAGACAGGCGAAGCTGGTGCAGGGGTGGGACTAATGCACAGTTTGAATAATGTGGTAATGTTGGCACTGGCTTACCTTGGTAATGCAGCAGAAGGAATCCAGAGTTGTGCTGTTGGTCACTACGAAATCGAATGGAGATCTGGTTGCTCCAGCTGCGTAAAATGAGGCCCCTCATCAAGACTGACTCATTGGCGAGGATGAAGGGCTCTCGGCCACCCGTGTCCTCCACTGTCACCTGCTCTCCCTCCAACACACTCACATTTAGCACCTAAAAAAAAAGACACACAGGACTTTATGACCTCACCTCTGTGCCTCATGCATGATGTCATGCAAGAAAACACTTCACTGACCGACCTACACTTTTTCAAAGGATCATTGTAAAATAACATATTGCACAAAGGTAACAGTCAGAGCATCGTATTTATTGCACTGTTTGAATGAGGACATTTGTTTCTATCCACCAAAATTCACAGACTTTTAACTTCATAAAAAAAATGCAATGAACACAAACCTGGTGACTAACTCTGTTGTCTTATGGGGTCTCAGATCACACCAGATGGGATCTTAATTCAGCACCCCCCAGCTGTTGTGTCTCCATTTAAAGCCAAGTTTAGTCTAATGACGTTACTCTGAAAAATGGGTCACCTGCTGTGTTGCTTTGCTCACTTGTCTACCAACACAGTTGCAGCGGGATATGTTTAGTCATTTCTTTATAAACTTGCTCCCAGATTGAAGACATGTTCTGGAGTAATTGTAGAATCTGTCTGGGTCATTCCACCAACGTTTTGTTGCGTGATTGACTCATCCTCTTTCAGTGTTTGCCTTGTGCCTGTAAGCCACTCTGACAGCATTGCTTTATGTCTTCAACAGGTTTGAACAGCATCTGCAGCTAAATCTGGTGAAGGAACCTCGGGAGGATTGCACGTAGTTAAACTGTCTGGATAATGGAGCACTGACACATTTTGGAGCAACATCTGATTCATTCCCCATAGAACTATAAAAGAGGCATGTTCATCCAACAGCAGGTCTTGGTTATTATTCTGGATGACAAAAATAAATATGCTTTCACCTTCAGTTGTGTTTGCAGAACAGGGAATTCTAACTTCACCTACTTCCAAAGTGCATGAAGAAGAGAAAAGTCTTCACTTGTGTTTGCATGGCAGTTTTAAATAATATTCAGGCTGTTCTTATGCACTGTTTGTATATATAGCTACAAAAAGTAAAAGCACCACAATGCATGTATCATCCACATAATCATGAGCCTGTAATTTGTTCATATCCCATGTAATCGAGGAGACTGATCCACTGATGGCAGTACAGAGGGAGGTAGTATAAGTATGTTTGAGGAGGCAAGTTGGGGTAGTGTATGGGTCAAACAGCACAGGACTTTCCCCCAGGAGACCAGTGTATGGAATCATGTGAAACCAAATGAACTTTGTGTTATTTTAAGGTACGTCATTGATATGTTGTTGTATGCTATTTAAGAATATAACATTCTTTGTGGGGTACTAATTGGGCGCAACAAAAAATGAAGCATTTAAAAGTTCTAACATGTTCTTTAACATGTTAAAGGAAACTAAATCTGAAAAAAAGGCAAACACATAAGTAAAATTTTAGCTTAGCCAAATAGATTAAATAATTGCTAAATAAATAGCAAAGTGTATTGTGCACTGGCCTCTTCTAATAAAAAACAAAACAAAATAATGAAACCAAACAAACAAACAAACAGGATATAAAATATCAATGCAAAATATCAATGCTCAGAGCTCAATGCATCTGATTCTTTTATACCATCCTGCAACCACATTGGCTTCATGTCCCTAACTACAAGTGCACCATCAAAGCTAATTCAACCGCATCTAGTTCAAGCTTTCAGTGAAATTCAAAGCATGTTCTGAAAGTTAATGCTGTCATAGGTAGTGGGCTCAGGTCTCAGGTACGCTGTGAGGCAGAAAAAGGGTCGCCCTCCATGGGCCAATGTCCCTGAGGTAATATATGTGTGCAGGAGTGTTAGTGCAGCCGCCTGGAAAAGCTGAGACAGTGGGCAGGATGAGCACATCACACAACGGCGGCGGCGGTGAAATGAATTTGGCCAGGTTGACTAACTGTCACTCAGCGGAAGGGGAGCTGACAATGAGCACAGAGAGGCTAATGTACAATGAGAGTGGGCTTAGAGGTGACTTCTTCCTGAATGATCCATGAGGGCAGCCACTTTGATTGATTTGATTTTTATCACAACCGGAATTAAACACAGGAGCACTCTGGGGGGTTTTCAGACTAACTGAAAACACGGAGAGCAAACAGCACATAAAAATAGTCAGACAAGTAGATATTTTCATGCTGTGTGTGTGTGTTAATAATCACCTCTGTATGTTTTAGTACAAACACTGTGCATCTTGACCTTGCATCTCAGGTAGTTAAGTTGTTTCAGGATCCTTAAACAACAGTGTCACAGTGAGTAATACAGGAACACCACGTGGTTTTTGAATCCCTGTTTCTCTGTTTCTCAAGGGCACTGCAATGACAAAGCCTCAGGCACAGTTCTGTCTCTGCCTTTTTGTCTCTGGAGTTAATATGTGGGGCTTGGATGTTTTGCAAATCAGGTTACTTCAGCTACTTGCTCATCTTCTAACTTCATATTCACTCCACAGTACAGCGGAGTAATTCTCCTTCAATTTAACATTCACACTCATATATTCTAGAAATTAGATTAAAGTGCAGACAATGTGGAATTGCAATTTCACTAACCACGGGTTTAACTTGATTGTCCGACACATTTAGGCAACCATGGAGACGCAACTCTAAAATTACATTTATAATTGATTGTGACTGATTGCTTGTGTTGGAGTCTTGTATAATGTGGTTTAAATTTAAAACATTTCCAAGGCACTCCCTCTTTTTTTCCCCATATAGAAAATAAGTGTTATTAATTATAGCTACTGAGTAAAATATGTAATTGCTAATAAAAATGTTTGGTGATTACTTGTGGAAAATACAACTTTTTCAGAAAAAAGTTTATATATTGAATAAAACATTCATTCATTTACTTCACATATTTTTATTATTTTTACACGGGTCAGTAAAGCGCTGCCACAAATTTGAGTGCAACATTTATGCACTTTTAATTTTTTTTTTCAGTTTTATCACCCTGTTTAAAACATTTGTTTTAAAAAAAGTCATCAAAAGTGATAAGTAAGTTGATAACTAGTAACTAGTAATCTGTAACATATTACATTTCCAAAGTAACCTTCCCATCATTGCATATTGTATTTATTTGGGATTCAGACTGGGGGCCTATTATTTCCTTCATCTCTGATATTCATTCTCAAATTACTATTCCGTGATGTGTGTCTGTTGCCTCCGCCATTATGTAAAGCTCGCGAGTCAATGAGAGATGGCTGATATTCCACCATGGTTCATAAATATTTCAGTCAAGCATCTCTCCAAAAAAAAAAAAAAAAAAAAATCAGCTAGAAATCGAATGTCCTTCTTGCTAGAGCCCTCCGTGGAACTGGTGGAAAGCCTCTTATCCTCGCTCAATTCACCCTCCCCTATTCCCCAATCCAAGTCTAGTATCAATCTTTTTACATGACTTAATGAGCTCAGATGCCTGTTGTCCAAACATTTCATGCAATTTACAGTAGTTATGATCAAATTTAATTGCAATAATAAATACTAATTGGACTAACAATTTCTACCAGCCATTTTAATGGCAGTCTAGGCCACTTCAAAATAGCATTTGACGGAGTGTTATGAGTCTCGTGTTTATTTATCCATTGATGTTTTTTTGTTTGTTTGTGTCCAACTAAAAACACGTATTTTTGTCTCATGCTGACTTAAAGCTAAACATGCCCTCATTTACTTATTTTTTTTTTCAAGGACTTAATGTCAGTGGTTCCTTCACTCACACATACAGTAGGTGCAGAACATCAGTCAACATGTTACAACAGAACAAACATTTTGGGGGGAAGCAGTGCACACATCCCTCTCAATATTTAGGAGTAACTTTATTTTGACAAAATTGTACACCATAAATCAGTGCAGAAGAATAATTCACCAGAATGCATGCAATTACGGGTTTGATGCTCAAAAACTCTTGCGGAGGACCGTGTCCCCCCAAAGTTGAAGAGAAACCTTTGCTCCTGTTTTTGTGTGTGTCGGATTCCTTACATGCCTCAGTGTCCCCTGAAATCGATGGATGGGAGTCTTTCCCTTATTCCAAGGTCTCAGTTAAGTGAGCAGGCCTTTGGAGATAAAGTCTCCAGACACTGGAACGCCCATAAAGATCAGACAGGACACCTCTCTTTAATTTCATCACGTTTTTATTTTGTTTTGTTTTTTGTTTTTTTTATCAGAAGACTGTGAATAATAAATGTTTCATGTTGTATTCAAGTCCCCTTAATTACTTATACAACTATGACTGCTTTAATTTTGTCTGTTAAAGTACCTATTTATTTTCATTTTATCAATTCAGTTCTCTGTAAAGCGAAGATCGTGTTGTAACCTTAAGAAAAGTGCTAAACAATGCATTTTATTATATATTACGTTTTATATCACATTACTATAGATCAGATTGTGACTTATGACATTTTTATTATTATTATTGTTGTTATTATTATTATTGTTGTTATTGTTATGATTATTATTATGATTATTATTACTATTATTATTATTATTATTATTATTATTATTATTATTATTATTATTATTATTATTATTGCTGATTTTAAGTATCATATATTTACACTGATATTCCTCTGAATACAAATTCCAGGGGGAAAAAAATGAAAAACTTTCCAACAGTGTTATTTTTTGTTCATTAAGTAAACACCACTTTGTGATGATGAGGTTTTTATGGCACTGTGTCCATCTTATATATGGTTCTACACTCTGAAAATGCAACAACTCATAGTCATATCCAGTGAGGTCAAACATACTGTAGGTCTGTGACACTTGGTTTACATACACCAGGGAGGCTCATGAAGGACAGGTGAGCAGATAGTGGACAGTGAGCAGTTAGACTGATAGATAGTTTGGCCCCAGAGGGCCCTATCATCTGTCATCCTCCCTGGGACCTGTCAGTGCAGCCGGCAACAGCTGTCCTGCCTCAATTATGAATCATTGGCCATGTCAGGAGACATCACACTACTGTACCTTATCTTCACCAGAGCTGCAGCCAAATGCCCAGAGGGACCTCCCTCTCACTGTCTCTGTCTTGTACACACACATACATGTACATGCATGTGTGTGTACATGCACACATGTCCACACACATGCATGTTCCTCTGGACTGTAATGAGAGCAGGCTTATTGTAACTCCTAGCTGGAATCTCTGCCTCAGCAGACACATTTGTGGAAGCAGGGATTTGGCTGACCAAGCACACTTCTGCAACAAACCACAACATTATCAGAGGATGCCATCTAAACATTGCGCTGTTCCATTTTGTGTCGAGCGAAGAAGAATGCCTGTTTAGTGTGCTTTTATCCAGGTTAGTAAAGAAAAGCTCTAAACAATGCAAGGAATGTACTGTCAGACTGTCCTATGAGTAGGTGCTTTTTCACTTCAAGCGTTTCTTTTTGCCCTGCAACTGTTCCGGTAAAATATTTCCTGAGCCCAATCAAAACGAGAGGACTAGAGGAGAGAGGGTCATCTCTCTCCCCTGGCCACTGTCTTTTCAATCAAACTGCTATAATGAACAGACCACCCTGGAAAGCCACAATACAATTGACGGGCCACAACTGCACTTGGAATACAAAAGATGGTGAGAAAATCTCCAAAATAAAGGTTGCCGGGGATATTTTGCAGGAGTGAATACCTTGATCTTGCTGTGTTACTATGATCTCTGTGGAACAGGGAGCATCCGGGGTGCTGCAGTGTTAAACTATGTGAGTGAACAGTGAGCAGAGGTGAAGATTCATCTTATCGCATCCAAACAGAAAGCAGGCCGGCATGGCTTTTAATCTGTTACTATAGAGTCACGGCTGGTATCTGACAGTCCACATAAGAGATAAAATAAAAAACCTGTATCATGCAATTAGGGAGTTACTGCACTGTAAACTCAAGTGCTTATCTTACTTTTATACATCTAGGAAATCAACTGCCTTGATAAAGGTAAGATAATATATTTAACTACTACTTTTAATTATAATAATAATAATAATAATTAGTATTATTATTATTATAACAGCAACAACAACAATACATCAGACTTACAGTATATAGCACTTTTTAGAATCCATCCTCAAAGACGCTTCACATAGGGAAGTATAAATACATAAAAAAGAATAATAAATAATAAATAATACAGTCAATATTTTTAGGTATATTAATTCAATTTTGTGAATTTGTTGCAAATTAAAAATGATGTGTAAATTAAATTGTTCTCTGTAAGTGATAGCAACTTAAGTTTTAAGGTAAACCAAGTTAGTCAGGCTTAACTGAGCGGTTGTGTATATTTTGCAAGTTGACTGAAGCGTGATTGAGTCTTGGTATTTGTGTTAAAATGGCATGAATTGAGTCATGTTGAAACCTTAAGTGAAGTAATATTTTAGTCTGCATATTTCTAGGTTTTTAAAATTTTTAGCTTTAGCATGGATTTATTTTTGACTGTATAATTTTGTTTGTTTTCTACAAAAACTGGTCCTGTGTCAAGATGCTTAGAATCAGATTTGGTCAGAATGAAAAAAATATTCTTGTAAACATATCATTATTTAATGTGTTTATTTTATTTGAGTTAACATAGCTGTTCAGTTAACTCAGACTAAACTTTCACTTGTCATTTCTAAGTTGACTTCACACAAAGAAGTAATACAACATTTTGAGTAAACCTGACAAAAAGATAAAACTTAACATAATTTTATAATATTTTTGTTTACTTGCCTTTTTCAAGGAAATCTGTTTTCCAGATTTTTTTCAAGTAAGATCAACATGTCAGATTTTACAGTGTTTCTACCAAAAAAAGGTGAAAAAAACTAATAAAAACACAGTTTGGCTAAGAAAAATAATATTCCTCCTGGTGCTTTCATATTAACAATCTGTCAAACAAATTAGCCTTTATGCGCATGGCATGTCAGCTTTATTCACTAATTTATTAATTTATCCGTGAGCACACAGTGTGAGTTAACTGTCCGCTGAGGCTGGCTCTTGCTGATAATTTACTGTCGAAAACATCTGGTGGTGCTCCGCAATGAACATTTACAGTGACTCACAGGAGCCATTGCTGATGCAGAAATGAGCAGTATGTAATCAAAATGATCCCACTATACATGGAAATTAAATGACCCTGCTGCTGGGGGCAATAAATCAACAGCCATTGGACTCACCAGCTGCAGTGTCATCATTACTATGGCTGGTACAGTGGAACACGCTGGTAGTGTACCTACCTCATCGCCCCGTATCTCAAGCCTGCACTTGAATAATCTTAGTACACCACATCCATGTTTTGTGTATCTCTTGATGAAGTCGTGCAAAAAAAAAAAAAAAAACCCAAAAAGAACCAGAATCCATCCAGTGCTCATTATTCAGAAAATGTTATCTTAATTGAACATTCACCTCTATATAAAACAGCCAAGGCCATTTCCTATTTGCCCCGCTGTCTAAAACAATGGATCCTTACCGATCAGAAAAAGCTGAATGTTAATGAGAATGTGCTGGAGCCAGGGGCGGAATACAATACTGACTTGCTCACTGGGACTTATGTCACATTTTTATGTAACTTTTATGCTCCTGAGATCATCAAATGCCACCACAGAGTGACCATCCTCTAAAATAGTATTTCCTGCCAGAGGCTTTATCGCAAAGCAGACAGTAAAGGTCCAGTGTGTGGGATTTAGGGGCGTCTGTTGGCAGAAACGGTATATAACATTCATAAATATGTTTTCATTAGTTTATAATTACCTGAAACTGTTGGTGAGTCTAAGTCATTGTTTTGCAAGTCACAAGTAAAGTCCCAGTTCAAGTTTCAAGTCTTAAAGCTTGAGTTTGGAGTCCTTAGAGACGTCATGCAGTCTTGATGACTGTCATGCCATTTTAACAACAGAGAAATGATATATTTAATGAATAAAAAAGAAACAGCTTTTATTTGTTTTTTACTTAATAGTGAAAACACCTTGTCAAAAGTTGTTGCATCTCAGTTTGTAATTTTCAAACACTATTTTGCATACTGCAATTCATTTTTTGTTGACCACCTGTAGTTTTTGTACAAGAGCAAAGTTATCTTTGGCACCAATTTTTGTCAACTGGCACTCTGTAATGTAGAATAAACTCTACAAGGATCTCTCCTGTAGCTTGATTGGATGCTGCCAGATTGGTTGAAAGCAAAATGGATCATCTGGGAAATTAAGTGTTGGCTTGTTTGGAATGAGTAGCGTAATGCTGGTTGATTCAGGACATTAACCATTTGAACTTTGCAATAGAAATGATCCTCCAGTGCCTTCATGGGTATTTTTGCTTCATGTGATGTAATTTGGAGTATCTTCAAATGCTTCATATATCCAAAATCTGTACAACCTGAGCTAAAATGTTATGTAAGATAAGAAATGACAATAATGAGAACTATTGAATGTGTGCCATCAAAAAAGGTCAAACAAATTTGCTCAGGGTTCAGAGATTTAAATACTTGTGAAGGGTGTCTGAATGCAGCATAAGAAAAGCGAAGTAGCTCCAGGTTTCAAAGGGTTAAAGTCAAATCATTCAAGTCCAAGTAAAGTCATAAGTCATTGGTGTTAAAGTTGTCTTTTTTGATTTTGTCAAATCTTAAGTAAGCAAATTTGTGAATTTAGTCTGACTTGAGTCTGAGTCATGTGACTCCTGTGTAATTCTTTGCCTGAAAATAAGAATCACTGTGGTTTTAATACCTTAAAATGAGCTGTTATCTACATACAGAGTGGGCCCTATCCTTCGGATCTTTGTTGTTTCTACAGTAGCCCAGAATGGATATATCAAACACTGGCTCTAGATAGAGTTTTTTGCATTTTTGCATTTTTGCATTGGCCACCATAGATCTCTTTTCCTGCTAGATGCCACTAAATCCTCCGCTCTGGCCATTTAAGGACCTCAGCATTTGAACCACGTTCATGAGACGAGACTCTCGCTCTCTGATAAATCAGCCACAGTCTCTGAGGTCCCTCTTGGGCCTCGACGTCACCCTTTATTTGCAGCAGTGTGCATTTTTTGCATAGATTTAAATTCATGCATTGCTAATTACTCCTCATATTTTTTCCAGCATGCGTCTCAACTCTCCGAGCCTCAATGTGACACTGAAAGAGTTGGAGAGAACAGAGTTTTGTGCCAGACAGAGTTTTCTCCCTTTATGACAGCTAGCTGGGTGGAGGAGCAATTAGTGTCACCTGAAAGCATTCCTCTCGGGATGACTAGTCCCCATGAGAACTCATCTCAGAAAAGCCCCGGCACCCTAAAAAGCTCATCAAGATCAAACTGGCCTTCTTTATGTCCTGCCTTACTCCCCCAAGGCACAACATGATGAAGGCTTCCCTCTGCCTCATCTCAAGTTGATTAAAGGCAGCAAGCCTGTCTTGGCCTCCATTACTCAGTCAGGCTCAGTTTCTCTGCGACACATCTGCTATAAGCATTCGTGCTGCCGGGGAGTCACAGAATGGGCAGAGCATGTGCGATACCTTGTTAAAACGCCACTTTTAGTCTATCGGAGTCGAAGGATTACAGGATTCACTGTATTTTGAATGGGAAATGTTGGTTTTAACAAAAGTGACGGGGCCTGCTTTGAGTGTAAATTTTGTAACACTTCTTTCTTTTATTTGACGAGAGCACCAGCGGTCAGTGAGTACCCACAAAACAAATTTAATTCCCTCCTTCATCAGCCACACTGCCAGGGTCAATGCCATGTGCATTATGCTTCTTTTGTAAGGAATACTGGAATTAAAATGAGAGCGCAGGGATCAATACAGCAATTCACCCAGCACTGAGAGGAGGCTGCATGTCAAGTATTGGTGCTGCTTATTAACATGACTATTGATCGGAGTCAGAGGAGTGTGGTTGCAGAGGCAGCATCAAATACCAATCGTTAACCCTCAAGTCGGGGTTAGCTATAAACATTTGGCATGCTGTGTAACATCTAAATCCTTAAAGGGGGCAATTCACTGGTGATCCCCCTCAACCATTTTATCCCCACCTAGACGCAGCTCATTAGCAGATGCAGCCTTGAGCTCATTAGATGTTTGGTTCTCAAGTTTGATTTTGTTTTCTTTGGAAACGTCTGATACAATATTCACTTATTTGAGGATGAAATACTTGGAAGCTGTAATTTTCCCCACTGAGACTTAAGGCTTCGTGTTTGATATTTATAAGCTTTAATTAAAGAAACAAACAAAGAATAAAAAGTTTTCTCTTTCACTTGATGGACAGTTTTACAGTTAAAACTTGCATCACTTGGCTTTAAGGAACTACCTCTAGTTTTATATCTGTATCTGAAAAGATAGAAATAGGAAATTGATTACCTTGAAAAAGACAGGTAAATATATGTTTATGTTATTGCTGGGTTTACTTAAAAGCATTCTTGCTTAAGTTTGTGAAATTGTTGCAACACAATAGAATTTAACATATTCTACCTAAATGTTAATAACCTAAAGAAATGTTGTTACCCTCAAACATAGCTTTCTTCACTAATTCAAAAATAAATATGGTAAGTAACTGATGCACAGATGGACATATTCCTTGTAATTAACTAATTTAGTCAGATACATCTAAAAAGCTGTTTACTCAGTTGAATTTAGGAAACTGACTGCCATATATAAACAAACTAAAAGATAATTTAGTTTGTAAGATTATTTTTTATTTTAGCAAAATGCAATTCTGGGCTTTTTAAGACAAGGCCAGTGTTTGTGGAAACACATGTCATTACCAGAACAAAACCACTTTTAAGCCTTATGAAATGAAAAAACACACATTTAGACTCTATCTTTATCTCTTAAGATTTTGATCAAGTTTCAGACAGTTGATAAGAAGAATGAAAAATCCTTTCAGATTACACATATCATGCATTGAATAATTGGATTGAATTGTAAAACCAAAACAAAACTCTAGGTGTTTAAATTGTGCTATTTACATATCTGTATCCTGATGCCCAGCTGGCATTAGACGACAGTATGATGTCAGTGGGACATTGGACTCTTACGTCGGACATATGTTAAATTTTGGTTGGAATGACAATCAGTTTTACAATATTTTGAATGTCTAACAAGGTTAGAATTTCAAGCTGTGTGGACAATAACATTATGACAATTTGCAGATATGGGTTTTGTTCTGTATACTACGCAATTAAATATTGTTATTCTATATCAATGTGAAATTGGTAGGAGATGTTTGGAAGACGCTGAATTTTGGTTGCTTGACAACACAATTTAAAACCAACAAAATATCTGAGTCGTCTGTCATCAGTATTCTACATCACTTTTTAATTGACATTAGACGTTGGCCTGACAATACATTTTGGTCGCCTGATGTCACAACTTAATTAAAACAAAGATCAGCATCTAACAATGTTGGTGGCCAGCTGAAACAAACCAGTTGATCTCATTTGTATTTTCTTAAAAATGTTACAGAACTCCCCCACATACAACATTTTCTTGACATGACATTCATGACACAAAATACATAAAGCTTACTGCAAATGTAGAAGCATTTATATAGGCAGTCACAATATCTGAATTTATTTTCTTGATAATATTTTCTTATTTCCAAAAGTTCTTTACAGTAGACTCAAATTAATCATCTGTTGTTGTGCTTACTTTATTTGTCGAAGGCAATCAGTTTCCTAAATTCTACTGAGTAAACAAAATGTTAAGTTAAGTTAACTTGTTTTATGTAAGTTACTGACAGTGAGAAAGACAAAGTTAATTTTACTTGTTATTTTTAGTTTGCAACAACTTAAAAAATTAAGAAAATACAAAAGCATTTTAAGTAAATCTAACAAATAAATATAAAGTAAACAGAACTTAAGACTAATAGTTACCCTATTCAAGACAGTGAGTTTCCTAGATTTTTTTTTAGGTAAATTAACTTGCCAGACTTTATTGTGCAGGCTTCTATCTTTCTTAAAATGGCACATTTTCTTATAATTAAAATCTTGATTTATTACTTGACTGTCATTTGTTGTTTTAACCAACATAATCAAGAAGAATCAAGCATTAAAAGTATTAATAAGAGAAAAGGACAGTCAAGTGTAAATTCATTCTGTGTCCCCAGGTTCACCAGAAGAAGTGAAGCTGATTGAGAAAGGGTAGACGCACTAGAGAAATGGAAAAACTGATAAATGAGAGCAGGATGGAAATGGGGAAAAAAAGAACATAGGAGAGTTGGGAGAGGGATGGAGAAGAGAGAAAAAAATGAGATATACAGTATTGACCTCAAAATCCTCCCTCACCATCTTTTTGAATGATGCTGCTTTAAAGCTGTCAGATAATGGAAACACTCCCCCAATCAGCCTTTGTGGCAGTGGGAGAAATTGGCCATGTCTGGGCTCATAACCCCTGAAATGTATCAACCACTCTCAGTCCTCTCGACACAATACATGCTCTTTTTTTTTTAGCGAGAGGGTGCAGTGATGTGGCCACCATGAAACACAGCTGGAACAACCTGTGCACGGCCTCACATGGTAACTCCTTGAGACCCACGCAGGTAGATCAGCGGAGGAGACGGGGAAATCAGAGTGGGACAGATGGCCTGGAAAGAGCTGATAGCTAGCTAACTCAACGGATTTATTTGATCAAATAAAAAAAGCTCCAAAACAGATTTTAAGCACTTTAATGCCACAGCCCAGTTCTGGAAAACCTCCATCTGTCCTCTACTAAAACCTTATTGCAGAAGTGACTGTGGAGAGAAGGAGGAGGAGACGGATATAGAAGTCAGAAAGAAGATGTGCTTAAGATATTGCCAGTTCAATGGTAAAGACCAAATCATTTTCACATATGTGACACAGCCGTTTTGAAATAAAGCTGGCAAACCAAATACGCCTATTTTTATTACTAATAATCCACCAAGACCAACTGGTAAGATTAAGGGGAATGTAGGATTCTTTATTTTGTATTTAAACCTGCCGACAGCGTATTTCAAGCGCATTGAAACTAAGAAAGCTGAACCCTGAAAGAAAGCCTAACAGTAACACACATGGCTCTTCATCTGTCACGAGTGCTCTGTGATTGATCCAGTATTCGCTCATTATTCTGCCCGGATTTCCATTTCACTAAATGTCTTGTCATTAGATTTTTTAGCGCGCTGAAAACCAATGCAAAACTTTGTCCAGGTTGAAGATTTTCAGAAACTCTGTTTTCAGTGCTGACATGTGGACAGGGAGAGGGGAGTTTTTGGCTTGTGACTCCCCATCCTAAAGGGCCATTTATACAGCAGTGGTTCTTGCATGAAATGTTAAACTTTTGGCCTTTCATTCACATGACAACCTGTTTTGGGGGCCTGGAAACGCAAACTCAGTTAGTCACGCAGAGTTGTTTGCCTGACGTGTGTTTTCTTCAGCATTGGGTCGTTGGTTGTCTTGTCTCTTTTTAAATAACTGGTACCCTAAAAAGTTGTTTGTTAACCTTATCTTTACCTTAAACCCAAGATGAACTATTTATTTATTCATTTTCTACATTTACAAATATTCACTTAGAGTTATGTTCTTTGTTTTCCTGGCACGGCTGGAACTGTGACTTCCCTGCATAATTTTACTTGGATGCTAGTAAAGTCTCAAACTGGCCATCATAACATGCTCAAAAATATGTACAACTAAATAGTGCTAATATATTGAAATTTTGATGGACTAAATTATGTCCAACAACAAATATCTATTCAGATGGGAGTCTGTATTCTGATATTAATCTTGCATCAATAACACTGCCCTGCTCAGAGGGGCTCACAAGACTAACTATCATTTTTCATGTACCCTATATATAAGTTATAGGAAGCATGATAGCATGATGTCTGTATGACTTCTTACTAATATTGGTGTATCAGTACTGGTTTGCCTAATTTCCCAAGTTTTAATGAAACCAACACACACTCTGTCCAACTTCTCATTTTCATCAAACCTAAATAATTCTGTATTTTGTTTCAGCATTCTTACAAAGGTGCATGCAGGTTATCATTTAAAGTTCTCAGCCTGCACTCTAAGTGCACGCTGAGATGACATGGTCACAGAGCTCGCTGCGTGTCCTGCAAAAGCTTGTCCATTTGGGGAACACCTCATGTTTGTGAGGACTCGCTGTGACATCAGACTGTGCGCTGCTATCTCCTTTGTGAGGTGTCAGAAATGAAGCAATTTCTTGTAATGGCGGACGTGACCACAGACTTTTTATATGTTTACTCATGAGTTACTCCTCCACTAAATTGAGGAGCAGAGGTGTCAGAATATGCTTTGGAGGTCACTACTTCAGGTAGCTTTCCAGTTATAGCTTTTTTTCAGGCTTCTGGTCGACTAAAATCATCTCTATCTTCTTCCTTTCATGGCGCCGAGCTTGTTGGTTTAGCATGCTCCAAAAACCATTTAAACCCTTTGACCTGAGCAAATTGGTTACTTTCAAAAATATGTGAAAAAGGCAATGAGCAACTTTGCAAAAAATGTCCCAAAAATTTCAAGAAATTGTTAAAGGTGGCAAGAAAATGGGCTGGAAATTAATTTTTAAAAGGGGGAATAAAAATTAAAAAAAATAGGAAAAAATGTCCAGAAAATTATATTTATAAATATTATGATTATATATTTTTTAATTATGTTATAGAAAAAAGTATGCTTTTTTCCCCAATTTTAAGCTTTTTTCAATTTTCTTGTATGTCCTTGTTTTTACTTTAGATAATTTTACTCTAATTTTGCTTATTGTCAGGCAGTTTTCTTGTAACTTTTGTCTTGCTAATTTTTGTACATCTTGTGAAGTTTCTCATTGCCTTCTCCCCGTGTTTTTAAAAGAAATCAAATCAATGTGCTCAGGTTTTAAATGGTTAATTGTGTTTTGTGATTTAATTTGGACAGAGATTTTTGATATTAAAGCGCTTAGGTGGAGAGGAATTTGAATGAAGAAGGGGAAAACTCAGTTTAACAAAATACCCATGTATGTGAAAATAAGGCCTGACTTTCTGCCTGTTCCCTGTTGGTTATGTGTGCCCTTTGTGATTGATCGCTTAGATTTTAACCTTCCTGTTAATCAGAATGAATCTGGACTTTGGAACAGATTGTGTTGATTGTCGTGCTTTTGGGTTCTTGCCTGTTCTGTGTCAGTAATCGTAAATCTCAACTGAGAACGGTTATTTTTCGTCCTGTTCAACTAGACCTGCACATTTAACTATGAAATACTTCTGTGCAGTGTACACCATAGTGTAACACCTTTTTAAAATATATATATTTTCAGTGTTTATCGCACTATTAGTGTATGTCTGTGTCGAAAGTTGGTGTTACATGAGCCTCCTGATATTTGTGCAATTATTCTGCGAACAAATTGTAATGCGGCCAGAATCACCAGATGGGGCAATGCATTATATGCTGTTAGCTGTGGCAGAGGGGTTGAACAGTCAGGCTGAGGGCAGTAAATTCTCCTGATACATTTTTCATCCTCCCTCTCCTGCAAGCTGCCAGACTGCTGAAAGGAGTATTGACTAAGCACAGAAAAAAAGGTCTGATCTTGCTTATTTATTCCCCACCAATCTCTGTGATGTTTTTGAATGCTGGTGGAAATCACAGAGTTTTCTGAGTGTTGGAAAATGGCAGAACCTGTGTCTATACACAGTATACTGTATATTATATTTTTTACTGAAACAGAGGTACATGATAGATCAGCATAAATATTTATCATACATTCATCTCATCTGTCCTTCGGAGGTTGTTTTTTTACCTCATTTCCTTCCTTTGCCCTTCTAAACTGCTGGCCTGTCTGCTATAATGATGACTCCTTTCCATAACAAAGGCCGGCTGCCAAAACAAGAACATGCACTTCAACCATAATGTGCCTCCCACGGCTCCTCTGCTGTCAAGTGTGGAGCATAAGTATTTTTCCCCACGTTAATGCTCAGCACAGCACATGGTATCAAAACCCAACTCAGTTTTTCTAACAAATATCAAATAAATGAATTAATGACCGAAAATACATTTTCCATGATCCATCCAGAGAAATATAGCAGGGGGAGGCTTTGCAAGAGACGGCTGTGTGACGATGAAAAATTGGAAAAGTGGAGGCAATCAATTACGTCACGACAACAACAGCTTATTTTAACTCTATTTTCTTATAGGACACTATGATCTAAGGTAAAGACACTGGTGGCCTTCCCACAGGAAATTTTGACTGTCAAACACAAAATTTCCTGCATTCTGCTCATTTTTTTGCTTTTCCTGCATTAGTTTATGGTGAAAATGTCTATTTTTTCCAGAACAAAAGTCCTCTGCTACGTGGTTTTAAAGGATTAGAACTTTGAAATTACACAGAATGATTACTGTAACAGAATCCTGGAGCTCAAACAACTGATGCAGAAGGATATCTAAAATGTCATGAGTAGACTTGGATGGTCACTGACAGAGCAGCACCATGTGATGAGTTGGGATTAGAATGTGTTGACATTTCATTCTTGAGTCTAAGTGGACATTTGTGCCAAATTTAAAGAAATTCTCTCAAAGACCTTTTGAGATGTCATATTCATTCGAATGCAATGGATGCAAGGTCACAGTGACCTCTGATCACCAAATTCTAATCAGTTCATAGTTGACTCAAAAGGGATGTTTGTACCAAATTTGAAGAAATTCCCCCAAGGTACTCTTGAGATATCCCATTCACAAGAATTGGACGGAGGAACAACCTGAAAAAATAATGCCTCTGGCCGCTGCTATCACCGGCACAAAGGCATAAAAAGGGAGCGAAGCTTTCAACTCTCAAATTTTAATTCCTGTTTTATGTGTGTGTGTCCAAATTTGTCAAATAAGTCCCCAGTAAATCCCATGAGACAACAGTTAAATGTGTGTCCCTCCCTTGCTTCTAAACTAAACACGGTTGAGCGAGGAGGCTGTTAAATTGTTGAGAACTAAAACTCATCCATGTGTGAAAAAGCATTCAAAATGTGTGGTAAAAATTGTCCTGCTTGCATAACATTTTTTTTCTGTGCTCACTGCTACTCCACAAGTACTTTCTGATCTCACTTCATTCCTTTAAAGCCGTGGGACCTGGATAGCCTCCAGGCAGAGGAGCTTCACACATTGCTGATGAGAAGGTATGACACAAACTTGACTTCAATTTCTATCTTTCCATCTTCAGTCGCCAGGAACAGAGACCATGGCTCCTCGTTCTCTTCAGCCATGCCAGGCGGTTGTCTGTATAGTTTGCCATCAGATCACTATCAGTTTAGCTGTAGGAGGGAGCGAGACTGTGGCCCCATCTGTTCACATGGTGGTGCTGAAACGCATGGCTTCCTCCTGTTTCTTTATCTGGCCGGGTGGATGTGTGAGGATAAAATGTCTATAAGTTCCCCTCCTTTATAAAGCCTTGCAGTTTTTAGATTCTCCAAAGAAATGTTCTGTCAAATGCACTGAAAAAGCAGAGGAAGTTGAGACCTGATGCATCAAATGTGGTGAAATACATGTGTGTGTGCGTGTGTGTGTGTGTGTGTGTGTGCATGCACATGGACAGGTAACTGAACATATGTGGTTCAAGATTTACTGGAGTTAGCCAGAGGAAGAAAAACACACACTCAAACATACACTCTGTCATGACTTATCTTAGCCCTCCAGAGGCAGCAAGACAAAGCTCGCACATTTTAAAGTCTCCAGTGGTAAATGAGGCGTTTGAGAAATTGCAAATGCCAGAGAACACACACACTGACAGTTAATTTTTATAACCTTTTGTGAAAAGACTTACCAAGCAAACATTTCAACCTGAGACAGACCCCATCACTTGTGCCCCCATCCACCCACTCACCTCAGCAATTTGTTGCCTGTCTATCTCCATCAACCCACACAAGACCAGCCAGTATTCTAACTGCTAGGACTAAACCAAAATATGTCACTGCTTTTCACTGGTTGAATGGAACCAGTTTTAGCAACATTGTTTTACTTTCACACAATTGTCACCCAACTCTGAGCTTTATGGCCACCCACCAAATAAACGTTGCTATTGTGGTTTGGTCTCATGGCTGTTGTCAACAGGGATCCCCCAACCCAATTTTAGGAAGCAGCAATTGTTTTTTTATTTTTATTTTTGATAATTGTTTTAGATTTTAAATATTATTAAAATAAAATACTGCACACTGTTAGTGTAAGTTAACAGATAGCATCTTAAAAGGCAATATTGTGTGATGCAGGATGCCTGGTCACACGGTGTTGCTCTGCGTCAAGTTCTATGACATTTTTTTTTTCCTTCCCACAATTTGATCTTACTTTAACAAATATCCCCCCTCCCCCTCACTGTCTGCCCTCAAATATATGACCCCTAATCACCTAAAGTAAACATTTGGATCTGATAGTGTTCTTTGTGTTTGGTGCTTTTCTCTACAACTGAGTCCCAGTTTTGCACTAAATCGTTTCAGGTTTGGCATTAAATAAGTCCTTTTGTCACTAACAAAATGTGACATGTGTCACATGACAAAAATCCCATATGACCTATCATATATGTCAATAATGTAGCATGCTACAAGTAATAGCGTACTTGGATATGTTATTAAAAGAAGTCAAAACCGGTCTCCTGGTCAGAAGTGTTTGGTTGTTTTTGATGAGTAACAGCCCCCTTCTTGCCTATCCTTTCATGGCTTCTTCAGTATTTGTTAAACATGACGTGGGCTTAATCACTTTTTATGCTACATCATGTAAAAGTGAAAGCAGTCATTACAAGAACATGTATTACTAACCAGTCTTACTGCTGTCAAACAATGTTCAAGGTTTGCTTTATCTTATAACCCCACTATCAAAAGTCAACTTTGACTCTTTAACAGAGGCTGTTAATTCCTTTAGTCAGTTATTCAATAGCAGTAGTTGTGCTATGCCTCTTTAACCAGAGACTCTTGCTGGATTTTATTTTGTTGTAAAAAAAACCAAAAAAAACATCTTAATGTAGTTTAGACATGGAAACAGAAAATTAGTGCCCAACAATAATTGTGTGAAACATTTATAGGGAATAAATGTCAGTAAGCCCTCATTTAGTAAATTAGAGGTCTAAAGACATGAAAACCTGACTAAACATGGTTTTAGAGTTAGTTGATCAGATGTCTAGGTTACATATAATCTTTAAAATCTAGTCCATAATATGTGATATATTAGCTGTAATGACATGTCATGTCATGTTGCAACCAAATTTTGCCCATCAGCTGATTAAAGATACATTTCTGAACTTCACTACTTTACCAGAAGTTTCATCATATAGTTAAAAAAAAAAACATGCTGATAAGGGACAACATCATAGCGAGCCTTTAGCACTGACCTGAATCTCAATGCCATATCCCAGGTAGACCGTGACCAGGTAATTACACTCCACTCCAGAGTCAAGTTGTTGCAGGATTTCGATGTTACCCTCAGGGTCAGTGAAATTCAGGCTGCACGGCTCTGTGGGAGACAGTAAAAAGACAAGTGATTCCCTTTTTCCCGGACCACTGATCTTTCTGACAGCCCACCTGTGTCACCGTGGCCCTCGCAACCCCTCTAACTATCTCTGCAGATTTCCTCTCCGACACTGCTCATCTGGGCCGTCAGCGCTTTGTGGCCAGTGGGAAGGACAGGCAGGACACATCAGGGAAAATCAGATTGTTTCTGACACATGAGCGACTCAGTTATTCCTGGTGGAGAGATGAATAGCGGTGTGCAGCATGCGAAATGAACAACAGTGATGCTGATGACCTGGTGCTTAATTTTCCTGTCCTTTGGGATGGATGTGTTAAACCTAAGGGGCAAGGTACTCTCAATTTTGAATTTCCATCAGGGCAAGAGTTATTTGGATGCTATTTATCTCAAAAAGTCATTTGAATGTTCTATTTGGTATTGAAAGACAGACAAACTAGATATACTACCACATGGTTGTATGCCTCCGTGCACCAGTCGAGTTGCACTCATAGTTTACATCCATGTCAGTGAACTCTTGGACACTTCACACACATAGAGTTATACAATCAGCATAGTTTCAAGGTGGTTCTTGCAGGTTCTTGCGTTATAACCAAAAACAAGTTGTATGAGGTCACCACGACCTTCACCTTTGACCTTTGACCACCAGATTCTAACATTTGTGCCAAATTTGAGGAAACTCCCTCAAGGCTGTCTTTACATATTGCATTCACAAAAAAATAAGATGGATGCAAGGTCACAGTGACCTTGACCTTTTGCACATCAAATTCTAATCAGCTCATTGTTCAGTCCAAGTGTATGTTTGTGTTAAATTTGGATAAACTCCCTCAAGGTGTTCTTGAGATTTACAGTACATTTCACAAAAATGACATAAATGTATGGTCTTTGTGACCTTGACCTTTAAACCATCAAGATCAGGTCTCCTAGAACATGTTTGCCACATCTGAAGGAATTCCCTCGAGGTATACTTGAGATAACATATTCACAAGAATGAGACTGATGAGGTCATAATCATATTGATCTATGACCACTAAAATCAATCAGCTCGTCATTAAGTCCAAGTCAGTGTTTGTGTCAAATCTGAATAAATTCACACAAGGTGTTCTTGAGAAATCACTTTCACAAAAATGAGATGAATGTAAGGTCACTATGACCTTGATCTTTGACCATCAAGATCTAATTTTGTGCCAGATTTGAAGTAATTATCTCAAGGTGTTCTTGAGATATCACATTAACAAGAATGAGACTGATGAGGGTACAGTGACCTTGACCTTTGACCACCAAAACCTAATCAGCTCATTGTTGAGCCCAAGTGAATGCTTCATTAAAAATTTGAAGAAATTTCCTTGAGGCATTCTTAAGATATTTCATTTATAAGACAGATTGAAAGACAACCCGAAACATGCTATCTCCGGCCTCACAGCGCAGAGGCATAAAAATAGACATGCTTACCTGTTGTTTGCATGGTGGTGATGGTGGTTATAACGGTGGTGGACGTTGTGGTCCCTTCTTCTCTGGAGTTTAGGTTGGGGAGTGAATGATCAGGGCTTGTTTTGTTTTTCAGTACAGTTTCCTGAGCTTCCCCTTTCTCCATTCTCACTGAGGACGGTGCCAGGGTCGCCTCTACTTGAGTAGCACTCCAACTTTGCGGCCGACTTCTCCGCGACGATAAGGGGGCTGAGTATTCACTGACTGAACCTCCTTTTGGTGTCACTTGAGTGGTAAGGGAGTCTGTTGTGGGCTCTACCTTGTCCATTCGTGTTTTAGGGGATTTCTTTTGAAGCAGAGACATCGGCGGCCTCGGTGTCGTGGGAGAAAATGTGGTCAGCGGGGAGGTGGCAGCCGCGGTGGCGGTAGTGGCAATGTCTGAGAAGGGTGGAGCGTCCTCATGGGGCACTAGCTGAGTTACAGGGTCTCCTGAATCTGAGGCAGAGCCCGGCATGGTGGAATATGCAGCCACAGAGCCATCCCTCCGGAAAAAGTGCTGGTCCCCCTGGAAATCCCTCGTAAGTAGGTGCTCATGAAGCAGCAGGCCCTTGATGACCGGCCGGTGGTTTGGGATGTTCATAGGTGAGACAGTGGTGACAGAGTGGACTTCGCTTTCTGTGTCCTGTGTTGATGAGTCCCTGTCAGGGCCCAGCGTCCTCTTACTGATGCTTTCCTTTGGAGCTAAAGAAGAAAAAAGAAAGCAGGTGTGTTAAGCAAAATGTAACAGGCAAGTGAGCTACAAAAGCAACTTACAGTCCACAAGAGCAGTGCGTCTTTTTGACAGTTTCATTATAGAATCATCAAGACTGCCAGACGATAATCTACTAAAATTATGCCTAATGAGGTGAGAGGCTGTCCTCTTGTATAATTCTTCCAGACACATTTTGTTGCTATTTAAATCAGTTCATTATCCCCGTGTGTGTGTGTGTGTGTGTGTGTGTGTGTGTGTGTGTGTGTCACTTTGGGGGAGGGTGCAGTGGCAAAGTACGTATAATTCCATACACTATGCATTATAAAAGCTTAAATAATAGGAAAAAAACAGTGTAACGGGTTGACATATGTAGGTCACTAGAAGTGACGTGAAGCAAGCATGATCTGATAGTATCCTAAGAGTGCGTACAGTTTATTTTCAAGGGCATCTTCAGCATTAAAATCAGATATTTAACATGCCATACTATAAATTTCATTGAACTACCATGAAGAACACTCTTTTGAGATTTTACAGTAAGATGAGGCTATGACTAATACTGACAGTGGTGAGTAGCAGCTTGCAGAAAGCCAGTTTATTATCAAAGGCGACTTCTACAATCATACACCGCAGGCAGTGGAATCTAAGAGTGGAGAAACACTAAGCAGAAATAGTCTAGTTACTTGTAAGATAAAAAGGTTTAAAAGCACATATTTTTCTATGGCATTCTTCTGTAGGCTAGTATTCTTATTTTCCCTCTCTCTCTCTCTCTCTCTCTTTCGACCCCTCACACAGCCGTCAAAAACAGTGCAGGCATTGTTTAAAGTCTCACAGGAAAAGCACTCAGAAAGCAAATAGTCAGTAAACCACACACAGCAAAAATACATGTGATACAATATTGCAAGTCACAAAAGATATTTGTTGACACAAGATTATACATGTAACTTTTACATGACAGGCAAAACAAAAGATGCTTTCTTCAGGGACAATACCCCCCGATGAAAGGGCTAATCAATTATAAAAAAAGAGACTGAGCTCCAGTTTAAATGAAACAGCTACAGTTAGAGTTTAATAATGAAATAATTCACAGCCTAAGACAGTGGCATACATTTGATACTTAACTTTCAAAAAAGTAAATGGAAACTGTGACAATCATAAGAAAAGGCACAAAAGAATTTGCTTCAGGTGGGTAAAATTGTGTTTTCAGTTTAAGAAACAAGGGACAGTAAACATAAAGTACAGTACACATAAGCTCATAATTTACATGTCTCTCTGCGTGTTTAAACCAACATGATCTCACAGAAATACATAAATGCAGATGAGCTTGTAACACTGCAGCACATGGTGGTGACACATTTGGGTTTGGGCACCAAAACTACTTGGTTAGGTTTAGAAAAAGATGACTATGTTTGCCACATATGGGGTGTAAGTACATTGTTAAGTGATGTCACTTAACATGACATAACAAGAGTTGCTCTAATGTCAATAGCAGTAACAGAAATACTTCCAATTAAAATACAGGATCATATACTGGAGAGTATGCAAGACTATGCAGTGATCCAGTACCAAGTCATTTCTTAACACACCTTAAACTAGCCTTAAGTAGCTCTAAAACAGTAGCCCACACAGCAGGTTGTAATGTGCAGCCATTGGCAACAACTATTTAAGAGGGAAAAAAAAATTTCTGTTGTCAGAAAATGTCAAGAATTTCACAGTTTTCTATGGCATTCATTCTCTGTGTATGAATGTATTTGTTCTGTTAACCGTGACCCATGCCATACAACAATGGTAGCAATCACTTCACATGCATGCAGTTAGTAATACTGTATATGCATATACTGTTAATGTTTTGTTTTTTTTGTTTTTTAACAATGGTATTGGAATGGTGCTCAGTATCAGGCGGTTCACAAGTTCAGGTATTGGAATTAGTATTAGGAAGGAAAAATTATATTGCGACATCTCTAAATGTAACAATGCAGTGTTCAGTTAAAATAAGGCAACGCTCACTATTAGTTTCACTGGACACAAACATGAGTCTCCAGGATCAAAGTCCAGTATTTGTTCGATCCATTCGCCACCCACCACCCATTCCTTGATGTCATTGAAATGGGGAATTCTTGTGTCCACTATGTAAAAGGATTTTAATTGAATTTCCACTGGAACTGTTTCCATGGTGCTAGCACATCATTTTATCACATTATGTGACAACACCACCATGTAATGCCATATCATTTCACATATCTCCGTGAGAACAGGTTGGTCTCACGTCAGGGTATCTTTTTAAAAACTCGAGAGGAACAGACTGGCCAATCAATTTAAGCAACATAAGTGTTTTTGTAGCCAAAATGATTGTGCAGGGAGTCCAAAAGTGCCATATTTACCCCATTATCTGCTACATTTTTCCTTCCATCAGTAGTTTAGGGAAAATCTAATGAATGGACGGTTCCCACCACTGCGAATCCTCCAGACATTGTAAACATTAGCAAAGATGAATGCCTTTGTATGTCCGTAGTGGCTTCGACAGGAAAGCTATCCCAAAATGATCAAATGTTCTCTGGCTGGCTGCTAGTTATACATACTCAGAATGACAACAAAGATTTATGTGGAAAGAGTTTTCTTTAGGTTTTCGAAATTCTAGTGCTGACTGGCTGTTTTTAAGGTGTGTGTAGCCAGAGTTTGTTTCTATCTTGTTAAGATAGAGGTAAAAATATAGCACTGGACATAGAAAAAAAAAGAAACATCTATGGCAATCACCATCTTTACAGCATGGTGAGCTAAGCTGACTAAAAATACTACAGCTGAGTGCAGATTCTAACTTTCATTCTGGCATCAATGCAATCTCCACCTTTGTCTTTTTTTCCCCATCTAATTTCATCTCAACATAAAACAATTCTATGTGTTTTTTGTATGGCATATCTGAGATAAATATCAAAAACACTGAGAGAGTTCATATAATCCTCTTATGTGTCTACGTACACTTGTCGAGATGAAACAATGCGGTCTGCTTTGACACCTTAATTAGCTTGCATTCACTTGTCCTAATGAGGCAGAAAAGCTGCCAGCACACTTTTCATGCTTATTGATGAAAGGATGTTGTTGACACAGGCAGCAGAAGAGTGAGATATCGTCACGGTGAGTGTCTCTATAAGCTACAGTGCTCCAAAAGGATAAAGGCTGGGAGCCAAAACAGATGTAAGATCCACTTTAAAATGCTCTTTAGAGGTCTACTACATGGTAATACAATGTTATGCGTGTACCTATACTCAGTTTAATTCAAATCAGTTGAATTCAGTTGAATTCAATTCAATTCAATTTTTACTTAACATACTTTTTCTGTACTCTTAACATAATAGTGCAATTAGCCAAACAGTTAATTTTGTGCTCAAATCATCATTTTGTTTATGTTAATAGGCCTACTATCTCTAAATTTCAAAATGAAAATAAAAGAAAGAAAAGGAAACCGCTCCCTACTTGCACTAACTCTATCTTAATATGCCAAAGCAAACTCAGTACTATATCATTCTATCACACACTTTTTGCACATTTTCTGTCAAAAACGAACATATATCAATCATAGCAACAAAACGCTAACAGCATTGCACACCCTTCATGTATTAGTTCTATCTGCATTTAAAGACAATGTGAAGTCTACAGTTCTTGGCTCTACAGTTTTTGGCTGAGCATCATATGTGTGCATTTTTGAAAACATACTATCTAAAAGTGAATGAATCCTATTTACTTCATAGAATGTAGCCTACAGCAACTGGCAACATGAAATTGCTGCCAGTTATTAACAAAAAAAATAAAATGTACATGGCCTTGGGTTCCAAGTCTGTGAAAATAAAACACAAATGCAGAACGAAAGAAAAAGCACAGAGGGAAAATAAAATCACAGAATGTTGTTTCAGACAGCCCTGGTCCAGCAACTCCTCTGCCTGGCTCTCTTTTCTCCTTCATCCAGACATCATTTTTTTTCTCTCCACAGTGTTGTTTTGTATCCACATTGAACAAAATAAATCCAAAACATCTGCTTTTCACCGTATGTGTCCATATAACTGAAGATAATACCTGGTTACGTTAGGTCAAGGCTCTTTACTCCATTTTAGGACATTAGGTTTTCATTTCTGGCATACTGTGTGCAGACATTGCCAAGACGAAAAAAGATCCATTATTGTGATACTGGGTAAAGAAAATGTAAATGTTAATTTTAACTGTATTTTAATCCTATATTCTGGAAAATTAGGAATTGCTTTGTGCTCCACAACAAACAGAAATTGTGGTAATTGTGTTTTGAAAATGTGACTACGGATTGCACAAAAAGATCTTGGCAATGGAAATCTGTCAAAAAATGTCAATTAATATGGGTAAAACAATATTCTCAAATGCTTTTCAAGGTATATGTTTAACGTTTCCTTATACATGTTTATGCCTTGAAATTCAAATGGAGGTCTGGTATGTAAAATATTCAAGAAAAGTCATCTTCTGTTTGAGTTCTGTGGTGAGTTTGATAGCCAGCCTGTTGTCTATACTTGTCCAATCCTCAGTTTTTAACATCTGGTTAAATTATAAACTTTGCATATTCTACAATTGATTGGCTCATTTTGAGGTCTTTTGATTACAAGCAGCAGTTTCCTGCATGTGAAAAAAAGGCTTAAATCTGCTTACTCAGGGGACAAATGTTCATCCAGGAAACTGGCTTTGACTTTATGGATTCTATAAGAATTCCCACAACAGGAAATGTACAATTAGATTTTAAATGATAAATGGTGTCTGAATTGATGTAAAAATGAACTGCACCAGAGAAGCTTTGCTTTGCTCGTAAAACTTGGAAAGTAGTAGTTGTAAGCCGCTGTAACATTTTGCTGATGCAGAGTGGTTTTACCACCATCCAGCACGCTAATAAAAGTTTGATCGGGCTATTCAAGAGGAAAAGTAAACAATTTTGTTACAAAGCCTCTCCCGGGCTGACAGAATTGACACATGGTTTTACATTATACTGGCAGACGCGACAACACCACATTTATCTTTCTTGGCGACAGAAGCAATTCAAAGACCTTTTGATGTTGGAAGATGGAGGAGAAACATTTCCTTGTAGCCTTATTCTGTCACAACAAGAGCAGCGAAAGCTCCACTATAAAGGCAAACTAAGCATATTTGACATGTCTCACAACCAGCGAGAATAAAGAGTGTAAAGGGGGGTCTTCATGAATGATTGAAGTTTATAAGGCAGCCCCTCCTCCCCCTTATATTTGCAAAATATACAGCAATCTCAAACATACTGTATGGTAAAGATGAAGTTGTGCTTTTGACAAGATTATTGCTGCATCGGACTGGTTACTCAGGGCACCTCTTATTTTCCTATCTCTCTCTCTCTTTCTCTATCTGTCTTGGCCTGCTGTTGACCATCCAGTTGCCGCCCTTCAGTCAGAATATCGAGTGGAAGGGGAGAGTGAGAATGGAGAACTGGGTTAAAGCAGAGTTTCTCATACACAGATCAATACAGGATCAATGTGTACAGGTTGGAGACCTCACTGTGGTGATTACAGAGGAGCAGGTACTGATACCAAACTGTTCTCATCTCTGAAGCTTAATTGGGTGTTTACAGTTGAGGTTTCACAGAGCAGAGCTGAAAACTCCATTTTAAATGTAATTTGCTGAGTATTAGTTTAATGTAAAGCAATAAGCGCAGGGACAGGAACTAGCCAATCGCAGTATTTTTTAAAAAATTTAAGTCACATTTATTAGTTGCAAATATAAAATTAATTTACCATATTTACACTCATACGGTGGTCTGGTCTGTAAAATGTAAAAATCCTGACAGATGGAATATAAAATTGAGGTTCAACAGCAAATATATTTACACGAACATAAGCATGGCATCTTAAAAATACAACAAGGCAAGAAAAGACAAAGTCATTTGACAAATGTTGTCGTAGAGCATTCTGATAAAATGAGATTATTTCAAAATGTAAATTTGCAGCGCATGTCAAGGCTTATAGGATTTTTTTTTAAACAGTGCATCTGACCAAGGGCTGTACCAGTAGTGGCATCTACCCCCAGGAAAATCTAATTGACCAATCCCGATGCCTTGCCCTACTGGAATTTAAAAATGGTAATCAATGAATGAGTGAAATTTCAGTCGTGTAGCACCTTTTGTGCAGGTTAATGCAGTTTGAAGTCCTTTACTGACTGATATGGTGATAATTACAGTATGATGCGAACAACAAAAAATATGAGACTAATGCACCATTAGAAATAAAAATGATGAATTATACCAAGTTTGAATTGACAGATTCATTCATTCATTCAACATAACATGAAACAGTGGTCTCTTGGTTAGAATAAAAAATGATTAATTACACCATGGGCAGGACTAATGTTGTCAAGCTGTTGTCAAACTGTTGTCAACCGGTGCGCTGGAACCAATGCAAAGTAATAAAATCAGTCTTTAGTGCTATAAACAAAATAGACACAGCTAATGAAGCCTGAGGAATCAACATATCTTCTTAATATTTAGTTTGCTCTGCTTCAGTCTCTGGCAAAACCTATATGTTGGCATGGCTATGACATTAGATCCAGGAGCATAAGTTGGTCTATTGTGATTGGTTAGGGAAAACCAAATACCCCACTACAGAAATCAGTTACGATGTACGCAGTGTTAGACTGAAGATAGAAACGATATGTACGAGTATGTGCAATAAGTTGACAATTTCGCTTGATATCAGGCAAATAAAAAGAAAAAGAAAAAGTAAATTTAAAGAAACATATATAGAGAAAAAATACAACAAAAATAAATAAATAAATGATGTGAGATATTTTCAAACAGGCAGGCAATTAACATGTGATTGCCTATACAATCGACAATGACAAACCAGTTAAGTCTGACACAAGTCAGTGACACATGCATCCACACAGTCACCCACTAATTCCTTTACTGTCATTCAGAAAACAATTCCTATTAGTATGACCTACAATACATTGAATTTATATTGTGCTAACTCGAACATGTTATGATGAAAAACCAAAGCCACTCTGTGTTAATTTTTGACAATCAACAATTTTCATTCATTTCACGCTGGACAAAGGGAATGCTAGCCAATATACAATAGCAAGGAAAAGAGGCTATTGTGGAGAAGCTATTTTTATGTTGTTTAGATAAAATCAACCATTTGTTTTACATCAAGCTAAATGTAATGTAATTCAAATACTAAAATCATATTCCTTTGATTTGTTATCCAACCTCGGGTTACTGTAAAATTAACGGAAATTACAACCTTTTGCCAGACCCTGATTCTTGATATTGAAACACAGGCGGGTCCAGCTCTCACCATGTTTCAATCCACAGTAAGAAAATCAGACCCTCCTGCCAGCCAATTTAAATTTATTGTGCTTGAAGGACTCCAATCAGGTGCAGATATACAGTTATCTGCTGGCATAACCAGGCTACTGTCAGAACAAGGTGATCCTGATGTGCTCTGTCAGGTTCACAGAATAGGTTGTCGTGCTATTATAGTTAACCCTTCGCACCCCAGCATATTGAATCAAATTGCCTGCAATGAATACAGTCATTAAGAGGTGATTGATGTTAATTTGTTAGTTGTGCTTTGTATTATACTGTACTATTAGTGGGCAAAAATGTTTTATTGGTCACATGCAAGTGACAGCAGCCATAGCAGTAATAGGAGCTCATGTGAAATATAATATAGCTTACACCTCAGTTAAATTTAATTTACTGCAGTCGATCCAACAGCTAAAAGCAGACGCCATGCCGCACACTCCAGAAGTTATGCGTGTAACTGCATTATATCACAGCACACTGACACTGGTTAATTACTTCAGAGCTAATTCATAAATTAAAGGTGGTAATTACCATGACAGAATGAGATTACTGTTATCTTATTCTGAGCAATGTCACAAATACAATAAAATAACATTAAATGTCCTGGGGGAAATTTACTAAGTGAAATGTTTCATATGTGTGCACATTTATTAGAGCACATTTAGGACATGTGCGGGTCTCAGAGGAAGCTGAAAGTATTAAGAGAGAGTGGAAAAAAAAAGTTTTACTGGTCCTGATGATAACGATAATGTCCATTTGCCTCATCACATCCTGCTATGTAATGTTACACCAGTCCTGTTTTAAAACTTATGCTGTTTGAAGATTATGCAGTTGTTACAAACTAATTGCCAGAAAAAAAAATGATGCCGTAAGTTTCTGCAAACCCCAGATATGTTAAATTTGCATGTTGTTATGTAGAGAATATGCAGCAGGTTTAGGCCCAAAAAACAGTCAATGAAAAAATCATGTTTTGGCTTTGTTTGTAGGATTCAGGGAGATATATCAGCATAAATGAACTATAGTATAATAAGTATATTTTCTTTAGTGTATAGTGTATATTTCAGGTGGTTGCAATCTGCAATCTTCACTGGTAGGCACCACTAAATACCCCTAAATCTTACACACTGCTTCTTTCAAGTACTTGCTTTTGGGGGTACATTCCCCACTAGAATTGCAGCAATATCTTGGTAAGAAACAACTGCTTTTTGCAGCACTATCTTAGCTAGAAAAAACAGCAGTGGGTTGGTAAAAACACCCACATTTCAGGGGTTAAAAAGCCACAGGAAACACAGTGATCCTTAAAAACACCCATGTATGCTGGCTTAAAAGCTGCTGGGAAAACGTCAGTGACTCACTGTTGTGTTTTGGTCTCAAAAAGTAGTCTGCGGTGGTCTGCAGCTTGGCAGAAATGTATAATGCCAACATTTTCCTGGGCTGACTGGGCTGCTCATTATTACCAGATAATTGATGCAGAAAATATGACTTGACTGTATGAAATTATCAAAACAAACCAGCACAACTCAGTAAAACTAGTGCAATAACTAGTCTGAATGAATATGATTCTATCTAACAGAATTTCTCCTTTTTCTTCTGGCACGGCATATTCTTATCCTTTCCCAGTTGTGGAGGGCACCCTGCTATACTGATGTTTGAAATGGTGTAGTTCAAAGCCTTATAATATATATCTTAGGTAAAGATAAAGTATGAAAGTGAATACGTTGTTATTCCACTAATGCATAACATACTGCTTCTTGTTTCTCACACAAGTCGGCATTTTATTCTTCAAACCTTTATTCCCCATGTCACTGTTTACCCTTTATTTTACTCTAAAACATGCGCTTTTCAATTGTCTCCGGTTTTCATTGCATTTATGTTTCATGTTCTTGTATTTTTATGCCGTCTTGCTGCAAAAAAAAAAGAATTTCCCTCTTGAGGAAAGATCTGAACTGAACTGAACGTCTCAACCGCTTATTTATTTTTCTCCACATAATGAAAGCATTAGAAAAGCAAATACGGTTTGCAGAAGGACTTCTGAAATGACAAAGCATGTTCGTGGTGCTGTGGCTCATCTCGACTGACTAGATTATAATGAAGAGAGTCCGGCCGTCCCGATTATGTGTGAGTGGAGGTTTAAGCTTTACCCTGATATTCCACGGATCCATGGCAACCTCTGAGTCGACACTGACTAAGATGACAGAGCGAGCAATCATAGGGGAATCCTTCTCAAAATGGCAACACACAGCCTCCGCTCTTCAGTTGCATATCAATGGAGTCATCAGTGAACACTCAGCGCATGGAGAGAGCACTAATAAGATGGGACAAGCCACACTTGAGGCAGGCTGCTGATTGACATCAGTCTCCTTATATCCAGGGGCTTTATTTCCTTATTATTACAGAGAGCCACTAGACAAGCAAATCAATAAGCAGCTTCCGCTGGGCTCAAAAACGAGGCGTTCGGATGACTCTACACGACTCTGGTTCAGGTCCTCACTGGAGCTTTGCATTCGTGAATTCATTCTAAAACAAGGTGAACATTTCCTAGCAGTGACATTTGCAATCCCCACATTATGTGCCGATTCTACTTGTTTGCATGAAGCCATAAAGAAAACAGGAAATAATGGGGTGAAAATGATAAATGATTCCATTAGTTAGCTTAATGAATTGATCGTTTAATTTGCTCTGTGGCTGTGGCAAGTGCATGGAAGTGGAAATAAATAATAATAAAAAAAAAAGGTAGCAGGAAGAAAATGAAGAAAATTAAATTAAGTGAGCCCTGGCTGGAAGGATTAAAAAAAAACAAAAGGTCACAAATCGCACAGAGATTTCCAGTCTCAAACCAGAATAGTGCATTCATGACTGTGCAGAGATTTCCAATTTCGGAGCATCAAATTTCCCGTTTTTTCTCTGTCTTTGTTTTGAGCTGTGAGGATAACAGCATATTGAAATGAAACGCAGTCTTATCCTCCATCTGCCCTTTGACTTCATTGAGCGTAACCATAACTTTTCCCTTTCATTTATTACGGCCTGTCTGTGCTGCGGTTCATTGAGCATTGTCCTTCAGACAGGCTTTAAACAAACTGTGTCTTAATGGTGCTCGGAAGCTCGTAAGACCTGACCTTTAAGCTGGAGCAGAAGAAAAACAGAGACGCCTAGCCTCGCTATTTGCATGAAATCTACTGTAAAGCACTAAAGCTGCAGGGGGCAAATGGGCCAACCTTAAACTAATCTGAACTCTACGGAGTGGAAGGTTGAATGTGGTTTAATTGGCAATAATCTCTTTTATAATCTATCACTGTGCAGAATCAATTTGCATTCCTCATGCAACTCGTCTCCCTATTTTATCTTTTTCTGTGCATTTCACATTTAACCTTTTTTTCTTTTTGCCAGAGCACAAAGGAATGAAAGAGTGCACGTCTTGTTTTACAAATGCTCGGTATTAAAATTGCATCATTTTCTGTAATTATGGCAGAATCTGTCTTGTATAGAGGCCGAATGCTTGTTGTGTTTCAATTTACCAATGTGCGGCATCCTAGAAAATACTGGGAGGAATGTCTCTTTTCACACTTCATTTCCTCCCATTAGAGTCATTTATCTTTTCATTTTCTTCTCATTTACTCCATGGTGGAGTCAATTAAGAATAGAGCTGTGGGTGAAACAAGACATACAACTTTGAAATCCATAGTAGATTACTGTAGTGTGAGAAATTTATTAAATGTATCTAGTTGTGAAGTAGTAGAAGTCCTGGATTTAAAAAAAATGCAAATGGGGGAGGCATGTCAAATAATTTTCTAAGCACTGGAGAAAGACTTTTTTGTTGTTTTTTTACAGTCTATTGGCTTAGGGGAGGGGCATGCAACTGAATCAAATCATTATATTTTGTATTTTTTTTAAATAACATATGAACCCCAAAAGCTGCAGGCAGATTTTAAAGACATTTTTTTGATTAAAGTTGACAAAATTACAGTTTTTCACAGCCAGAAACTGTAAGATGAAAAATAATTTTCACTGATTTTCACATTTTGTATTTATTGCAGACATAACCAAATCTAAGCTTTAAATTGTAATAGTTCATCAAAACAAAAACATTTTTTAAAATTTAGTCCAAAAATATTCTGTTTGCTCTAGTCATATCCTGTGAAAACATTAAATTTTGCGCTCCTGCATGCATGACAACAACCCAGGGATTTTGTTTTCATTTTTAAAATTTCAAACACAAAAGGGATACTTTTAAAATTGAATGACGTCTTCCATGCCAAGTCACTGAAATTATTCTGGCCAGCCAGTGTTGCCTCTGTTGTGTACCATTTAGTTGGAAAAACTCTCATTATGCATGTGCACAGTTTGATGTGTGCATGGATTTGTGTGGCAGGATGAGTGACTGTTTTGCAAACATATTCTGCTGAAGTGCACACACAGCTTGTGTGATGACGAAGTAATTTGTTAGGACGATTTGCAAAATTGCTTAAGAAATTAGCTGCTTGTGATGTTTGTGAGTTGCATTTGTTCCAATACCTACATTTGGTGTTAATATAAAAAAGATAAATATTCTATTTATTTTTAGAAAAAAAAAAAAACATGTCTTGGGCCTATTTATGGCAGATGGAAGATCTTGTATTTTCCCCCAGCCAGGCAGGGAGATTTATGGAAAATATTTTTAGCCACGGAGAGGGTCAAGATTAAAAAATAAATAAATAAATAAAATAAAATAAATCACCTTGTTTAATAAAGAACAGTGCCATAGTCATTTCATTAGTCGTGAACTGAAAAGCTACTTGATTGATGCCATGCTCTCTGCCCCTCTTCAAATCATTTCCAAGCTCCAGGACAACTCCATCAACTCAAGGAAAATACTACTAAAGAACCACGCAGGCAATTTTCAACCTTATATGTGTCATATATTGACATGCCCATGTACACCATTGCACCAGTCAATACTCTCTGAGGCTTGTGTTATAACTGGATCAGTCACAGACTACATGCACAAGCCAGAAAGATTCGTTTTATTCTTTATCAGGCAGCAAAGACCATCTGGAACGGGGAAAATTGAAGTGCCAGCAAGATACATCGAGGGCCGTTGTCTTTGTGTTTTTTTTCTCCTTGTTTTGCTTTCAGCAACAAGTACAGTGCTCTTATGTTCATGTTAATAAAGCTAACTTGAAAGGAGCTGAGTACTGTCAATGGTTTGTGCAAGCACGGCAGTATTTGGCCACAGAGACGAGGTTAAAAGTGGGTCAGGTGGGCTTGCTTGGCACCCCGCTATTATCACTGCTGTTTTAGTCGGCTTTTATTGCAGCAGAATTGAATAAAAAGAGGCACAGAAAGACAGATGAAAAGCTCATTGAATAAAAACACAAACAGAGCCTTATTTTTAACTAGTTTAAAACAATTACTACAAGGTAGTATCATTATATATTTTGTAGAATAAATCAGGCCTGCAGCTTCACTCTGGCACAATTATCTAAATAGTTTCCTTCACCCGAACACCCATGCAAACTAGAAATCTGTTGCCTCAGTCTTACACTCTGTGGGAGTCTTCTCCTGCAGAGTCACCTTCCTTTGAAACAGGCCTCCTGGCATCCGCAGTGGAACTGTCTCTGCGTCTATTTAAGTCCAGACCTAAGATTCAGTACAGTTTACCTTGTGCCTTCCTTCTCACCTGACCAGCTGTTCCATTTGTCTCCCCCTTTATAGTGTGACATAGAGTACAGTACCACTCCTGTGATTTGTGCTGCCTGGTGCACTCACACACATGTAGTGTGCACACAGCCGGATAGCACAGAGATACGCAGACACATGCTTTAATCCCTGTTTTAGCACAACTCTGCACTGTAGTTCTCCAGTATATCAAAACCACAGTCACACCCACGCTAGACCAAATCAATCAGCAGAAAAAATGCTGGCATTGTATGCTCCTGCAAACCACGGATGTTTCATGCACCTTAGCATTAAATGGATATGCTGTGGTTAACATAGTTTGAGGCACAAAAATGACTTGGATATGGTTAGGAAAAGACAATCTTTTGGAAAACCAGCAATGTCATATTAAAATACAATCACTTTTAATGGTGCTTTCCCAGCAGGAAATCCAGCAATGTCTCAGTAACAAACAACCGCTTCTCGTGCCACTATCCCGCATCAGCTGCAGCAATGTCTCAGTAAAAAACAATCGCCTTTCATGACACTATCCTGGCAGGAGACACAATGTCTTGGTAAGAAACAACCACCTTTTGTGGCACTATCCCAGCAAGAAACGCAGCAGTATCTCTGTAAAATCAACCACATTTCATGGAGCTACATCAGCGGATATTCAGTGATGTTTTGGTAAAGAACAGCCACCTTTTGTGACAATAACCCAATGGGAAAATCACCAATGTCTCTGTAAAACCAAACACTTTTCATGACACTATTTTGGCAGGAAGAGCAGTGATGTTTCATTAACAAAATATTTTTTAAAAAAGCTTTTGCGGCGCTATCACCACAGGAAACGCAGCAATGTTTTGGCAAAAAACAATAACCTTTCATGGCACTAGTCTGGTGGGACAATGGCAATGCCTTGGTAGAAAACAACCGCTGTCCCCGCAGGAAAGGTAACAATGTCTGGAAGATTTAATTGCTTTCATGGTACTATCCTCACAGGGGAGGTAGAAATGTCTTTGTTAAAAACAATCGTTTTTTGTGGCACAATCCTGACCGGTGAACACGCAATGTCTTGGTAAAGAACAACCACTTTTTGTGGCACTATCCTGACAGGAAACGCAGCGATGTTTTGGTAAAAAAAAAGAACTGCTTTTCATGGCACTATCGAGGCAGGAAACACAGCAATGTCTAGGTACAAAACAATAGCTTTTCATAGAACTACACTGGCAGGAGACGCAGCCATAACTTGGTTGAAAACATCTTCTTTTTGGAGCTCGATATCTGCTGGGAAAAACAGCCTTGGGTCACTTAAAAAAACCCACATATTTGTGCACTGAAACAGGGTTCCCATTACAGATTTGCACAAACTTAAGCAATATTTTTGCAATATCAAGAAAACACAATTGTGGGATGACTTAGTTTCCACTGAGTGATGTTATGCAACTTCTCCTCTCGAGATTATATTCCAATAAGCATGGTGATGGATGTTCAAAACTAGCAGGTTTATTTCTATTGCAGTCGCCACGCAAGCCATCATTATCTCCAATCGAGGGCGACGTAAGCTTGTTAAACGAGCCGAAGTGGAAAGTCAAGCCCTTTATACATGAGAGCTGCCAATTGTGAGTAATTTTTGGGTGGTCATAGTCCACGATTTAACAGAGGAATTGTGGATTCAAAACTCTTGGGTGAGCCGCTCAACTTTTGAAGAGTTGTGCATCGGCATAGCAACGTGTGACATATAAAAGCTGAAAAAGTTTTCCATTGCTGTTTTGCAAAACATGGCCTTTTCGAATTGCCTGAAATACCACCTCATACAAGCATAATAACTTTTTTGCCATTAATGGGAGTTTATTTAAAAATTGACGTGTTTCCATAATCTGGATTTTATAATCGCAATTTCAATTTGCGCAATTTGAAGGTTAATGGAAGCCTGTGTAGTGACAACCCATATGTGGACAAAGCAAAAAATTATAATGGTCATGCTGTTTTATTTCAGGACGAATGAACAACGATGCCTTACAGTATGTTACTTCTCTCTGGAAATGAGGCTGAACATTTGCTGTTATAGTTCAAATTGTGGTTTTAGTTTTCTAATCTCTTCCTTGGGACCAGAGCTGCAGGAGAAATCTACACTTTGCTTTGAATTCCATCTACACAGTTTTCCTTCACCTTTTCATGTCTGCAAAAACTGGAAGTGAGTGTCCATGTATGGAAGGGGAAAAGGTGATTACTGTAAAAGTGCTGGAAAGCATGCCTCGAGTGTGAGCCTTGACCTTTATGTATTTACAGGATTGGTTGGAAGGAGGTGGACGAGCAGACTCTCAGGCAAAAAATCATTCTGGCACTTACATCTCCCAGATTCTGAGCAATATGTGAACAGAGCAGGTATTCTCTGCGCACTGTGCCGAAGCAAGCAAGCAAAAATAAAGCGGTCAAAGGGACTAGAAAAGAAGAGAGAAGTCAGAGGGAGCAGAGACACTGGGTTGAAATTGTTGTATATTTTTGACACTTGATGGCTGAATCTCTTGTAAGGAAAGACAGCCATGTAGCTTGATAGAAGAGACCCACCATTAGTTTATCATTCTTCGAGGGAGATGTTATTTTGTTGCCTCTAAATATGACAGACACATGCTGGAAAATTGCATCTAAGTGGAGTGAAAGAAAGAAGCTGGTCTATTGTTCTTGTTTCCATCAGGACCACTGGCTTCTTTCTTAAAAGAGAGCTTACTATTTGTATTAACTAAGGTCTGTTTTTGGTATCTGATCCAGCCACCTTTTTTTTTTTTTTTTTTTGACTTTTCCACTAACATATGCATTGGGGTTTTGGATTCACACATTATTAATAGTAGTTGTATTGCACTTATCAGCCTTTTTTAACAATGAAAAACCATTTCAAGCATTTGAAAATTTAATCGATGACAGCCCAACTCTTTTCATCTTCTAACCGCATCAAATCCCAGCAATTTCACAAGAGTAATTTTTCAAAGCAATCTCGAAACAAGAAACAGAATATAAAACACAAATAATAATAAGCAAAGTCCTGGAGGGAGTGACGAGAGCCGAGTGAGAAAGATGTCTTAGAGCAGAGGCATTTTAATATGCTGGCTGCATGTAATGTTGAAATTAGTTTTATGTGTTTTGGCAGGGGGATGCCAGAGAGCAAAGCCAGGTGAGGGCCTGTGAGTACACAAGTCTGAAAACATAAATGCTGTAAACCAAAACACAAGCTGCCTATTGGGAGGTGAGGGGAAACAATATTAACACTGACAGTGATGGATGATGTTGCTTCCTGTAGAGGTCTGATAGATACAGGGCCCTTTAGAGATGAGAAGCACCAGGTCCTCCAGTAAAAGCTGCATTCTGTGTGTGTTTCACAAACACTGGTGAAACCTGCATAGGTAAGGAGAAAGTGTATAATACTTATGTGCTTATTGTAAAAGATTGATAAGCATTTTGCATGCATATTTGCCAGCTAGACTGTTAACCCTTTGAAACCTGAAGAAATGGTCTTGGTATCTTTCAAAAACTAAAAGGGTAAGGTGCAACTTAACAAGAAATGACCCCCAAACATTCATAAAAATGTAAGCCTACAAGGAAAATTTCCTGAAAATTAGCCAATTAAAATGAAAGTGAAAAAATAATAATAAATAATGACTGAAAAAAATGTAATTACCTGGAATAAAATTATGAAAATAAAATAAAATAAATGAATAAATGACTTTTCATCATTTTAAATATATAATTCCAATAAATATATTTTTCTTTATATGTTTCCCTAGGTTTTACAGATTTTGTAATAATTCTCTGTTTATCTCTTTCTCTCTCTATCTTAAGCTCATTTTCAGATCATTTTCTTGTCACCTTTTATTAATATTTCTTGCAATTTGCAGGACATTTCTTGTGGTTTTTTTTTTCTTTTTCTTGTTTTTAAAAGAAATCAAACCAATTAGCTTACTTGGAAAATTTAAATTCTTGAAAATCATCTGAACACAACACAAGAACAGTGATGGTGATCCAGGTTTCAAAGGCTTAAAGTAAATGTTAGGCTAAAACATATCAATCAGGCTGTCTTCATTCACTGTTTGCAGTTTCCCATGTTTCTTTGTTGTGTGTGCCTCCCCAGGTGCCACCGTCCCCTCCTCCTCAGAGAGTGATTGAACACACCTGTGCACAATCTGCTGATTAGGAGCATGCAGTATATAAGTGGAGAAGCCAAATGTCAAAGCCAGTGGGCAAGTTTGGCAGTGTGGGTGCTGTGTGTCAGATTGAAAACCAAAGAAACTATTTGTAGCACAACAGAAACTGTTACTTTTCAGGGAGGGTGGTGAACTTTTGGTTAACTGTTAATTCAGTCATTTAATTCTTCTTTTTTTGTATTGTCTTGCCTTGTTCCTCTGTAAAACAAATCAAAACTTTTGCTCATGCACCCATTTCCACTTTCCTTTATCCTAAGTTTCATCTGTGTTACTCTACTCATCCCCTGATCAGGGGATGTAAAACCTACGAAAATTAATTAACCATAATTTGTAAATAATCCACATCCATAATATCATGTCGCTGGGCCCAAAAAGACTTTTACCACAGACTTCCATTGTTAAAGAGATGTCTGTAAATTATCAGAGTTTTATTTTTTGGTCCAAAAACATTCCAAAAGTCTAGAAGTGCTGCACAATTAAATCATTTTAGTCCCATATTCAAGTTGTCAGAGGGCTAAACTGTGAGTTAACAGCATGGCTGGCAAAGGTCCCTAGTGCCCCAGCTCCATTAATCCATGGATGCAGAATATCTGGGCAATTTTATACCCTAAATTGAACTTTTTTAGCCCCACCTCAACACTGTATCAAGTTCTCTTTATATATCCATTTTAGGGTAATTGGCACAGATCAGAGGTCAAAGAACCAGGACTTTGACCCAGAAGACAGGGGTTTGTGTTATTTGTGTTTTAAGTTTTTTATAATATCCCATTGCCATGTCACTCAAACCAAACAGAATTCCTTTCCTAAACCTAAACCTAATCTAACTGGTAGGGCTATTTATTTTTAAGATTTATAACAAATAAACTGTACTACTGTCTACTTTCACAACTGTAAATATGTACCAAACCACAAAAGGAGAGCAAATAGTGTCACTCGGAAGATTTGTCCCAGCAGCTGGTGTGATTATGTGTCTGAATGGTGATCCCTGATTTAAGCTTTCCTTGACAATCATGACGTCAAAGGGAGCATCTGGACCCCAAATACAAATGAGTGCAAATCAGTGTACCGGCCTCTCAGAATAAAAAGAAGAGGAGCAGCTATAGAAAGCAGATCAACAGCCCTCTTCTCCAAAAAACAATCTATTAAATTGTGTTCTGCCGCTACAGTCTGAAGCTCAAATTGATGTTGCTCTTCAGCACAACAGTTGTATTCAATATATCAGCCAGCCACTCGAGGTATTTTAGGTTTCGAGCGATTCCCTTCAAATGTCCCCAACATATAGCTTAACTTTGTGTTTACAGCATGAGAAAAGGTTAGATGGAGATAAGGGCCCAGAGGATAAAAAAAACATGAAACTGTCATTGATAATAAGAAGAGATATGATGACTCCGCTAAGCTGTGAGGCAGAGTCAAAAAAGGCAGCAGCAACGTTAATAGTTAGAACTTTGGCATTTTTGTCATGTTTTTGTTGCTAAACAGATTAAGTAGTTTTACACGTATTTATTGAGCAATATGAGCATTTTATCAGTGCTGGACCAAGCATATTCCAGCCCCTTCTCATTCTGAACTCATCAAATAGCGTCGCTCTGTGAGAGCATTTGGCGTATGGGTGTGACGGCAAAAGTCACCTTCAACATGCAACATGCACAGATACCATCACATGAGAACAAGACCTGATGAAAGTGGTGGCAATGTTATCATACACTGACGAACAGCAGCCATCCCAACCATTGTTACAGTCCACGCTGTTGTGTTAACATATAAGTATTGTGATGCTTTATCCCACCACATGCACATTTGTTTAAATAATGGCAACAGGCTGGGTCATGTGCATTTGTTGACATCACCGTAACGGCAACAGCTGACACAGAAGGATACCTAAAATGTCATAGGTAGACATGGAAGGTCCTGACAGAGTGGCAGTCCTTTATAGTTCTTTAATTTATTTCAAATGAAAACAAGAGCTGATGACAAATCAAAGAAACAACTTAGCTAACAAAAGATAACAAAAAAAAAACAATTAAGAATTAGGTATGTGCAAAATTTGCAAATTTCATCTTTTTAATCTTTTTCTCATTGTTTTTGTTTGTTTGTTTGTTTTTTGACTGTGCCACCATCCCTTATATACTTAAATTTTTTTGTTGTTTTTCTTGGTGGTGTTGGTGGTGGGGTGTAGGGTAGGCATCCAATTTTGGTTGGTGCCCTAGGTGGCTTCATATGTTGTCTTTAAGAAAGAATATAAGCTTACACTATATATATGTATATATATATATATATATATGTGTGTGTGTGTGTGTGTGTGTATAAAACTATGCTTGAAATGGAAATAGCTTCATTTTTAAAGCCGTGTGACATACCATGTATGACAGGTAGCATGTAGCTACCTTGGTTAAAAAAAGAAAGAATCATTGGACTAATGACTTATAACACTCTAGCTATCATTCTAGTTATTGTTTTATTAAAGCAATCATCCACACAGTAGGAGGGGGTTCTTTTTTAAACCATTTTTCCAGTAGCTGTTGTGAATAACAGCCCTGTGTAGCTTATTGCTTTAATAAACTGTAACAGGGAGCAGTATACTCATGTATGATTGAAAGACTGCAAATACTCCGCTCTGATCTTATTTAAACTTCTCACAGAAAAGGAGGGCCGTGCCTCATGGTGCAGGAGCAGGTTATTATGAGGTGCTGTAAATTACCACACCGGGTAATTGGAGAACATCAGTACAGCCAATAAAGTCGAAGCACTGGCAGATGGTAAAAACAAAACCCAGATGATGAACAAGTCTCTTGGTAAGCAGCTGTTAGTCTTTGGAAAGAAAGTTAATATTAACATTGCTGAGTCCACGTGTAAAATTACACAAAAAAACACCTATCTCTGCATTAAAGTTGCAAAGTTGTTTTCCATTGGCGCCCATGTAATAGAAAGAATCATCTCAGTTTATAAACTTTTCATTTTATTTATTTCTTTCTGCGCTTTATAGCTTCACCAAAATTGGATTTCAAGCCTGGCTACCCTAAGAGGATCTACAAACACATGTGGTGCAAGAGCAAATCTGTGTGGAAGAGCAGCAAGTGAAAAAATAAAAGAGTGGAAATTAAAGTGGTTTAGCCTGAATGGATTTTAAGGGGCTGGAAAAGAAATTTTAGTGCCCAGTCATTCATCCTTCCCACATCACTGTTAATATACATTTTTAATGGTTTGTCTGCTCCAGCTCAGCAGAAATCTTGAGGCATTCATCAGTAGGTGTTTCACCCTCACCCTGTTTGATGCAGCTGAACTGATGTGTGGGTGGTTTAAATTGTTGCATCATTTATCCAGTTCTATTAATTATAGATCCCTGCAAGCCACAACTGACCATCTATATGATATCATAAGACAACTCTAAGGCAATGATTCAGTTTTGTCAAACTTCTATATATATTTGCTATGCGTTTTTAATTTCTCATAATTATTTTGGGATTAGTGGGACCACATAAGTTAAGAAAAATGAAACATTGTCTTTGAATAGTAAGTAGTTTTGGGGGAAAAAATGTCTTCATGTGGACAATGGGTTTATTTTTCACAAGTGTGTAAAAAGTATGAAACCATTTATTCCAATGCCTAAACATGGCTATACAAAAACAAAACTGCAAATAATGCAACATATCTAAAAGCCTTATGATTTGCTCATTTTATAACTCTGTATAAATTTTTCTTGCATCATTTTCTAAGCTAGAGATGTCCTGTTTGTCTGAAAGGAACACTCTGTCACACCTGATTGGCCTTTTTGAAATGCTGCAATAATACAAAAAGAAAGTCCCACTGTGCTCAAACGAGTACCTCCCAAAGACCACTGTCTTGGCTTTGTACTATTGATCAAGTTTGCATGCAGTATTAAACTGCAAATGATGTAAATCAAAACGGTTTCAACCATAAAATTTGATTGTGTTTTGTACCTTGTCTATTTATGTGTCGGGATCAGCTGTAGATGGCATAGATGTGCTTTTTTTAGTTGCATAATTAGTGTCCATGCCACCATAAAAGTTTAAGTTGACTGAATTTTAGAACCTCTAAAGAGCCAAGACACTACATTTTTAAAGTTGAGACAAATAGTTGGTTTTTTTTTTACAGTGCTGCTGTTGCTCAAAAATACCTGTGAATAATGAGCAGCATAAATTGCAGACATAATCATTTTGGCCATCACCATGAAAAATAAATGCTTTCCAAACCAAACAAGGCATGTTTGTCTTATTCGTCACTTCATCATATTTGTCCCACTGGTGTCTTGTGTGTTCCAGCTCTGGAGTACAATATTTTTTATATCCAATTTCAAAACAAATGGACAAATTTAGTTAAACATTCACTGAAGAATAATAAATGCTTGAAGCCTATTGCACTGAATTAGTTTATAGCAATTTGTCAACATTAACAGTCTTTAACTGTCTACCTAAAAGACAGCCTCAAACAGGTCTTACAGATTTCTGCAGAAGTACCTCTAATGAAGTGCTAATCCCTCACTATAAAACAACCATTGCTACGCTCACGCTGAAAGTTGTATATGCATTTTTATGTAAATCTGTATCTATTTTCCATGTAATGCACTAAACTGCACTGGAAGAAAGCTCCAACGAGCATTAATTGATAGGTGAGCAGTGGCACATACTCAGAGCTGCGTACGAGAGAACACTCCTCTCATTTGCTTCTCTCATATCCCCTTTGTTTGCTTCACTTTCAACCTTGTTGTGAATCTCACGTGGCTTCTCAGGGTCTTTAAAGACAGCAGGTGGTCATAACACCCACGCCAGCACAAACCCGTGTGCCATTGCACATATAAGAGACATACATCAAAGCCGATACTTAAAACTGCAGGTGTTTGTTTATTCTGCAGCACAGAAGAAAATGCTGAAAAGACCTTGATTTTAGCATGCTGGAAACATTAGTTCTCTCCAGCTATAAACACACACACAAGTCTTACTTTCAACTCCTGCACAGTGATCATCCGTGTTGTGTTATTGTTATGCTGAAAAAATCAAACTTGTCAACTACAAAACTGCACCGTAGTGCATAACAAGAGGGTCTGATTTGCCAAAAAATCATTGTTCGTTGCCATGTAATCTCTTTTTGTCAGCTTGGTAGCCTTTTATGGATTTCATACGCTCCAACCAACCCTGTCTCAGGGAAATAATGTTTGTATGTCGCTAAACTGCTTTCTTAATTAAGTTGTTGTGGCAATGTAATCAGTGCCTGGATTATGTTCAGAGACAACATTTCTTTCAGGTAACAAAACAAAGCATTCATCTACTGCAAAGGTTTGTAAGGGGGAGGATAGCAGGCAGCAAAGGGTAGGGTCTTGACACCAACACTTTGCATCCACACTCTTTTGTTTGGTTTAGGCAACAAAGCACATTGGTTAAGGTTGGAGAAAGATTGTGATTTTTGTTAAATATTAACAAAAAAACAATGTTTCCCACAGAATTAGAATCTATGTGTGGTCGCTGCTGAAGAGAAGGGGCATGGGGGATTTTATCTTCCTTTTTTTTATCATTCTGCGTCCCCTCTCTAAATTCAGACATTTCTGCAGCACCATGAACTCGTCCTGACTTCTTTTTTCCCTGAGCAGCAGTTCATGGAGTTTGAGTCAGTCTCAGGGTGGATAATTGATCTGTGGATCCAGTCAGAGTTGATAAGATCAACGGATGAGAGGAGCAGCTACTGCAGAAGCAATTGAAAGCAATATTTTAGAACCAGTGCAACTAACAGTTAAGCTTCACTTTCACTGCTCATGGCATTCTTCTGCTCCCTTAGTGCCCAGAGTATGCTCTGTATTCCAAGAGTGTGGTGCATAAATAAATTAATGTGTGGAGATACTCTGCAAATGTAAAAAAATATTAAAAGCAATGATGACAATAATAATAATTCTGTAATTGCTAAAAAAAAAAAAAAAAACATAGACTAGTTGCTACAAAACACATCTGGAGCCTAAAAAGCCACTGGAAAAACACCAATGGGTTGCTACAAAACACTTGTATTTGGCGTCTACAGACAGATAGGTCTCCACAAAATACCCACCTTCAGAATCTTAAAAGCCACTGGAAGAAATTGGCTAGTTGCTAAAAAACACTTACATTTGGAGCCTGAAAAGCTGACGGAAAACACAGACAAGTCACAAGTCAAAACACCCACATTTTGATCCAAAAAAGCCACTGGAAAAACAGACTGGTCGCTAAAAGGTGTCCACGTTTGGAGCCTAGAAAGCAGCTGAAAAACACAAAAAGATTGCTACAAAACACCTATGTTCAGAGCCTTAAAAGCATGGGTTGCTACAAAACACGCGTCTTTGGAGCCTGAAAAAAAAAAGCCTAAAAATACCAATGGGTATCTAAAGAATACCCAAACTGAAGCCTAAAAAATGGATGGAAACAAAGTAATGATTCACTAAAACACAACCAGTTTTGTTTTGTTTTGTTTTGTTTTGTTTTTTGGCCTGAAACTGCAGTCTGCAGTGGTCTAAAGCTTTGCAGGAGTCCTGCCTGTGTGAAACACCATCAACCATCCTCTCCACCTCCACATGACAAAGTTGTCTCATGTACTAATTCACTTTGGAAACATTGATAGATGACAATACATTTCAGATCCTCTGCTCTCTGTAGGTTAAAACTCTAGAGTAAGTTGCACTTCTGGACAATGCTCTTATCACACCCAGTTCCTGAAAATAATATTTTCATAATGTGCAACCAAATGATGTCCTCCAGTCAGTTCCATTCTTCTTAAAAACATTTTTTTTTTTTTAACATTTTGCTGATAAACTCAGCACCAACATTTTTACGGCTTGTAACAAACAATAAGGAACATTTCTTTATTATGTTGATAGAAAATGGAATTTGCTCTGCATTACATACATTTCCTTGATTTACTGTTTCACATTAATTGTCTATACTGGGCTGCTCCAGCATACAAAGTCCAAGCTTGTTGTGGTTCCTTTTGATGAAGTGAATCTGTCCACCAGGAGCTGTAAGTCAGAGAGATAACATCTTTCTGTGACAACCTTACTGTTTGTGAAGTCAGCTGCTCCAAGATGTTCTTATGTTTGACCTGTTTTCCCATTGTTTGTTTGTTTTTGCTCTTGAACATACACTGCAGTGTCACCATGCTGAATTGTACTGAGTGTTCATCTACAGTAAGTCTTTGAAACTGTGAAGAACTCTACCCATTTTATAAGCTCTGATAGCATCCGCTGGAAGTTCACGACCATATGACAAGAATATGGAATGCATTTCAAGCCTTTCTGTTCACATTTGAAGTTTAACAGTGAAGTTCAGACAGTAGCGCCAACACAAAAAGTCACGATATGACTCCATATCCATATATAACAATGAAAAACCATATCAGCGCTGATCAGTATCCTCTGGCAGGTTTCACAAACATGACCCAAAAACTTCTCTCTTATCTGTTCTCAAAGTGATATGGAGTGACAGTAGCAGTATCATGCATGAAGCAGAGTGAATAATTCAGTGTTTTTTTTTTTTAAGGACAAAAGACGAGGGGAGAGTGACAAGTTGTCAGCAGGAGATAAACTGGGCGAATGAATAACAGATGAAGAAAATAAAAGTGTGCCAGCAGACATGAGTAACCCAGTGCCATCCATTTTTCTGCAACGTCCTTTTATATGTGTTTATCCCTTCACCCTGCCTCTTTCTTGCCTTTTTTTATTGCACTGTAAAAATAGGAACACAGATTTCCTGCTGTACATTTTTCAGTTGCTGAGCACATAGAAGCTGAAGCCAGAATTTCTAGCTCAAAAAGGGGGTCATGGAGAGAAAGGTGAAGAGATGTTTAATGGTGACTAACATTGGCTGCTGATGCCCTTGGCCATTATGTGACTCACTTTAGCTCCCGTCAAAGTGAACTCTGACCAAGTGTGTCCAACGTGGCAGCCACGCGCTGAGCTGAAGGGGAGTTACACGGACAAGAGGGGAGGGAAAGGGTGCAGAGCGTAACTAACGTAGCGGCCAGGAGGCAGGTTCTGCTCTGATTTGACAGTTTATGGTCAGTGCATTTATCACAAATGTCATCCTTCATCACTGCTGAGTTGTGCCACGTAGCCCGCATTATGAAATATATAGGAAAGGTCTGGATAAAGGCAATGGAGAGTTCTGGAGATGAGTGAGAATTTGATATTTAGTTATACAAGTAACAAAGTGCAGTCCAAAAGCAATTTAATTGCCATTGATGAAAGCCAGTGAATTCTATTTTACTGTCAGGCATACTATATTATTATTTTTTTTTTTTTTTCTGAAGTGCAGCAACAATATTTCTTTGCAATCCATGCAGTAGAATACCTCATTCAAAACCCAATTATACAAGTGCTGTTCAAGTGTTCTGTGGTGATTTGTTTGGGATTACTGCATGGTGTGAAGAGAGAAAGACTCAGTGAATGTGCGAGTAAGTGTTCTTTATTGAGTTTTCTATTAAGTATATATTTTTTATGTTAATATTTGTAGACTCATGAAGCTGCAACATTTCACCTGCCACAGTTTCACCCTTGTCAAAAAGATCTCATGCCAATATGAACTTCAATCTCACATGCTCTGTGTGAAGCCATTGTAGGTGCCAAAGCTTAAAAGGCAGAACAATGGCCATCACTACGATAACACAAATAGAAATTATATCTCAGAAAATAAATGTAACTAGCAACTTGAACCTCTGATTAATTACTAAATAAAAAAACTACAACTTAAATACACATATCAATCAAGAGTAAAGGTTTAAGGATTTTGGAGTTCTGCGAGCTGACTACACAGTGGAGGCATAGACGGTATAATAAGACAGATGCGTCTTGATTTTGAACATGTTCTCATTCAAAGTTGTCACATATTGTTACTTTGCAGTGGACTTCCATGTCTACGTACTGCACTCTAGGTATCCCTCTGCATCTGCTATTTACATTCTGGGGTCATGCTACCATGATGTCAACACAGCCACATGGTGGGATTATGCTGCGTATTTAGGCAACAAAAGCACATGGGAACCAAAGCTTGGATGTCAACAAAACCACACGCTTCCATGGATGGTTAGGATTAAAGGAAGAAGGCATTTAGTAAGGTATAGAAAAAAATACATCACATTCAGACGGGAGGCAAACACCAGACACCCACATGAAAGTCTGGTTTTTGTACCAATCAGCCACCCCTCCTGCCTACCCTGTAGAGGTCCTGTGCTTCTTACATTATGTCGTTACCCGCAGCACTTCAAACTGACACCGTATGGCCGCATTTCATGTGAGCACAGCAGGTGCTGTCCAGCTGTCCGCCAGCATACTATAACACCACAACTGGCTCTGTCCAAAGTGTTCTCAGCTGGGGCCATCCACCGTTGTGTCATGCAGACGCGAAAGGTGTCTGTACGCCAAAAGCACTGCAAAAGCACTGCAAAAGCAAAAGTATTTTACTACTTTGGAATGAGAATGGGCTAATATTTACAGCATCAAATAACTAGTTACAACCAAGGCTTTTAGAAAAAAATGAACACGAAAATAAATCAGTTTGATAGAAACTACAGAAAATGACAAAAGCCATCTTTGGGAAACATTTTTTAATGTGCACTTTGGTTTTTGGCCCTTGTCTCCATAGGTCATCAGCTATATATTAAGAGCTCAGGTGAAGGCAGGTATGGACTTGGCCATAGAATTTTCCTGATGGGAAAACTATATGATAGGACATTTTTTCCCCCAACCCTGGCTTTATATACCCTTTGTTAACACCTCATTTTGAAGACAGGATGTAGACGCACATGTATCCTTTCACTAACTTTGCCATGTCCAGCACTAGCTCTCCACCATCAGCTCAGTCTGGGCTTTGCGAATGTATTTGCCATGAGTATCAGTATTTGTGTACACTACAGTTGTAGCATAGGCTTATATGACCAAAGACATGCAAGTGAAGGCTGGCCTGACCATGGTTATTTATAGAACGTGCTCTGCAGGAGACCAGATGCTTGCGGGCACTATGTTGGCAACACATACTATAATGAAATATGCAATGAAAATGATTTGTTGAATGTTAAAATACATCGCGCTTTGTGTGAATATATAGTGAATATATTGTGCTCCTACTAATCTGCTGGTTTTAATGTAGTTCTGTGTTGAAACACTGTTGATCGTTTTGCAATAATTTAATGAATTCTCAGAATTAGGCCATTAAGTCAAGTTAGGTGTCAGCTGATCATTAATTCAATGTTGAAATTTTGCTTTCTGTACACACAAACACGGAGGCAATCCTTAGATGATTTATTTCATCGTTTTACATATTAGCCCAACTGAAATACTAATATATAAATAAATGTTATGACAAATTAACTTTTTTTTCAATTAATTATTCATTTATCGACAAACATGTTGTGTCAGTTTGATTTTGGTGTATTAAACTGGGGCCTCTTGAAAGCAAATTTGCAGGCTGCTATTTGTTGCCAGGCTGCCCCTCAACTAAATTTGTGAAAACCTAAGGGCTTGGATGGGATAGGTGAGATCATTCATGAGCAAAGTCTACAGTTACATGAACTACGGAACTGTTTACATATCACAATAAAAGTCCAATTTAAGGCACACAAATGAACAGATTCATCCATGGAAAATGGGAAAATCATCACAAAACCTTTTTTTCCTTCCAGTCAGTCAACTTCAGGCGCAGTGTAACTTCTTTTTCACAGCATGCATATGTAACTGCTGTGCATCTCCAGCCATATGTTACTCCCCTGACCTTCAGATTTAAAAGGGCAAAACAAATCATAATTTGCCATATTTTGACTTTGATGTGTTGTTCTTAAAACTTCAGATTAAGTCGGATATGTGTGTTATCAGATATTGTATGTCTAAAATCCACCACCTCTCTAAAAGTGTGCACTATAGCCCAGTGGGCCACAATACTTCAAATGATATTCAAATAAGAAAGATCTCCGGCATGATATGAGGCACATTAATGCATGAGGTACTAATTAAGTGTGAGGAGTGATCTTAAGAGCCTAGATTATGAAAGAGCCATTATCTGGTGGCTCAAATGATCTGTGTTTGAATTCCCAGTCAAATTCCATGGTGGCAGCACTTTTCCTAATGGGTACATAACATTTTGGAACACTCCCCTTCAATTAGCAGTGATACCACTCAGTGCTTTGTGTCATCCTTCTGGAGTGTGATACATTTAGTCTGAAATTTGACTCTTGCACTTCATTTTTCAAGCTTGATCATATTTATTTAAGGTCTCTCTTTCACTCAAAACATTTTCTAACATACCTTATTTCTGTGGAACATACTCAATATTATATTAAAGGTCCCAATGCACAGTCTGAATTCAGAAAATGTACCTGTAAACGAGCTGTCAGGACTTTGGTGAATTTGTGATGTCACAGCTATACTATATAGTGTTTTAAACTTCTGTCTTCTATTGTTTATATTGTAGATGGGTCTCTTTGTTTTTCTTGTTAGAATGTTTTGCAGAGTATGTAAATGACATCAACAGGAAGTAAACTTGGTTCAGCTGGTGACTAGCAATGCAATCCCAGCAAAAAACAAAGATCTATAAAGACATAAAGTGCCGTGACAGTGTCTTTTCTGTGGCTGTAATAACAGTGAAGAAATGTGGAAGACCCAGAAATTCTGCCCAATCAGAACAGACTGGGCTTTTTCAGGGAAGGGCATAAAGAGGCACTAAAACATAGCGTTTCAAACAGAGGGTGATTACAGTGATATTTGGGCAGACAGTATGAGAAAAGTAATGCATTTTCTGTACACTAAAGCATGTAAACATGTTCTAGTAAAAACTAAGAATGCCTTGTATGAACATGAAAGTTAGCATAATACGGGACCTTTAAGGAACTGTATCACTGTGTGTGTGTGTGTGTGTGTGTGTGTGTGTGATTGTTGTATGATAATGTATACATACATTTTTTTTTTTTTTTTTTTACAAATATGATGTATTTTTCAGTGGAAATGTATCAGTACTATAAATATATGTTAACCAAGGAGTAACCACTTACTTACTGTATGTGTACATCTGCTGCTTAATCTGAGTGGAAAACGGTCGTCACGGTGGTGCAAGGTTAAGCGGTCTGAAGCAGCATGGAAAATACAACCCCGGTCTAATCCTTTAAATCTTGGCAAATCTCTACCAACACTGGGAAAAAAACATTCCAGCCAGCATTACTGGAAACAGATACTATGTGATACACATTGTCCTATTGTTAAATGTTTGATTAGCTCAGCCTCTTGTGAAAAGAGCTTTCCCATTTGGTCACCTGGTATTTGTCCCGTCTTTGGCAGGAATAAATGAAATGGACAGATAATTGCAACCACTGAAATCATCCTATTGCCCACATATTTAACTGCTAGGAGATAAAGAAACATTTTAACTACTGAATTGTAGTGTGGTTACATAAATTGAGTGTTTTATATTTTTGGACAAGTGGCTTTGTAGTCTTAAAAAAAAGGCCCGAGGTCTTAGTGGCACCAGCACCCTGTGACTTAAATACTTAAATTAGAGAGAGTCAGTGTTTAAAGCTTGTTACAGCATCACTTGTCGTCACTATAATGTCCACCAGCACCCTCGCACAGCCCCAGCTACCTGTCTGCTCCATTCCGCAGGGAGGTGAATAAGCAAGTGGTCCGACACATCAGTGTGTCAGTCCTGCGAGCTGCGCCAACTACAAGGTTAAAAGGACGGCAACCTTTCTGTACGGCTGTTCACAAAGAGGTTATGCTAATTCTGATCTTAACTGAGTCTGATTCTTTTTTTCATCTTGTAGCAACATATCATCATAATTTCATCGCTCTTCCTGGGGGAAATAAAATAAAAATGAAATCAGAGATTCAGGCTGACACCCCTCATCACCCTTATTTCAGTATTCTGGACCTCAAACACACATTCTTGTGCCCTGAAGGCAATGTTGTGTGGTAGATGTTTTCAAAAAAACAGAAAATTCAAAAATGAGAATGCAAATGTGCCACATAGACTGGAAGGATGATAAATCTAAATGAAATATTAATAACGATCTATCCTTTTTTAGAAAAAAGTCTACTCCACCCCATATTTATGAATCAATAGTCTTCAATCTTTAGGTGTCAACATGACAAACAAAATGAAGATTGATATGTATGCACCTATGCATCTGAGATTTTTTTTCTACGATGAAAATCTTTCTTGTTAAAGTTGTTTTTTTTCCCACTGGGATTAATTAAACCTCCTGTGGAGCCGGTCTCCGAGTGTTTGCTTGACTTGATTTTAAGATTTTCTGTGGCACTTTTCCTAAGCCAGACAGCCAGCCACTCACTGTAGCTTCTTCAGTCAATGCTCTCTGCCATCCTGTATCCATCAAGCTTAGCGTCAATAGCGCTGATGGCCAACTCCCTGGATCGAGGCCTGTGGATGAGGGACGTGTCGAAAAGTGCCAGACTAGCAATCAACTGCTTGTGGGAAGGTTCATCCAGGGAGCAGAAGCTTGGAATGGGATATTTAACATACAGTAAATACTAAAAATGCCTTCTGTTAACACTATTTAAAGTTCAAAATTGGCATTATATTATTTATTTGAAATAAACAAACAAGTATAGACTTAAACATATACAGTATATGAAAAAGTTACTTCCAATACATTTGTTGTTGGGTAGGTTTCCAACAGTTCATTGACTACTGAATACTGCACAAATAGATTCCAGTTGGTGATCAAGCACCTGCCCTTTGGAGTCTGACTAGATAAGCGCCTTTTGTAAGCCTTTTATTTTTTTTTTATCTTTTTTTTTTTCAATGGGCCATTTACAATGTTACTGTTCTTGCATAAAAAAGTTACACGACCACAGCATTTTCAAGGCCTAATAATGCAAACTTTTGAAACCAGGTTCTGGATCCTGTGATCCTGTGAGAAAGGTAATGTCACAGCTTTGCGCATGCACAATATGTTTCAGACATGTGCGAGTAGGAGGACAACAATAACAACTATGGCGGACTGCCAAGCTGTGTTTTGCTGTTGACTCTACTGAATTTATTAATGCTACTCCAGCAAACTTCGACACTGCCTTCACGTTTGTTTGTATTCACCGCTCTGTAGGAAAACGCCTTTATGCTCAGGCCTGTGGTGTTCTTCTATGGTGTGTCATTACAAAGTAACACCGCTAACTACTGGCCTGGCATGCAGACCTCTGGCATTTTCAGTTGTTTTTGCACATCCATGTACACAAAGATGTTATCATATGAGCACAGATTTTTTTTTTTAAACATAAAAGAAGTACTTTTCCATTTTTAGTCGGGCTGTTCTCGTCTAAACATGTCCTAAATTTGGCCTATGACGTCAAGTCTCATTTAAAAGCATATGTTGATGCTGGACTACTTTGTATGAGCTCTAATTGTGCCAGACTGCAAGTTCCCCTGCTAAGTGCATGTAGCATAAATCTTGAGACACCTCTTATATAAGCTAGACAGGCATTCTTGTGGCTTGTTACAGTGCATTAATGTACATGTGTTTCAAGAGCTCTTCTGGTTCTGACATATACATAGAAACCTCCCAACAGGGTGTGCTTTTTGAGTGTCCTTTTTTTTTTTAACATGAGCTTCGTGAAAAGGGTGCTTTTTTTTAGACTTGAGCACCCGTCCTCAAAAATGTCTGTGTAAAGCACTGCTAAATACTAAAATATTATATTTCTATTTATAAAACTGGGCAACCAGGCAGTCTCATTTCTGCTCTTTTACGTAGAGTACAGCAGCAGCCATGACCTGCCACCTGCCCTGTAAAGCGCTCCTCTTATCAGCCAGGAATTTATGTCACCACGTGTAGGGCAACAGCTACATTTACAGATAAAACCATCTATCTCTCTCCGCCTGATGGCTGAGGACAGAGAGTTTAGGCCATGTTGCTGGTATAGTAAAGAGATAACTGATGATGCGATGACCCTACGACGTCACAGAGATTGGCACAGGCAGAGGTTTATGGCTCGGAAAAGGTCAGTGAAGCCATAAACAAAATCAGGTGCCGACTGAAGCGGGCAAGGTTGTTGATTAAAACTCCCGAATTTTGCTCATATCTCCGTGGAGAACTTATAATTGAGACATGGGCCCATCGACCAGTTGCACCATTAGTATAACTCAGACACAAAGGGTAGTTCAATAAGGTGATAAAGCAGATAAACAGCTGACATTTGAGGCAACAAGTGGTGAAAATAGAGCAAGAAAAAATAAAACAGATAGGAGCGATGGCGCCATTTCACACCAGCTGAAATACGGCCGGTTGCACAGCTTGGGGAACAGGGTAGATTACGGTCATCAAAGATCTTTCAAAGTGCAGACTGCTGAGCTTCACTGAGTTGACAGCATTGCCTTCTGACAGATTTAGATAAGAAACTGATTGCTTTACTGTATTTTTATGTCGGTTATTTCTTCGAATGTCACCATTCTGAAGACATGGAGGAAACCGGTGTGGGTCACTTAAACTTTTATCTACCCCCTTATGAAAATAATTTAGTTTACAGATTATGTTTTGTGGTAATATGCGTGTAAGAAAAGAAACATGAGTCAAAGTAACTCCACAATTCTCTGTTACATGTCCAGTATGAGTGTTGCACGTTTAGTTATCACATGACGACAACCTTCCCTGGGATGACCATAAAGATGACAGATTAATGGACACCATCCATAGATCATGCAGGTGTCTCTGTTTCTCTAGTGCAGTAAGGTCCAAATGGAAAGACTCACAAGTTAGGTTGTGAAAATGATAAATTACAAAGCTGTTTGTCAGACATTGAGAACAGAATTTGCATTGACTTTGCATACTGCTGATGCAGCAAAGAGATGCACAATGGTATTCCATTCCATTTGTGATTGAGTGCAATTGTCAGGCTATGAGCTGGGGTGTCATAAAATACATGTTTATTGAGCAAGACAGCCACTCTCCGACAGGCAGAATTTGAAGGATCAGTTGTAGACAGTAGCGGCAGTAGGTGGCGGGACTCAATCAAAAGAGAGGAATTTTTCAACAAATCTGGATTAGATTAAGAAATTATTGACTAAATAATCAGATCAGCCCAAATCTTGCAGCAATCCAAACTTTTTAAAATTGCAGTAGCTGGTTTTAGCTGCTATGGTAGAATTGGTATAAAAATTTAATCTTAATGGCAAATCAGTCAGTGGACTTTCTGCATCTGATTTTGCACTATTGAGAATTAAAGGCACCATATTGTGTTTATATTCAGGGTCATACTTGTATTTTGGGCTTCTACTAGAACATCTTTACATGCTTTAATGTTTAAAAAAACACTTATTTTTCTCAGACTGAATATACCCTTAGTCATCTTCAGTCTGAAACAGTCTGTTTAAGTGTCTGTCTCTTTAAGGACCTCCCTCCGAAAAAACCCAGTTTGCTCTAAACCATTTTCCTGTGGGCTGAGCATTTTGATAATGTCACAGTATTTATATAGTGTCTAAACCTGCTCTATGATGAAAGAGACACAAAAATCTGATATCTTTTTCTTTCTTTTTTTTTTTAATGATATAGGCCCTTTAAATTAAATAAGAAAACATAACACATGCAACCTTTATCACACATTGGTTATATTATGACACATTTCCTGCTTTGATTAACCACAAAAAAATATAGTCTGATGTTTTTCCTTATTTTTCGATAATATATATACCACTGTAACCCTGATCTATGAAATAAAGTCACAGAAGTAGTTGGGTGACATTCACAATCTGTAGTTTTATTTTCTCAAAAAGGCTCTTTGTTCTCCCAGCTTATCATGCACTTAAGCGCAAAGGAATACTGTTATCAGCCTTGGAATGTATTGTAATTGATTAAAACTATTGAGGGGGACAAAAGGACAATGGGAGTTAGTAAGACAGACAGCGAGCGATGTTTGGAGGAGATGATGGCAGGAGAAACCCTGGCCATCCAGCAGAATTTTAATTACTGCAGGCAGCAGCACTTCTCGCAGACTAATCTCCTCCACAGTAGGATTTATAGGCATTACTGATGCTGACAAAGTGATCGCTCAGGGAGAGATAAAACATTACAAAATAAAGCATGAAAATGGATATGAATAACACTTCCTCCTCAAGGCAAGGTTGTTTTAATGTTTGTTTCGCTAAACTCAATTGCTTATTAACAGATCGCTATGGATTATTACATCCAGTGAGTGTGTTTGTGTGTGTGGCTGTGAAGGCTTAATGGAAAAAATTTGATTAAATTTGAAAAAAAAGAAAGTATTACACTGACCTCTAATTATAATAAGCACTTTTGTTCTAAATAAACTCGAACAAAAAGTCTTTCAGAGGAGTTTTAAGCACCAGTGGTGTGACTTTCCTCAGCAGCAAAGGTTAATGACATTTTAAAGCTGACGTGAGAGGGAAGTGGTAATAATGAATTCTACACTTGGTGTGATTTCTAACGCTTGCAGTTAGGACATCCCCCGCGCCCCTCCTTCCAATTCCTCTTTCCCCCTCCTGACATTTCTATTATTGAGAAACAGCAACTCTAGGATAGCATGCTACTGCTGCCACACTATATCCGCTCCAACTTAATCCTCCTGGCATTTCACTAGCCTGCTCTCCTTCCACACACACGGCAAACTATTTAATATTTAATCCACTTTATATGGGATTACCATGCTACGGGTTAGTTGAAGATTTTGGCAGGGGATGGCCTTATCAATGGTTATGATGCATGGCAATTTTTCTCTTATTTCCCTTTGGCTATGAAATGGAACGTGCGTTGATTGTGCTTGTTGAGGGTGAACAGGGATTGATGAGAGGTCTGAGTCTGCAGAGAGAGTTCCTAATGAACAAATAAATCAAACATCTCTCCAAGATTGAGCCGGTGTCTCAGCTCCTGGCTCGCAAAGTCACACCACATCAGACTTGCTAAAGAAGATGATCAAGGGCACTAATTGAATTGCAGCATACACACATACAGTGCAGAATGCCCCGCCCCCAACAACCAGAGCTATCACCTCAGTGGGTATTGCCTTTAATTTCACAGCCTCGAGTCAATTTCACAGCCCGCAATCTCCATATGTTAATCTACAGAAATTAAATTTCTGTTATTAGTGACAGTCCTTCGACCACATGCTCAAGTGCTTGCACTCACACGCAATTTCCAGACTGAATGAACACACACACACAAGGTTTAAGTGTGAGAGCAAACATCTTGCATATATTCGGAATGCATTCATTGAGCTGCTGCAGGAAATTGCTGGCTGATATTATAAAGAGCTGTCTAAGAGACAGTAGTTATTTCAAAAAGAGGGCGCTGATGACTTTGGATCGACATTCAGTTTCAAAACGCCTCTGTGAGCGGCAAAAGGATATTGTGACTTTGTGTCGAGCAATTACGTGGGACGGTAACATATACTGCAGAACTGATACAGCCAAGCACATAACTTCTGGTATTTCTCCTCCAAAGGAGAGCTTATGGCAGAACTTTCAAGGTATGATTAATGCTTTAAGTAAAGCTTTGCCATATATCCACATTGTTGAGATGTTCCCTTTAATTTCCGACTAGCTGTTTGTCTACAGGGAGCCTTGCTGCCAATCTCGCAGATGTGGAGGATGGGGATCATTACTGGAAAAATCAGGATACATTCTTGTGTGATCAAAATAAGAGCAAAGGGCCCCTCTAGAGGCTTGTCTGTCTAAGAATAGAAACAAAAACATCAACTCGCAAATCTTGTGAAGTAAACGCACTGATAGGAATCCAATAGAACTGGTTTCAAAGCACTCCACAGTTAACCACTGTATCTACAGCAGGGGTACCTGCAGCAGACCTGAAACTTCCCAGTATAACAAATTAAGGCTAAATTGTTTTTTGCTTTTTTGCACACACAAAACCCCTGCATTATTTTCTCTATTTAATTTCTATACTGGTTGTTTATTGTACCAATTTGCATCTGTGTAAGTACCTTTCTCAGAATGCAGCAGAATGATATTAGAACTGTAATTTTCTTAAAGGCAACACCGATACACTGCTTGAGTTACAGCACTAGTCACTAGATGTGGAATTAATTCTTGACTTCCTATGATTTATTTATTTATTTATTTACGCTCAAAGTTTAGATTACAATATTACCCAAAGTAATACAGGTATGCTCATGTTTATGCAATGACTGCAAGCGTAAGAGGTTTATGTTCACACTACCCCACAATCCAGAAGTTTATACAGTAGGTCAAATGCACAAACTTCCACAAACAAAGCTAATTTCACCTTTATGCTTTAAGGTTCCAAGCAACATGATGAAGTGATATAGGCACTGTTGTTTTCTTCAAGGAAAAAATACACTGGTACACTGCTTGAGTCACAGCACTAGTGACTAGATATAGAATTAATCTTGACTTCCTATGATTTATTTATTTTTACCCTCAAAGTTCAGATTTCAATATACTACCCGAAGCAATACAGGTATGTTCATGTTAATGCAATGAATGCAGGCGCAAGAGGTTTATGTTTACACTCCCCACAATTCCAAAGTTACCAAGTAGGATAAATTGAAGAATTTGCACAAATAAGCTCACACTATTCTATGTGCTTTAAGCTTTCAGGGCACACAAGCATGACTTATTCCCACAAACAATGTGAAGTTTCCTTGGTGGCTGCAGTAATGTGCGACATGGATAGACTGATCTTGCACATGGAAAGATGATTATACCTGTCTGGCTACGCTTTCAGCATACTGTACAGTACTCTCGGCTCAGAAAACATCACAACAAGTCTGCTGTGGAATTGGGGAACCTGTAGGAGAGGGATTTAGATGTGTTGCCAACCAGCCTCTGTGATTATTGAGAAACTGCATGAGAGCTCAGCACACCAGCATGAAGAATGAGATTTGTAATGTAGAGATGTGGACTCAATATGACAACACACAGAATGCGGGACTGCCTACTGGCCTCCATACCCCCGCAAGCTTACACATGATAAGCCACAACTATCGTTTCTGGAGCTGCAGAGTTGGTGTGTAACACAGCCTCATCTGGCCAGGGCAGTGGGCTATGACATTTCACCCCCCTGCCAAGAGGATCCTTCTTCTATCTTCTCTCGCCAAAGCCCCCGTGGCCTCGGAGAGCACCGTCAGCATGCAGCAAGTCAGCTGAGCCTGATTGAATTAACTGACACAAAATGGATTCTACTTACTCAACCTGCTGGACAGATGAACGCATCACTGACAGACTTTGAATCCAGGCTATGGGAGTGTCTGATACGAGCTTCAGCTTGAATATAGCGATGCGGCGGCCCAAACAGCTATTAGGATAAACACATTTTCAGTGCGACATCACATGAAACTGTAAAAGATAACAACCCTCAACCATGGCACGGAGTTCCAGGAGACTCTGAGAAAGGTTCCTTGTTCCTGCACTACACTAAAGGCAGAGTTGGTTGTTAGACGTAAATGTGTTTGTTTCCTAGCAATGGGGCAGCCGAGGGTTGGAGAAGCAGGCTTGTGACTAGAGGTTGCTTGGAAAGTCTGAGCTGTGGAAATTAATTAAAAGCACTTTCCTGTGGTTGCAGCAGGCAAGCCCTCAAGCATGAGTGAATGCAATTTCATGAATTGCATATAATCCTCGTCTCCCTACAACTTTTGCCCCAAGGATGTAAATGAATGTGAGCTCTAAGTCAACACACCTGGTAAAAATCAAAATGTAAACTTCCTGTGAGATCCACAGCGACATCAAACATTAGTGCCATAAATATGATGCTGGGGTGCCTCGAGGAGAGGTACACTATGATCAAAATACTCAAGAGCACTAATGGATGTTTAGACCAGAGTTGTTGTCCCATTTGTTGCACTCAAGGCCACAGGACAGGAAAAAAACACCATATAGTTTTGGGGTTGCTTAAAGCAAGAATTTTCAGTTGTTTTCACTTTTCCATTTTCCTGCTGCATAAGCCAAGCAGATAAGATTTCTATTATGAACGAAAAATATATATATACGATAACGGAAAAATATTGGGGGATGTCTGCATGAGAGGTTTCTTTTGTTACATTATTAAAATAAATAAAAGAAATCTACTGAATGGAGGGCCAGTGAACCCTTTAACCCTTTGAAAGAGAAGCGAAATGGCTCGATTTTTTTTTTTTTTTTTTAAAAAACATGAAAAGAAGGCAATGAGCTATAAAAGAAGAAATTCCCCCCAAATTAGCAATAAATTAGTAAAATTAAATCACCTGGAAATTAATATTTGAAAAAGAAAACCAAGAAAGGAAAATCAATAAAATGACCTGGAAAAGTGCTTAAAAATTATAGTAATTCTGTAACATGAAGGAATGACCGAATGAATATTTTTATTTCTTTGACATACATCATTAGGGAAAAAAGATTCATTCACACAAATTTTCTCAGTCAATAATTGAAAATGTGATAGAATGAAGCCCAAGGCTTATATAATAACATAGTTTTAAATATGTAATTAGGATCATTATAAATATATTTTTCCTAGCTTTTTTTTCTTTTTTTCCCTAGACATATTTCTTTACCTTTTTTGGAATAAATCTAAATCTACTTATGTCTTGCAATTGACCCCCTTTTTTCCCTATGTTTTTGAAAGAAATCAAAACAATTTGCTTGGGGTTTAAAGGTTTAAATACTTAGAAGAGCAGCACAAGAAAAATAATGTCAGGTTTTAAAGGGTTAAAGGACTCTACAGTAGTCCCTGTTTGGGGATTACTGACCCTGTATGTTAGCAGCCTCACCAATCACTTTTTCTTTACTTAATTTAGTGTTGCTGTCTCTACAATGAGTCGAAACCCACATTTGGAACAACCCTGGAGGATGGGCGTTGGCACAGCCTCTGGGTTTTGACTCATTGATTCTCTTCAGCCCTTGAGGCTGGTTTTGAGAGCCACTAGCCAGGTTTCAAGGGCTCTCATTACCGACACGTACATGTAAAGCTGTTCACTGCCGCCTGAAGCTGTCTGCAGAAGAACCCTAAATTGAGCGCTGCGTGAGGATGATGGATAGCCTTGTCGGGGATACAGATGGCTCCTGCAGGGGGTCCAGCTCCCCTATGGGACAAATCAGCTGGGCTGAGGACCACATGTTGACAGCCAGAACCTCTTTGCAGTGTAACATAAGGCACCACAGAGCCATCTATAACTGCTTGGAGACCACGGATGTCTCTGAGATGCTGCACTAGTACCACAGGATCAATAAAGCAGCCGAGTGTAACACTAACAGCTCCAATGTATACTGGATCTTATCAATTCTTGACTGTGTATAGTCATGTGGGATGTGAGACTATTATCCCTGCCAAACCTTCTCTACTGTGCTGTAATTTCACTACTGTATATAATAATAACTGATGATAAAATGTCTTTTTTAAAACATTTTACAAATGGGGAACTTATTTAAAAAATAAATATAATTTGACTTTGAATGGAATAACAAATGATTCCCTGATGCACATTTCCTGGTTAATAGTTTTGCACATCCTGCGCATAAGTGTACAGCATTTTTTATTATGAAACAGATGTATTATACATATTTCTGATGCTAAAGTACTTTTTAAAACTATCTTTGCCATATTGTCATGGTAACTTTTCCAGTGTTTTGCCATTTTATTTTCTCTTAATATCTTTATTGTATACTTTATCCTTCCACCAAAAGCCAAGTCAAATCCCTTTCTGTTTCTAAAATAATATTTGAAATAATAAAAATCACTTACATCATGACAACATATTACTGTTCATCACTTTAAACAACTAAACCATTTTTTTTCCTTTTTTTTTTTTTACAGTTTTCAGCTGTGATTCAGAATGAAAATCTGAGGATTTAGCGGAACTTTTTTTTTTCACTTAGAATGTGATTAACAATATTTATTTAAGACCATTAAAAAATCTGCAGAAAATCTGTAGAGATGTTGTTGCAATCCTGCAGATGCAGGATTAACTTCCCCAGGCATAAACCTGGAGAGGATCATGCATTCAGTGGTGAATGTTTTCGTCTGTCTGTCTGCAGCTAATTTTGCAAACTACTGCACCAATCCACCTTATATTTTGCATGCACATTTATGACTGTATGCTCAACAGTCTCCAGCTGTGGTGATTCACACTTGTTGAAAAACCTGCTTTATTGACTGTTTTGTACCACTGACTGCTGACTCCACTGCTGAATCCCCTTAACAGGCTGGTAGGAGACGCAAGTCCTCAACAAAATAATGCAGCAAAAGCAAAGAGCAAAAAAATATTTCTGGCAATCGGCTAGGCTAAAAACAAGAAGCTCTACCATCTGTTAAGGGCCAGATTTTGGCCTTTGTTGTGGCAAAAAAATTAACATCCATAAAAACATTTGGTGTTACTTTGAACCGGAGCATCTGCAGATTAACTCAATGTGTTATGATCCACTAAAGTTAGGCATGATATGAGGTATTCAAAAAAATTAAAAGCTCTGTTTGGTTATCGCTGTATGTATTGTGACAATCCAGCCCTGATTGACAAGTTACTTCTTCCTCCTTACTAAAAAGAAGTGATGTACTATGTGCAACCTCAACTACTGAATGTGCTGGCACAGCCTCACAGTGCAGGGCAGCTGCATAAATAAAACTGCAGGCAGGTTATAGTGGTGCTATAGAACAGGAAGATCTGTGCTGTATGTCACTTTGACAAAGAGAGCAGGAGGGTAGTGGGTGATGGAGTGCACTTGTGTGAGTGAGGGCTCCAGGGTCACATGTCTTTCTGTCCTGCTCTTTGAATAGGCCGTGCCCTCCTAGTCCTCCTGGCCCTGGCTCTCCTGTCGGTACAGGTATGGCTAATCAGAGACTGTTGCATAGGGTCTATGCAGCCGGCCCTGAATAAAACATGGAGCGAAAAATTTAATCAAGAGGGGGCATCTGCGGCTGTCTCGGGCTGCTGGTACCAACACTCCAGCTATTCACCACATGTGTCCTCATACTAATGACAAGCCTAAAAGGAGGCATAGGGCAACCTCTTTTCATAATCAAAGTGTTTTTATTCATGACATGTCTATTAATTAGTTTGGAATAGTCGGCACCATGTGCTCAGGAGAATTTAAATTGGCTGAAGAGGATTTGCCCTTTCCCTGTTGAGCCAATGATTTCTTGGCAAGTCTTTATAACCAGGGAGGGACAAAGAGGGGGAGAGGAAGAGACAAGGAGATAGAAAGGGGGGCTGTGTGTGTATGTGTGTGTGTGGGTGTGTGTGGGTGTGTGTGTATGTGTGTGTGTGTGTGTGCGCTTTCTCTCAGTGAGTGACTCATAGAGCCTATAAATCACTGGGGGCAGCAAAGCTGAAGCTGTCACTGGTGTTTGTCCTGTTTCAATGTATCTCAGCTAGGTGTGTATATTAGCGAGAAACACACAAACACAGTTAAATTGAGTAAATAGAATAACTCTCCCCGAGCACAGCACAGTTGCCAGGAGAAAATGTTGGCTTTGTACATTCCTGCAAACCACAGATATGTTGCATTTGCACATTTCATATGTATCATATCAACATTTCTAAAGTCACGGAGTATATAACATGACTTTGTCACTGGAAGGTGGAGGGAGTGACACTTAGGCGAGATGCCTTCCAAGCTGCACAACTCTGCAGACCACTGTTCAAAACCAATGACCACATACAAAAAACAGTGGTTGTTTTGTACCGACACTTCATAGCATTTCTATTAGTGTTTTTCAAACACACTGCAGTGTTTCTCAGCAGTAGTTGAGCCAAACAAATGGGCTGTTTTCATCAGCTCATCCCTGCTTTTCCAGTATTGGTTGAGCCATTGAACCATCATAGTTTTCATCAGCCTGCTTTTCCAGCGGCTTTTTTGCCTACAAACCTGGGTGTTGTTCACAGACACATTGTAGCATTCTCCAATGCCACTGGAGCCACCAAACCTGGGCAAATATTCACGGACACATCTTGGAGTGTCCCATCAGTGTTTGAACCACCAAACTTTGGTGTTTTTCACAGAACCGTCCCTGCTTTTCCAGCACCATCTCTGCCATTGAACCTGGGCATGGTTAATTGACATATTGTCGCATTTTCTCATAGCATTTGAGCCCCACATCTGGGAGATTTTCACCAACAAATGTTGACAACAAACCCATTGATGTTTGAGCCCTGAACCTGTTTTTTTTTCTCCAACCCATCCCTGCTTTTCCAGTGGCTTTTGTGCCACCAAACATGGATATTTTAAGCCAAAACATGATGTTTTCCTAAAAACAATGAAGTGTTGTTCATGCCTTAATCTAACCACAGATTTCCTAATAACATATCCTATACAAAATAAAGTACAAATGTAACAAAGCCATGATTTGCACAATCATACAATGTCAACATTATTTCCTGGAGATTGGGTTGCCAAGAAATACCTGTTTTGTCCCCCTCCAATACAGGTATTAAACATTCATATCAATGAATGGAAATGATTGTTTGGTAACACCAAAGTCTTGCGAGAAAATTACTAGCATGACTTTGATAATTAAATATTTTCTCTTACGGCTTACTCTCTAACTTCTGTGTCTCACCTCTACCGAAAACAAGCCATTAGCGTCTGTTTATGTCTCCTGTCATTAAGGCTTAACTTCTACTTTACTTCTACCACAATACACCCTGACACAATAACATTCGTTATCTGCTTTCATTCAAACTGTGAATCAATAACACTCCGCAATTTGAAACCACAACAATGGAGTCTCATAAGCAACCTGTCTCTGCTACAGTTAACAAACAGGCGTGCGGTATTGACACTTGTCAAGACATAATCAGCAGTGATGTTTTAGTCATGGTGAAGGATGGAACAGGAGGCAAATTGTTTGCTAATTCTCATTTCACACTCCCAATGTGAAATCAGCCAGGCACGCAGAGCACCGGTTCCCCTACATGCACAATGGTCTGGCTCGCTGCGTAACACCAAATTATCTTTCCCTTGACTTAATTATTCATTAGGCAAACATAATTAATTTAAGAAGCTTCTCTCACAGGAAGTGTTTCAAATAAAGGCCAGAAGGACAGCTTTCTGCTTAATCATTAACTCAACACAGAGCACAGCCAGGAACCTGCAAGGGTCGGAATGCTTTATTCAATGAAGTCGCAATCTGTGCCAACATTTTCTCTTTTTTTTTTTTTACACAAAAAAGTTGAGGCCTCCTTTGTAAAACTGCTCTGCAACATTTTTATTAGTTAAGCTGATTCAGCTTGACTACTGAACTATTTCGAAGGCAACTGGACTTGCTTGAGTTTTTTGAAAACATTTACCTCTAATCCGAGAGGCTTCTGAAGTTGAACTCCCAACTGAAGTTGAACTGAAGAAGCATCTCAGATGCGAAAGCCGCCTTTTGGTGCTGCACACTTATTCCAAAAGCACTGACAGAGTAGCACTAATTTACAGCTTTGGAATGAGGATGGGCTGTTTCTACAGTAGCCCACAGTGCACAAACCAAACACTGGCTCTATATAGGGCCATTCACATGTTTGCATTTTGCGTTTAGCGTTTTTGTGTTTTCATGTTGTCATGTTTTCATCTCAGCCAGCATAGTTAGCCTCTCCACAATGAGCAGAGTCAGAAAAATACAGTTTTGAAAATGTGAAACTGAGCTATTCTGGGTTTTTACCTGTTTGAATCAATGGAACTGTTTGTTTTTGGAGAGGGAGACACCTTAACAAGTATTGCAGCCCCTAGTAAAAACCTCCTGAATTTCTGGATCTAAAAAACAGAAGTAGATAAAAAAGGTAAGCAAACATTTGCAGATGCTCCCATAGCAGCTCTTGTGCAATGAGCAAAACAGCATTAGAGCAACACTGATTGACTGATACTTGAAACTGCTTTATTTAGGTTGTCATCAGTTTTTATCACCTGGTACATTTGTTTAGAAGAGGAAGAGGTAATTTGGCTACCGGTAAAAACCTCCTGAACATCTGGAACTTAAAATATTAGGAGAAAAAAGGTGAGCATACATTAGCATGTGCTGGACTCACTGCCCATGTCCAAAATGCAAAACAGAAACATTGATTTGTAATTTGAAATTATTTAATTCAGTGTTTTTTGCTGGTTTAAATCTCTGTGTCTGTTTATTTTAATGGTTGCGGTTAATTAAACTCCCAGTAAAAACTTTATATTTAATAGACACTGAGGGAATTCTAAACGGGAGAAGTTTCAGCTGGTTGCAATCTGCAGTCCTCACCACTAGATGCCACTAAATCCCAACAAATCTTACACACTGTCTCTTTGATGTCTGTATTTTAATTCACCAAAAAAATGAGGAAAAAAAACTGCCAACTCTTCATATTTATTTATGTTTTTAAACTGACAGGACCACAATGTCCGAAGATGATTTGAGACCCAGACAGAAGGATTTTCTTCTGCGGTTCCTCTCAACCAATCCATCTCCTCTGCTACACATTTACCAGAAAACCACCCTAATTACACACACTGAGTACACAGGCACACACGCACAAACTTTGCCCTCTCCCTTCTCCTCCTTTATCTTCCCTCCCTTCGCTCAATCTTCCCGACTCTAACGGAAGCATCTCGGGGAGAAGGCACAGGCTTTGATCTATCTTCTACGTGATTCTGGGCTTTCAGATCAAGGGGCGGTTGTCTTCAAGCTCAACAAATCCTCAGACGGCCCGAGACAAAGAGCAAACAATCTGAAGTGCCTTTCCTGATCCATTTGCGTAATGGCAGAGCTGTCCGTTAGTGTGTGTGTTCGTGCATTGACCCTTTTTCTGTTGCACCCCTTTGTGCCACTCCATTCCAACAATCATTACAGACGTCTTTCTGAGGTATATATTATTATTATTATTCCACCACTCTATTTTTCAGCCTTGATGAGATGTCTAAATTGAAGGATTGAAGCTCCCCTACTGCTATTGCGATTGTCCCTATTCACCTTATTTCAAGTAAAGTTTCTTAGTTGGATTACTCTCTGCAAGTGAACAAAATCTAACCCATATTACCATGGAAACAACAAGATTTTTCTTCCCCCCAGGATCTATTAAAACACTTCTGTTCTGAGGATCCATTCATGAGTCAATGAAAAGGGTGAGTATGACACCTCTGTGCTTCATCTGTCAGAGTGTGTCTTGGTCAATAATTTTGTTTTAAAGAAACACTAAGCCAAGCAGTAACCAAGGAGACATGGGCTGTTTCTGGTCAGAAGATATTCTTTCTACTTCAAAACAGGGTTTTTTATGGTCTTCATAGATTGTACAAGAAGAGACGTTTCGGATTGTGTATGTCATGATACATTTTTTTATGTCCGTGACAGTTTCCTTGTAAATAACAGGTGAAAATCTCTGTAAAATATAAAAGTCACATATCAACATCATTCTAGATTACTATTATTATACATGTTCATCTTCAGAAAGTTTGTCTCTGCTTTGTCCCATAGTCCCCCAACCCAAAAAGAAAGAAAAATAAGAATTAACAAATTAATTAATAAAATAATGATAATAAGAAGAAGAGGAAGAAAGACAGAAAGAAAGGTGATTCATGTACATGCAATCAGACTCATTGACTTAAAGGATAAAATGCCAAACATCAATTTAACATCAAAGATACTCTGACCTATCAGGGAATTACAGCTCTTTTGGAAACTGAAGAATAACTCAATCTGCAACTCTGCCTTTTAAGAATTATGCTTCTATGTTACTAAACTGTTTTCTTAATTTTGTTGTGGAGGCAACAAAATCACTGTCTGGATTATGATCAGATACTACATTTCTTTCAGGTGATGAAACACTATATTCATATCACCATGCTTCTGTGTCAGGTCATGTTTATGTTTATTGTTTCCTTCTTGTCCATTCCCTTTTTTAGTTTTGTTTTGTCAATTTCTGTCTCATATTATTTCAGGTCCCCACATGCTGTCAGGTGTTCCTCCTGTGTGACTACCTGCCCTGTCCTAATGTGTTTCACCTGTGTCTGATTGCCACACCTGTGTCTTGTTTTCCTTCCCTCCCCTTGTGTAGGTTATAAGCTGAGTGTTTTCGTCTGTCTCTGCCAGTCTGTCTTTGTCTCTAGTGGCAGGCAATCACTTGTATTTCCTCATGTTAGCCCTTTTGTTACTCTTAGCATTGGAGTGTTTTTTGACTCTGCCTTTGTCTAGACCTTTTTGGATTTGTTTGTCTCAATGACTGATCACTCATGTACCGCACCTGTTTTTTTTTGTGATTAAAGTTCACATACCTGGTTTCCCTCAGACCCTGTGAGCCATATAGGCTTAGGCTTTGGAAGGTGGTACATACAAAGTGGCCTGGCATTGCTGGAGTTTTTCTTTCTATCCACAAATACACTCAAACAACCATTATGAGTTGTTTCAGGAACTGTGACCATCTAATCCCAGATCCACCCACCTCTGTTTCTGCAAGCGATGGCATGTAGAGGCAAATGAGTGGAGGAAAAAAAAAACCCTTTTAGAATCAGTTTGAACTTCTGCCTTCAAATTCGTCCGCATATTTGCTTTCATAATCAGTTTGGACAGACCGGATTGTGCTGTGAAATGAAATGTGAGCTTGCAAATCCCATTGGATTATAGGGTGACAAATCCAGTTGGCTTGAAACCTTTCTCTTATCTCTACTTTCATTTACAGTTGAGTGCAGTAAATATTTAAAAAAAAAAATGTCCAGAGAGCGATTGCCTGCCACTAGAGGCGAAGAGAGACTGGCACAGACCGACGCACCCCCCCAGCCTCCACTAATGGCAAGGGGATACTGAGATAGAGAGTGCACACACAGACAATGAAAGGAAAGGCTGCAGAATAAAATGCCTCCAAAATCACAGCAGACATTTAATCCAATTTGCTTGGCAGATGGAGCTGTGTAAAAATCACATAGTGGTTTGTCCCCTATAAAAGCCATAGGGATGGCTATATGCCATCCAAATAAGCAATCCCAAAACTCCAAATGCAGAATTGATCAACAATCTGACAAGAATGGGGTGGATTTTAAGAGAATGTATTGCAGCCAAAAAGTAGAAAATACAATGCCATAGTTACAACAGGGCAGAAAACTGTGAAAACTGAAGGAATTCTTTTTTCAATCTTTCATTTAAATTGTGTATTTTAACTTGGCTGAGAGTGCTGGACCTAGCACATTCGGTGCCCTAGGCAAGCTTCCCCTGGCGCACGCCCATCTTCACCTCAAATGTTAAAAAGTGGCTCAGTAGCACTCCCTACAACATTTCTACAGAGTAGCGTCCCATGATACTTTTCACCTTGGTTTATATACTGGTTGGTACATTTAACATTACAAGACGCACAAAAATGTATGTGAAGCCATACCCTAACCCAACAGGAAGTCAGCTATTTTGATTTTACTGTGCAATTTTTGGGCATTTTTGGCCATTTAGAGGGGTTATACTCTAACAACTTCTTCCTGCACATTTGATCCAATAAATTTAAATTTTTTTCTATAACATCTTAAAACCTTTGACATTAACATTTGTTAAAAGCTTGAGTTTTCTGACAATAGCAAAGCATCAAATTTCAATGGTTTGCCACCAAACAGAAGTGTATGGTAACTCCCTTGTAGATGCTGAAATCTTTCCCAAACTACACATTTGACAAGACTCACAGGTATCTACATGCAAGTATTTACCTACAGCTCTGGCGCCACCTACTGGCAACAACAAATGTGTTTCATTCTGGATTTGCTAAGCCTAGCAGGTTGATCAGATCCACATCAAATATGTTGTGAGGATTGGGAGAATTGTAACATTTTATCAAATGGTGTTGCCATGGCACGGCACCCATTTTGCTTAAAAAAAGGAAGTTGTAACTTCAGCAATAGTCGTTTTATCTGTCATCTGTCATATTTCTCAAGTGTGATAACAATCCTAGCCTGAAGACATCTACATTTAGTTATGGTTACGCCACCTACTGGCAACAGGAAATTATATGTTTTAAACTTTGACGTATTCCTCTTACCAGTGTCACCACGTCCAAGCCCAGCCACCACTGTTGGCTGACATGTAGTTTATTATGGAAAATTTTCATTATGAGAACTGATTTTTCCAAAATGTATTCATCATGTTTGTGAAGAATTGTGGAATGAAATCCCTTGATATATTATGTAAAATTATAATTCTGTCTGAGACAAAATGATAGAATATAGAAAATTTCACAGACACAGAGCTGAAAATCTGATAAAGCTCCCTGCAAGTCGTCCCATGCTTTATCCTGTTTTTGTATTCTCTCCATGCTGCTGAAACATTAAACACACTATAGGCTCACTTACACTGCTTAAACCATGTTACTGGGAGCTGCCTCCTCCCTCCTGTCTCTACATTACCTTTCATCACTACCTCAAATGTGCATCCACATGCAGAGCCGCGGCTCCTGGAGCGGGGCCAAGGGAGCGTCCCCACAGCCTCTCAGCAGAAACAGCTTTGTCAAACTCAGTTAGCCGCCTCCAAGGGGGGAAACACCTCTTTCCACAGTAATACTCCAACTATTCACATCATGCCCCTGCCTCTGCCTCAGCCACCTCATCAATCCACACAGCAACAAAGGTAAACAGCCTCGCACCTTCCACACAGAGGCCCGTGCTGCTTTGTTGACACGGTGTATGTGCAAAGCGCCTGCACAGTGTGAGCGACTCACAGGACAGACTGAGCTTCATTTACAGAAGGTAATTGCACTGGAGCCAAGTGGTGCACTTTTGTGATGAGATTTTTTTTTCTCCCAGCTTTGCTAGAACCTTGTCTAGATTTGTTTACTCGCCGGATGAAACCGCTTTGACAGGGACATATAATAAGTTGAGCTAAACACAAACATGTCACCTTCAAATGCGAACGGTCACTGTCATTGACAGGCTATTTACCAACTGTCTTCTTCATTGTGCACACCTTGGCAGAAATAACATGACACTTGGTCAGGATCTCTTAAGATGCACCAAATGAATATTAATAATTTCAGGGGAATGGGTTTTGTGCCCTGTTGGATCTCATATGCTCTCATGGTTTTGTTGAGGCACTCTAGATAAAAGCATCGACCAAGTGGTGTATCTAATGTTTTCCCTAATATAAATGGAAGGGGAGAAGATTCCCCGCTACTTTGCTTTCATTTCTCTCCCTGTCTCTGTAACTTGGCTTTCACTTTCCCACCTTCCTTGTCAAATTGTTTATAACTTGCTACCTTAGTCAAGCCGAGGTACAATTTCTTGCCATGAAAACACAGGATATACCCTCACAGCTGTGATCTCATAGAAGATGTTCTACCCCTCTCTATGCAGAATCTGTTCATGTGCATGTTCCTTAGTCTGAATTCACTGCAGAAAGAAATGCATCTTGAAAACAACCAACACCAATAAAATCTGAGTCACCCCGTTAGCTGAGATAATAAGTGACAGACATTGTGTACTCAGAGTGTGTAACCCACTCATTGTTTCAACAGCTGTCCTTGCGCGCTGAAAATTCAGTCTTACTCCATTTGTCCTTGTGAAAAGCACAGGATGTGGCATAACATTTCATTCACAATACTGCAATGGAAATGGTGAAAAACCCAAGAAGGTAAAAGTGGTGGTTTGTAGCAACATGGACATTCAAATAAAAAAAAATGCCCCAGATGATCTTTCACTGAATATATATATATTTTTTTCCTTTTCCTAAGGCTTCTTGCTAATAAACATCTGGGGGTTTTTTTTGTTCCTGCAAAACAGGCTCCGCAAAAATAAACCAGAGATGTTTTTATGATGCTACTCATGTTGATGGAGGAAAAAAATAAAAAAGGCCAGCTTGGAGCTTTTCTGCTAAAAAGGATAAATTGGAAGCCTTTTCTTCGGTTCTATTCAGACTTCCTCGTAATGATTACAATACCTACACTATTAAAGGAAGACGCTTTAAGTTACAAGGGCAAGAGATTTGTGCCATTTACGTGTTGTCTCTTATTTTAAATATGAGGACGGAGAGAAAACCATCAGTTCTTTGAAATTGGTGCATTTCATGGAAGCACAGCATGGCACAATGCCTCACAGCGAGTTGGATTTGAGTTTGTTTCTCTTCTCGTAGATTTTGCCCTAGAGTACATGCTGTACATGGGGTAGATTGAGATAGGCTCTTGTCACTTGCCTTGCTGTCCACTCCAGTTGAACAAAGGAAGGTCAGTTTATTGTTGTCTTCAGAGAATTTAATGAAGTACCTAATTGGGTTACACAATAACGATGATTTCAGCTGAAGCATTAACTTTAATCGGTTTGCCCCGCTTATATAAATCAGTGATGTGATTAGCCTTTATTCATTATATTTGACACAAATATCTCTATTAAGTTCGCTGATGCATGTTTAAATTTATTAGCAGCGAATAGAATAATTGACGGTTCAGTTAGCACCAGAGGTTAAATTGATGTCATGGTGACGTCTGTGCCTATTCCTCTCCTTTTACCTCATATAACGTCTCTTTCTTTGTATGTGTGCTTGTATTAATCATGTTACCAGGAGAGAAATCAGTTCACATTTATACTACATTGTGGGAACAAAAGACAGGTCCCTTGGCAAACCATTCAATTTAGAACGATTGAAATACAATTATTTACTTTCTTGCCAAGAGTTAAGATAAGAAGATCCATGCAACTCTTATCTTTGTATGCTAAATATTTTTTCCATCTGAAGTCGGGTTATCCTAGCTTAGCATATACGGGTTAGCAATTCTACATTTCAGTCTGTGTACAATTTTAATAACGAAACAAAATGTGTTGACATGCAGGTTTAAAGGTGCCATTAAGTGTTGTTGTTTTTTTTTTTCATTTTGACAGAGCCAGGCTAGTTATGAACTAAGTTATAGTCTTTATCTACACAAGCTATCTGTCTTCAGGCTGTAGATTCATATTTAGCAACAGGAGAAAAGTATCATCTCATTAGCCCTTAGCAATAAACTAATTGTGGCTAATGGGATTGTTTCACTGTACACACTTTATCTTTAGAACACATGTGATACTGATAACATGAATAGAATGGTGCAGGATTGAGTCCAAAAAGCCAGAAAAGATTTAGCATTTTAGCACTCTGGGTTTCTTTGTCTTGAAATCAGTTGGTTTATTGAATGGGAATTTGGTTGGATGCCTGAAATAAAGTCTGTGGTTAACACAAGTTTAAGAGAGTTTCATGTTTTGCTCTATGACATAAAGACATCAGTAAATACTCCATTCTTAAATTTTAAAGCCTTACTAAGTCTTCAATCAGACAAATGTTAAAAAGTGGCTAAATCACACCAAAACATGGCTTTAGGGACTCCTTCTGTTTAAATGTCCACGTCTGGTGATTGTATTTACTCTTAAAAAATCATTAAAATGGATTTCATTGGTGAAGATTAATGTGAAAGTATCACAAACTTTTATTTGCAATAATGCGGAATCCAATGGGAAAATCCCGTTGGCATGATGTCAAGGTAAACAGGGTGACAACTTCCCTGTTGATCTACAAAAAAAACATCCTTACACTACTCTACAATTGCTCTGTTCTATTCAAGTGTCCCAGTAAACCATGATAATAAGACAGCAGATTCCACAATGCTAGGACCCTGAAATTGAAGCATTTAATATGGAATTTAAACACCATTTATTTTCTAAATACACCTGTGCTTTTCCCACTGTGACGTGTCAAAAATGTGTTCCATACAAAAAAGGCCTATTCATCACCTGTCCAACAGTTGTCATTTGTGTGTTCCTGTCCTACACACCTGTGGCTCATTCTTCATCAGTCCTTGTGACCTGCTGCCTGCCTCACCAGCTGCATCTCATTACAACATGTTTTTGTCAGATCGCCCCACTTTTCCCACTTCCATTGTCTGTTTTTCTCTACTTGTCTGCCTACGTGTTTGTTTCCTGTTGTTACCTTTTGACTATATGTGAATTTCTGTCTTTTTGCAAGTTTACAGTACAGTTTCTGTCATATCAAGCGTCTACCTACCACAGTCTCCTGCTTGGTGTCTGCAGAAATGGGTTCAAAAGTGTGTCAACTGCTTTTTCACTTTTGTGGAATTGTTTTTTCTTTTTTTTTCTTTTTTTTCCTTGGTCATAAATGTGGATGATGCAAGATGCAGTTGTGATTCCACACAGCTGCCAAGTGATTTCACCCTCCAGGCTTGTACCACTATATACTTACATCATTTGTACTAAATCATGTATGAAGAGGAATGTTATAATAACACAATATAAAACTGGCCCCATATTTTCACATATGCATCCAGATCTGCTATAATAAACATGTGACTTAAAAAAATGCAGATTCATATTAACAAACACTTTTTGTACACATATATTATATAAATAAACCACTCAACTCCACAACAACAGCAGCCAAAAGGTTGGGTAGCTTTCTGTGATATATGGACTATACCTCCAAGTAGTTGAGAAATCTATAGGTGGGGAAATAAAATGGAAAAATCTCATTATGGCAGTAATGTTGTGGAGTTTCGCCATACCTGGCATCCATATTTAGGTGATATTTAGGTGATAGGTAAGTTTACACTTACCTAACTGCATCAATGTTAATTTCATTATTCATAATGGTAATTACATTAGCATAAGAGTATGGGGTTTATAGGTTTGGTGTTACTTGGACTATAGTTAGTTTACCCTGAATTTATCAATGACAGCAGAGAATCACAGTAATTGACATTATAAATCATTAGGCCTATTTTTTCCTGATTTTTTCAGTATACCATGCACATATAAGAGGTTATAAGAGGTCCAGTCTTTGGCAAGGATCATCCCCTACTGCCATAATTCCTTTTCTCTGTTTGCCTTCATAATTCAGTCTTAATCCTCGGAAGCACACCCTGCCAGCCTCCATGGACTGAATACACACCCCTCCCCCAAGCTGCCAAGCAACATTTAAGAAGCAATTCCTGGGTTAAAACTGACCAAACCAGAGTCAAATAAGGATTTTTTTCCCCTCATCCCTATTTGCTTTGAATTCAGAGGCTTCATAATAATTTATTCTTTAAGTTCAACATATTCTTCAACCAATGAATGTGTGGGCTGATGAGATTCAGCAAATCAGCCAAAAACAACCAGAAGGCAACCATAAGGTGTCCAGCATAACAATAGACAATATGCACACACACATGCCTCTTAATACACTGCCGGCATCCATCTCTTTGCAATCATAGTAATCTCACATTTAAACCAAAATGAGATATAAATAAAATTAAAAAAACATAATAATAACATTTTAATAGAAAAGTTTTACAGCTTTATGTCTACAAGACATATTTTTAAAGACACTTGAATCTCCCTGAATATAAATGCCATCAGTAAGAAGAGATTTTCACTTTTTTTTAGAATAATAGTACTAACATTAAGATGTTGAGCAGGTGTAATGTTTAGTCTTTACAGTGCTATGTGTTAAACCATGCTCATCACCTTAGTTAAGCATGTTAGCATGCTATCACTGGCTAGTTAGTTTGAACCATAAACCTTAAAGTAGACACAGCATGACAGCACCCAAAAAGAGAAGCCAAAATATTTTTGATTGCCTCCTCGTGGTGGGCTGCAGTACGGCTTATAAATCCCGCTCCTTCTATGTTAGCAGATAGGATGTGGAAACTCGAAACTGCAGCGATTTCTCGCTCCGAGTGACAGCACCAGATGGCCGCATCTGAGATATTTTGTCTTCATTTTTCTAGACTGGGAATAAGTGGAGACCTGTCCATTTTTCAGGCTGTTCTTACAAACTGATTGTATGTTTTCCTTCGAAAAGTAAGGTGCCTAAATTTGTACATATTCCACGTATTTTGAAAGACTGCAATCATGTGAGCATTGTGCTGGCAGGAGTCAGCTGCAGGCCCGATCATTTTTTTTCACAGTTCCTAAAGACAAAGCACACATCATGTTGGTAGGAATGTCAGTTTTGCAGATATTTGCTCACAAACCAGAATTATTTTGACCTGAAATTCAGTCAATCACAAAATTCAACACATTTCACCCTGTGGGGACCATGAATGTATTTTCTTAATTTCATGGCAATCCATCACTTTATTTTACAAGCAAGAGTGTAAAATGAGAATTAACACAAACAAGTATTAAGTAATTACATAATTCACCCATAAAAAAGCACTGTTTGGCTTTCAAAGTCTCTCTACCATTAGGAAGCAGCTAAACACCACGTCCGCATCTATTTCACCCACCATCTTAAAGAAATGTCAGAAATGCAAGGACCAGCTTTTACCGCTAAAAGCCATAGTCCAGCAATCAATGATGTGGTCTAACAGAGCTCCAGCTGTTCCCAGCTAAGTAATCCATTCTTAAGGCGGAGTATTCTTTTTAAAGGCTGCTCTCTGCTTTGACAGATGAGGACGGCCACAATGAGCTGGCTCTCCATCACCAGGAGAGAAGCGGAGGCAGAGGACTGCCTTATAACTGACAGACAATTGCCCCGACCACCCAGCAGTTGCTCCAACTGACAATGTTCGATATTTTGAAGATGGCAGTCAATGTTAGAACCTCTAAATTGTAGACAAGGTCCTCCGGGACATCGCTTCAATACATCTCACAAGGCTCAGGGTTACATCACGGCTCTCTGCTCCCTGTCTATATTGTCTGGACTGAAGACGTCAGCTGTATGAAATGCTCGGAAATGGGCTGTGATACTTTGCTTGACTCTACCATCTCTCCAAATGCAGTTCTCGTGGCCTGTTTGTGTGTATTTTTGGCCTGAGGGATGACAAAATTCAACCCGTGGGATTAACCCTTCAGAACTGAACATCCTGCGGGCAGCTGTGGGAGATCCTTGTTTGCATGATCCTGTTTAAATAAATCAAAAACAAAAACTATAATGAATAGAGTATTCATTCTTTTTGCAGCAGAAAGCTAAGGCTTCTGTCTTCCCCCTCATCATGACATTACCTATGTTACCTCACCTTATGCATGGTGCAAATATGGTATTTTACTTGAATTATGCTGCAATTTCCCCGTGACAGCTGCAGATCATTGTTTGCCTGATCCTGTATAGCACTATACACACCTAAATAACACTAAATAAAAGCCATTATAGCTAGAAATGTTGTTCTTTTTATAACAGAAAGCTAAGACTTCTTTGTTCTCTGTCATCATGTCAAGATTTTACCTTAACATGCAGTGCAAAACTGGTATTTCGCCAGATTTAAGCTGGAATTTTCCCAGAATTTCCCATAGTGGCTGTGAGAGATTACTTTTTGTATATCTATTCAAAATACAAAACTATATTAGTTAGAGCATTCAGTCTTCTTCACCAGAAAACTTAGGCTTCTGTCTTTTGTGTTATCATGTTGTGCACTTGTTATGATGTTGTTGCATTGAGTTATGAGTGGTGCAAAACCAAAAGAAAACATACACTGGCACCAGAGAAATTAATGATGAATCTAATGCCTTTGCGCTCTGCTCATATAAATGAGCATATTTTAAAAATGTAATAATGCAAATAGTTTAAATAACTTATGGAGTGTTAATAAATATAGTTCTACATTTAAAATCATTTGGGTCAAAATTTAGTGCTTTTATTTTGTAAAATGTGTTGGAGACTTGTCCAAGTTTTGTATTTTCTTTTTAATAACACAATTTTAATACGTTCATCAATTATTGTGATTTATTGACTTTAGTGACTTTTTATTTGAGGCTGTACTGATTTTAAAGATATGAAGAATTTGGATATACTCCAAGAAATAACCAATGTAGGCACTTGCAGGCTATCTCTATTGCAGGTTAATTAAGTCATTCTTTTTTCTTTTTAGACACGGTTTGACACTTAGTCCACTGATATGTTATTGCAAAAATTCAGTGATCAGCTCATCATAGGCAGCACCTGACTGGATCTTAAAATCATGCATCTCTGGACATATAATCAATTGAGATGTGGAGATGTGTGTGTAAAAAGCAGCAGCTATAAATGCAACGTGTTTTTCCCCAGCTCCTGCGCACTTCGCTTATGTTTGTCTTTGACTATTTTCAATTACTCACGGAGCTACTATCCCCTTCCTTGATCTATCCACAACATTGTTATCTTTCGCTGTTACTTATAATATGTTTACTCATCCTGATGAATTCAATTACATCTTTTCAGAGGAAATTACTGTGGGGGTGGCTCAGCCTGCCAGAGGTCAGTACTAACTGTGAATACTAAAACTACTCCCCCAAACACATTACACAGCCTATTACCTGCTGCTTTTCACCCAGCACTCTCCGACCCTACATAAGCCTTCCCACAGCCACAGATGAAATGCTTTCTAGATGGGATGTGGCGTGGAGAAGAGGGGGAAGAGAGCTGGAGCTGTCCCTGGGCCTAATCGTTTCAGAGAGCCATCCCCACTGCAGCCGCAAAAGCCGCCAGTCCTGATTAGAGAGGTGTGTACATGGCCAGGCAGAGCGTAAAAGGTGCGGAAAAGAGGCTCGGCCCGGAGGGGGGAGGCAAACCAATGCTATTTTTTTTTTTGTGGACGACTGGTGGGGTCGATAAGGCGCAAGGCCAAAGGCATAGCAGGTAGAAGTAAGCCAGCGACGCAGCTGCCTTGACAAAGTGGTAGACATCGCTTCATTTGGGGTTTTGCTGGAGGGGTATTCTCCACTTGGAATAAATTAATGTTTATGACCCCCCCCCCAAACACAAACACAGTGTCCCAGAGTCCATTGCCCTCTCTGCTGGAAGTCCTGGCCCTATGCTTTGGGAGGGAGATTTCATAAGTGGAGCAGCTCTGGGTGTCCGACACCAAGGAAATTTCCCTCTTTTGCCGAGAATACATGTTGACAATTTCATCATAAACGTGTTACTTTAAATCTCTGAGGAGATGATTGTGTTGAGACAAAACACGGGCTGTTGGAGAAACCTCTCACATAATAATCTAAACACAATAACCCGTTTCAGGTCTATCCAGAATGTCAGAGTGATTAAATAAACAGGATGGGAAATGCTTTCAGGAAAAAAAAGCCGGTTTTTGTTTCTCTCTCTCTCTCTCTCTCTTTCTTGTATTTCTTTTAAATGCTTTACTGTGCTATGTGTATGTGGCAACACTTTTCAGTATTGTACACAACAATGTGAATGGCTTTAGGAATGAGAGTCTGATTTCTGAATATGATTATCAGGGTCCCCACACATTTTCAAGGGCAAAATTTACAAACTTTTCCATGAATTTTCAAGGACCTATGATTAAGATTTTGTTTTCTTGCTGCGCATTTTTCAGACATATCTGATCCAAACTGATTATTTTCAAACATAATTTCAACTAGCAGGCAAACATGAAAGGAGAGGACAAACATAGGTGAACAAAATATTGTCATACATCAACGCAGTCAGCTATGTTTTGTTATGTTATGTTAATTACATGGAAGGTTATCCATATAACATTATGTAGATTTTTGTTACCGTTTCATGATACACAAGGAAATCCCATGAATTATTTAAAACTTTGAAAGATTTTGACTAATTGCATGCGTTTTCCAGGCCTAGAAATTGTGATTGTTTTTTTTATGACCGTGAGAACCCTAAAACCCTAAAAGGTCATCCTTATTCCTTACTCACTTGCTCTTTAGTAGCTACTCACAATATGCAATGTGCTATATGTTAAAATATCACAGTATTTTTAAAATGATTTTGTATTTCTTAATACACTGCATGCATGAACAGACTCAAATTTACCTGGGAGAGCTCAGGCAAGTAAACGTACAAAAAGCAAATAATGTTGTCTAAAATGAAATATTGTTGTTTACATATGTTTTAATTTAATATGGAGGCAGGGGAAACTTCTCCCTCGTTTTTTAGATCATGTGCATTTGCCCCCCCCAAAAACATCATCATTTTGATGAAATTAAAGACGTTTATATCATAAATTGATGTAGAAAAGCATAAAAATGCATATAAATTTACAAGAAGGCAGGATTTTACAGACACCTTTGATTTTTTCATTCTTTAAACATCAGGTGAAAACAATGTTGGTGTTTTTCTTTCATTGGAGGATAAAAAAAATGTAAGGGAAAAATGACAAAAATTCCTATTTAATGTTCTCTTTGTTGGTGAACAGAATCCGTTTAGTTAATTAGTTAGTTTACCTCACAACAAGGACACTAAAATGTTCAGTTATTCTGGGGCAAACAAATGTCAACCACATTCATCTCTAAGTCTCCCTTAAGATAGAATGAAATTCAGAACGTTGAATAAAACAAGAAGAAAAGAGAACCTGACAAAGAAACTGATTATTAAAAAAACTTAATAGACTATTCATACAACAGAGCTGGTTGCCCTCATTTCATAAAGCTGATGCTGCATTTTGACCAAACAGTAAGGATACGTGGAAAAAAATAAATAAAGAAGTGTCAAACCATTTTATGTTCTCCACATCTGAATTTTAATTCTGAGCTGCAGATTTAGCTGAAGTACAGCCTGATTTAGTGAAAGCGGAGCACAAGGCTTTATTTTCTATAGGGTACAACCAGCTGTTGGAGACCCATTCCAAGGAAAACAGTGACGAAATCCAAAAAGATCCTTGCAAAAATACTCCTCTCCTCTGACAAATAAAAGCTCTGCACTTTTGAGGAAGAAAATATATGAGGCAATGACTCAAATTAGGATGCATAGAACATTCTCACGGAGCGAGAGAGGCATTTGCACATGAAGAGTTGAAAATGAGTCGCATTCAGCCAAGCTGTGAGCTCCACCTAGGAGGCAGTGAAAGAGACCGAGACAGGCACAGAGAGGGGCTGAGGCAGGCAGGCGCCAAGCCTTGAAGAGGGGCATTCTGGCATAATGACTCTCATTTACCATTGACAGGCCTTGGGAAAGTTAAACTAATTATGACAGCACACAGATGCTGAATAGCCCTTGATGAAGTTAATCACTGGCAATCCAACAAACAGGTGTTGAATGATTTCTGGTTACCACCCCTGGAATTATAAGGATGTTCCGATTTTTCATGCGCGCCGCTCAAAGCAACAATCTACCCTGAAGTATGCTGTCTTATTTCTGGCAGATTTCATGACCAATTGTGAATATGAACTATTGTGAATATGAAGCTGCTGAGAACTTGCTTTGTAAAGTGTAATGTTAGTGAGACAAACGGGGAGATTGAGCTGAATGAAAGAGCGCAAAAATGCTTTTTTTGAAATCAGATATTAACATTTCACCAACGGGCGTAAACACAAAAGCAGGTCCAAAGAAATGTCCACCCTCTCTGTGAGCTCAGTATTTCAACTGCTATCAGTTGTGCAGTTCTAATCTGTTTCCCTTCCAGTAAGAATCTCAAGTCAAGACCAATACACAATATGTTTCAAAAACATCAAGATTTATGTCATTTTACTGTACTTTGGAAAACCAGTACATTACTGTTAGAATTGGCCTTTTTTTTCAGCAATTTCTTGAGGTGTAATCGTCCACTATCATAATTAATATCAGAGGTGCAGTTTTAATACTGCAATAATAACCTCAAGTTAAGACCATTACAGCATTTGGCTCCCAACAGCATCACGATTTATGGTATTTTACTGTATCTTTTGAGAGGAAACAGTAAATTATTGTTAGAATTTGGCTGTATTTTTACAGTATAGAGTTCAGTATCTCAATTATCATTGGTGGTGCAGTTTTCATATTAATCTCCTCCAATAATAGCCATAAGTCAAGACCAATACAGAATGTGGTTCCAAAAAGCATCAAGATTTACAATCTTTATTGTACTGTATTTTTTTTTGGGGGGGGGAGGATTACTTTTAGAATCTGGCTGCATTTTTAAAGCAATTTGTAATGTTCAGTCTCTCAAAGACTATCTGTGGTGCAGTTTAGCCCATCTAGAAAGCACCAAGTCAAGACCAATACACAAATGGCTTCAAAAATCATCAAGATCTGAGGTGTTATACTATATCTTAAAAAATAGTACATTACTGTTAGACTTTGGCATTATTTTCACAGCAGTTTGTTACAATGTAGAGTTCAGTATCTCAGTTATCAGTGGTGCAGTTCTAATGTGCACCTCTTACAATAATCAAGACCTCACATCAAGACCAATAAAGAATTGGGCTTAAAAAATATGAAGATTTTCAGTGTTTTACTATAATTCTTAAAAACAGTACATTAGTCCAGTTGTATTTCTACAGAATTGTATTACAATGGAGAGTTCAATATCTAAATTACTATCAGTGGAGCAGTTTTGTCATGTACCTCTTCCAGTAATAACATTCATGGCCAATACAGCATTTAGCCCTAAAAAGATTTGAGATTTACAGTATTTACTGTATTTCAGGAAAAAACATTAGTGTTAGAAACTGGCCATATTTTCACAGTTTTTTCTAACAGTGTAGAGTTTCAGTTTGTTTTGTCCTGTTCATTTTAGGTTGTTCTTTCACTGCCTAATCTTAGCAATGTGTGTCTCCAAGTGAACTCAATGCTAAATTGTTGTTTTAGACAATCCGGCTCACAATTTGTCATAATGATAAACAACATTTGTCAGATATTGTAAATCCACAACTTACCAGAATTCACAACACACATTCTCCAAACCAATAGTGGCAAGTCAAGGAGAGCTCTGTCAACGGAGAGGAGATCATAACTCATTTTAATGAGCTTTAGGATACATAAAACATCTCTTTCTCCAACTCCCCGATCGCTACAGATCATTGTTAACAGGCGGAGATAATGTGTAAGCATAAAGATAATAGGCTCGGCTCATTGTCGTTAAATTGTGTAAAACTTCAAGTGTCGCACTAAGGCCAACAAGAACTCTCCACACTGAATGGATGCATGATTAGCTATTAACAATCTGTCAGGAGTTTATCAGACATACTTATTTGAATGCTTTTGCAAAACTGAATTTTTATTGAAAGTGAGACATTTATAAGTAAATGAAGATTTGGTACACTGACTCCTCACAATGGTTAGGAGTGTTTCTGCATTTCTGACTTGACCCACTGCTGCAAAGTAGTAGCAGTTACATCTCTTAAAATGCTTTCCATTGGAGTGTAAATTTGATTGATACCTTTTATGACAAGTTCAAGCTGTTGCCTTCAGGTTGTCTGTCCAAGTTAAATGTTCATAACAAGTTCTGTCACTATGTCGCTCTGAGCTTAGCATTGAGATAATTAAAGGCCTGTAGCGTTCTCACACAGCACTTAGTATTACTTGTTGCAATTTGGTAATTGCATTCTCAAAACACTGATGCTGGTTGCTGTGCATGGGCAGGTTCATTAATCACACTACATGTACCTCACAAATTCAATAAAACAAAAAAAATCACCATGGCTTCATTTTAATTCTTATGGACTGAGAACTGTTTAATTATAATTACATTTAATATTAAGCAATGTATTATATTCTATTTTTTTAAAATATTTTTTGTATGATCTGAAACTGTTTCTATCTCAGTATACATACGGAAAACAAAACAAAATTTCTGTTCTGTCACAAACCTCTCAAAATAACACAAAACTTAAATGTAAAGAAAACATGCTCCACTCAGAACCACTGAGTCACTATTTCTGCTCTACAAAAACACAAGAGAGAGCTTGAGGACAAACTAAATGAAAATGCCTGAGTGCCTCATGAAAAGCATGGGACAGATTAAGGGGCTGTCCATTTCATTTTGTTTGTTGTTTTTGCAGTTAAAGGTGTACATAAAGAACTGAGGGGTTCTGATCAGAATTTTAATGATTCTCCTTCAAACTGTTTTTTCTCTGTCTCTCCCCAAATGACCTCCTCTTATTAATGGGAAAAACAAATTAAAGGGACACTAGGGCTGACCAATTCATTTAAAAAGCAGCATTATTTTTGACATCTTTGGTCTTTTTGCCTACAGTTGAATGTCTAATAGGTAATTAGTACATGCTCACATGTCCTTGTGTCATTTGAATGTTTTGAAATAGCCGATGCTAAAAATATGGTCAGGACACGCTTTACAAAAGCATTTTGTAACACAAATATTTAATCCATCTTTCTGTACATTTTTGTCATCTGAAAATGTGTGAAAAGTTAGAAATCTAGTCTAGATTCTTAATCTTAACTAGATTAATTAACTAATTAATAGCTAAAGCAGGCACTGCAAATAGAAAGTGTAGGGAGCATTGTAACTTCTTGTAACTTCTGTAACAGAAAAAGACAACTAACATTTAGGGATCAATAAGATTGTAATTTTGATAAAACTACATGCATTACTGTTTTGATTAACTGAAAACTGCATTTTTTCTCAAAATAATGCAAATGTGCACACTACAAATGGCTCAGTTCCCAAAATTTTACAAAATGTCTCTTGGCTCATGACAGAAAAAAATGGATGGGTGTTTGTATTCTCTGCTGAGTAACAGACTGACGTTCACACCTAACCCATTCCCATAGACATTCAAAACTTCCAACAAAGGCACAACAATGGCACAACAAAAAGAATTAAAAATTTAAATAGCCAGCCATGGAGAATCTACCAAGACATGAACATGTGCTTGCTAAGCAACGGCGGAGAATTCACTAATGGAAGCTGTTAAATTTTATTTTGCTCTAAAAATAGTGCATTGTGTATTTTTCCTCTCCCTAGAGTTTTGCAAGCAAGCAGTGCAGGTGTGTTCTTGGAGATATGCGCAGCTGTAACTCTGGAAACACTCAAAAATTCATACATCTCCTACTATAAGCTGTACCGCACTGTATGTGTTTACTCAGAGAAGTTAATCAAACATTTAAACAATATAAAATGCCCACTGACGGTGCTGGGCTATATCACAACAACTAGATTTGCTTACAAGGTTCTGAAATTCCATATTGATGTGCTGCAGCACCTTTCCTCCACTACATATCCACCAGCAGATGTTGTGCTCATAGTGTAAAATATTGTTTCAGGCTCTGGTCCAGAATTGGTTTTGGATAGGCTGGGATGTAACGAGTAAAACAGGCCAGGCAATGCAAATTCATTCTCACAATTATTGCATTGTTTAGTCATCACTTGTCCCTCATAAATGTGTTCATTTTCAACATGAAACAGCTTACATTAAAGGCTTCATCAAAAGGGGGATGTAGGAGAGCAGTGAGTTCTGCTGAAGGACTGTTACAAAATTGTGTGAGGTGCTATTCATGGAAAAAACTGTCAAAACGACACAATTTTTTTAAATTTTAAATTCAGTGTTTAATCATGCTCAGATAAGTAGATGTAAATATGTAGTAGTAATTTTTTTTGCACATTGCATTATATTTCATTCACCTTATTTATATCAATACTGATATCCTGCACGCTGGATAAACTATGTGCATGCACTACCTTTGAGGTGGCTCTTGTCTGCACCCAACTGCTTAGCAAAGAGTTGATACAGATCACTACAGAAAGGGTGTTAGTAAAATTGTGCAGACAAGCTGAAACACAGGTAGACCAACAGAATGCATAGTTAGGATGATAAAGGGAGGGAGGGAAGCACAATAGAAAAATAATTAGGACAAGGCCACTGTGCATGAATCCGTTGCCGCTTTTCCCACAAGCACTCAACTGTGTCAAACAGCTTGGTCAATAATCTTCAGCAATTCCTGAGGATTAGAGTCTTATTACCGAGCACCGTCTGTCACACAGACCTCAGTGCCTAAAACGAGGCACTTCCTGAATGTTTACTCCGGATTTCAACACACAAACAAACATCTCGGTGGAAGAAAAATCATCACATTAAGGTGGAATATGGTCCAGAATAGTGTTTAGTTTGTTATGGAGTTTTAGTTCCCCTATGGGTTGTGTTAATGATATATCTGAGGCCATGTGTGTGTGTTTGTGTGTGTGTTGGAGCAATCTAAGAGGTTCTGTAAGTTGTGATTGACAGAAAACCATTATGTAACTGACTGTTAAACACATTTTAGCCAGTGGCAAAATGTCAGGATCTATAACTTCTAATTAGCTATACAGTGTGCAGTATGGAGCCACTTGTAAGCTGGTTTTCTTCTATATGTTGCATGCTTTTATTTTAATATTTAAGGTATCTCTAAAGAGTAGTAGTTTGAAATGTGTGCAGATAATTAATGGGAATATGTGCAACTTTTAAACCAGCAATAGTGTATGTAATGCTGTTTATTTGGCTTGATTTTGAGGATTTTTGCCAAAAAATTGTAAACTTAATAAAACAAAAATAATTCTGTAAGCACTCCACAAAGCCACATTGACTATACACTTGTAGATCTGACAGCGGTGAACCCGGTGTCATAGCCCAGCACTCATACCTTCGCCTCGTGTAGTTTAACAGACGGAAGTGCACGGAACAATCCCCGCAAAGTACGTGTGAGACCCAAGTTCTTACCTTGTCCATGTATTTCGGCCACGGCAGCGGCGAGCAGCAAAACCGCCAAGAGGATCTTCAATTGACAGTCCTGTCTCATACACATGTCTGCTAAAGTCGAGGTCGCTCTTCGCTACAGAACACGTCCTTGTGTTGAGAAAGAATACTTCCAGGGGCTTAAAAACACACACACAAGCAAAGACGAGAATTCAAACGTGTGTAAAAGACAAAGAGAGGCGCGCGGCTTGCTGTTGCACTTCCTCTATAATTAACGGAGTGAAGGCGGTCGAGAATTATCAAGTGAAACGCGGAGGTCCCTTTTTAATTTGGACGCTCAGTAAGCGGATTCCTGTCTGTGAGCAGTCGGCACATGGAGAGAAAAGGCAGCCGAGCTTCAGCACCGCGGACAGCTCCTAGCGTCAGCTCAGGGAACAGCCCTCCAAGTTAAGTTAGGGGACTTCAAATACAGTCGTCTCTGCATTTCCTGTGGATTTCCTTTACATACCTTGAGTTATTTGAATAGCGCAGTGATCTTTTAAATGTATATCTAATATATATATATATATATATATATATATATATATATACTAAAACGGATCTCTTTACTTTAGCCTTTATCTTAACTGCTTCGCATTTTGCTTCGTACTTTCGCCCTGCTGCACCTCTTTAAAATGTTGTATTTTCTTCAGTTTTATGCATTTTCCACACTCTATTTTTTGCTTTATTTTTTGTTAATATTATCTCATTGGGGTTTATTTTCCATCTTATGTCATGCATTCTGTGCATTATATTTTTTATCCTTATTTTATCTCACTTGTACTAGTATTATCAAGTGGGTTTAGCCCATGTAAAGATGAACTCTATGTATTCTGTTCTGATCTCATTTTTTATTTTTACTTGTGGGTTTTATTATGTTTTTATGTCTTCTATGTCTTGATGTGAAGCACTTGGTGCACAAGGAAGCGCCATCAGTATGACCATATGCAGACACAGTTGTTACACATTAACAAAACCAGTTACAAGTAACACACAAAATGCTCTAAAGTGTTACTTGGAATCCTAAACAAAAACAAAAAAAAACAAAAAAAATTAGTTTCAGAAGTTATTATAGCTCATTCCATGGCCAGATTATGCGACAATGGGGCCCTGGGTACAGATATGCAAAGGCTCCACCACCTCTCCTACAGTACATAAGAGAAAGAAACACAGACTTTGTGGTGGTTTTGCCCTTTTCTTTGTTGTTGTTTTGTATCTCCTCGAAGATATTTTGCATCCTTTTGTGTGTCTTTGTAGACACATTCTGGTTATGAGCATCATAGTATTTCAAATCTGTTTTTCCTAGTTTTGGGTACACATGGAGTATAAATAAATATAACATATCCTTTGATCTAACATTAAAATAAATGCATTTTGATGTGATGAGACAGCAGAGATTATTTGGCAGGTTTTAAAGCAGAGCTTTTAAGATAAATAAACACTGTATCTCCCCTCTGTCAAGAAGAGCAGCCCATCTTTTCGTATAAGACACAGTGCTGAGTGAGGAATTCATCATCTGTGATAAAGTGTTGTGCACTGTGATACAATAGGCTTTGAGGTGGAGGTAGAGGCCTGCTTGTATACAATATCACCATAAGAGACTGAATGGCAGATTGAACTATAATCTTTGAAATAGCAGAACAAAAATATTTGTTGTATGGAGAAATTTCTTTTTGCCAGTCACATTGTCCAACATTGATCTGACAAGTGAGCGTGCTGTCTAGCCATGTCTATACCCTCATTAGGCTGCCTTTCTTTTATTTTGTGATGCTAAATTTACACCATCTGACCAGTTTTAAGCCACATACGTCAGGGCAGCAGCTGAATGGATTCTGTTTTCCAGAAATGCCCAGTAAAGCTCAGACCCTGCTGTGCATGACGAACCCTGAGGTGAGACGGTCCTCAGGTGCTGGAAATAATCATGCCATGCTCTGAGTCTCTTACAGTAGGTCACTTTTTTTGGTCCCTTTTCTGGGCTCAGTTTGTGTCTCAAGGCTGTTTCTATTCGCAAGTGGTGTGTGTCTGTCTGGTGCTTGTTGGAGAACTTAATGAATAAAGTGAGGTTCCTATATTGGTTACTGCTGGCAAAGCATACTCAGTAAATACAGTATTTGGTCACTGTTGCAGCAAGAGCCAAAACTGTGACAAAGATGAAGCGTACGATGAAACAAATCCTCCAGGAAGACCTGGCTTTAGTCTCTTGTGTAAAATTTGAGTTACCAAACTGATGCATGAGCAAGAAACTGAACTCCCAAATGCTCTAAAGGTTGTGTGGTTGACCTTTGACCTCCCTGTGGAGTCGGAGCAAGTGAAAAGATCAATTAAGTATTATATCATCATTTTTGTACAGTCAGGTAAGCCATAAAAGGCACTCTTAGCAAGCAAAGTAGTTAGTACAAGTTTTTTTCTTTCATTAATAATCACATTTTATACTCTGAGTATTAAAAATGATGGCAAATCTTTCTGCAGGCAACATGGGGGCCCCAAAGCAGCAACCTCTGATGCTAACAAAGGAAACTAACGTGGAAGTGCCAAAAAATGCAATTCATCAAATGGCCAGTTGAGGCTGGCTCCAAAATAGAGTAAATCCCTATAGACCTCATCTGTTTACATTTTATTTAGGCTCAAAGTTATGCACATGCAAGGGCGGGACCACTAAAATGACAAGCTGTCTGCTGAAAGTGTCTTGGGCTTCTCAGTCAGATCCACCCCTCACGCTTACGTAATGCCAGCCTCTCGCCCAATTGTGGTCAGTTCTGGCTCCAAAGAATAAAGATGGCAACAGCCAAAATGGTGAACGCAGTGTTTCATCAGAACAAGGGAAGGAGCCAAAATTTTGTTTTATTTTGTTGCTGACATTCCATTAAAAAAATCAAACATCAGTGAAATGGTGGAATGGAGTGTATGGGGAAAGTTTTTGAGTTTTGTTCTCAAGAAAATTATATTTCCTTTTTTTTTCCTTTTTTTTGTGTGTGTGTGTGGGGGGGGGGCATATCTGTGCCCAGGGCCCTATTGTCTAATCATCCTTCCATGGGATGAGCTACAAAATGAACTACAAAGAGTTTGATTTTGATTTTGAAATTTGATTCTTTCATTTATTTTAAGGAATTTAAAATATTTAACATAAAATGTATTGCCCAGGGCACCAAATTGCTTGGTCCAGCACTGCTGACAAAAACGATTACTTAGAAATAAGTAGTCAGATAAGTCTAGTGAAACATGCACTCCTCTTATGACATCAAAACAATCACAAAGTATTAGTAGATAATATCTAGTTTGTGATCATCACGGCCCCTTATCTAGGTCATATTAGCCTGTTATATCAAAAGCTTAATAAAGCCAGTAATGTAATTACTATGAGCCTGTGTTCTGTTAACTTCTTCGTAGCAGTGAAATTCAGAGATGGTTCATAGTTTACAGGAAGAAATGAGCAACAAAACATATCACTTTTCATGGCGTTTTTCTAAGCTGTTGTGTTGCACTCTGTCACCTGAACAGACGAAGATACAGCAGGATGACATGCCTTCACAGGCAGGTTGCTGTGCGAGACAGAACAAAAACAGAATCAAAATAAAAGCAATTAAAAGGCAGGGGGAGAGATGGGACAGAGAGCAAAAGCATCGCAAGAGAAGCAGAGTCAAAATAGTATATGTAATCAGATGCTATTTCAGGACAAGACCAGTCTTTCTAAATATAAAAGGTGTGCGGTGGAGCTATGTATGTATGTATGTATGTACATCTGTTCTCTGAGGTCCCACCATAAGCCATAAGTGTGATGTGTTTTCATCAGCTGATGGATGATTCTCCCACCTTTCTGTCACACCTCTGGCACATAAGACTCCACATCCTCTGAGAAATTTATTTCAGAAATATCATTGTCATTGCACACACACACTTACTTTGTACTCCCCTTTCTTCTCTCTGTCTCCCTTTTTTGGTTTTTCATGTTGACTTTTCTCTCAGGTTTTATTTGACTTTGCCTCACTTTGCCTCCTTCTGTCTCCTCTATCACTGCACCAATGTCTCTCTCTTTTTCTTCTAAATTTATCTCTGCCCCCCCCCACATCCCCTAGCATGGGACACTCCTTGCATCACTCGCCGTACTCCCTCCGGCCTGACTCAGAAAAGGCTCTAATAGTGCAACTTTCCCTTTAGTGAAGCTCGGTGGAGCCATAAAGCAGCCCTGAGGTCTAGTTGGCAGCCAGATGGTTTCAGCCGAGCTTTCATTCTGCTAATGGGTAGGGGGGCAGAGCAGTTAATGAAAATCAGACCCTTGAAATGAAATGACCAATGTACCAAGGTAATGAGGCACACATCGGCAGCAAGCCTTTACATGCATTAAGGTAATCTTAGATGGCAGGATTATAAAAAAAAAAAAAAACATCTTGTGATGACTGTTCATTAGATAGCTAAGGAGTGGCTGATTATTACACGGCATGTTCAGCTAACAAACACGCTCCCACTGACTCAGAGCACTGTCTGTGATATTCGGATTGACTGGCTTGGCTAAGTGCTTCATCAAAGCCAGGCTGTGTGCCAAATGCTATCAATGAGTCTCTGCCCACGTAGCATTACAACCTACAAATTACAGCCCGTATTACAGTCACTGATGGCAACAATATCACAGTCACAGGACTCGCAAATGCATGCCGGGCTAATCATCGTGCATTACATTCACAGTGCACAACCGTGACCCCTCTCAGCCAACAATCGCAATTAGAGCAGTGTCCCAAAATCTGCTCACTGTTATTTACTGCTATTTGTCTTGCATTAGGCTATGCCAATCAGAGTTCAGCAGCTAGAGGAGGAAAATGTGAAAGAAAAACTGATGGATAATAGAACTTGAAGTAGGAAATAATACATATCTAAATTCCTGGGTCTTGAACAGAGATTCATGACCTTTAGAGGGTCATCAAAACAACTGCAGGGGGTCACAAAATTACTGCTTGATAGTTTGATTTCAGTTTTTATTTAGTTTTTTTTTTTTTGATTAGTGAAGATAGATTGGCCTATTCATAAAACTAATTTGATCTACAGTACACAATATTATGGCCAACTGTTAACCATGGATCCTTGTGCAGTTCCTGGTGTGACATACACATTTGCAGCATTTTATAAACAATAACAATGGCATAAGATGGGAACAACAGTCATTTACCTTCCCTGTTATATGGCTGCTGATCTCGTCCTCTGCTTGGAGGTTAAGGAGCTCCCATATCTCATGTTTTCCCCAATTTGTGGGCATTTACAGCTGCTGCTCCTCTTTGAGTTAGTTGCTAACTGCTACTAGCTGTTTGAAAAAATAACATTTTCCCAAATGTCACACCGATGCCACCCATGATCCTATCACTGGCTGTCCTCTGTATACATGCATCATTGTATAATGCACCTAGCCATGATAAAACCGATGATGACTTAGCAGCTATAGGCAAGCGCAAAAAAGAAAACACCAGAAAAAACCCTACCTTAAGCACGTACAGTTACTGAATGCTTATTTCCTGAAAAGTCTTGATCTGTTCATTGGCTTAGTATTTTCAAAAGTTTTAGTGTGTTTTCTTCTTTCTTTTTTTAATATGTATGAGTACTATAGAAACAGTTTTAATTGTTTAATTATAGTAAATATTCAGAGAAGTCTGATCACAGAAAACGAAACAGCTAGTGTTATTGTGCATTTTGTCTGCACAAGACTGTCAGAGACGTGAATCTCAAACAGTATTGATTTCCCCCAAGTGTTTCTTTTTATGATTGCTGGAATGTGTATTTTGGATGTTTTTTTAAGAGCAATTTTCCACACCAAAACACCATTCAAAATCGCACAATAGTAAAAATGATTGTTTTCATATATTTCCACATACACACAAGCTGATGATGGATTTTTTTTCTTCTAAAACTTTTGATATTATTCAAACACAACAGTGAGTGTTTTGAAGTACACGTCAACGTTGTCACTAGATTTGCTTCTTTCAATTTAACCACAAGCACAAGGCTTCATTTCACAGAATAATGTAGAGAAACCTGTCCAATTGTACAGATAAGAGAAGGCTAAAAACCTTTTTTCTGTTCCTTTCTCTTTATTTGTCTCCCACTTGTGGGCAAATTCTATTGAATATGCTTATCCTGTACATAATGTAACCATTTGCTGTGACTGTTTTATGTGGTTTAGCTGGTTTAGACCTCAGTGTTATCTGTCAAAAACAAAAACAAAAAAATATATTATAATTGTAATTGAAACACTCTTTTATTACAATCTGTAAAAGTTTACCTCAGAATGTGTAAACAGACAGAGAGGGATAAACAGGTTGAGGCGCATAATCTCGATCCCTGATGAGGAGAGGCAAGACCAAAACAAGGTTGACTCATTCAGTTCACTGTTAGGCTTCTCACCTCCACTGGAAATGACATTTCAAGGTCACAACATTTTTCTTCATTGCTTTTACATATTTAACAGGCAAGATTGGCAAAATAATGATGATGCCCAATAAGGAAAGTAACCAAATTACTTATGCTTGGACCCCTAAGATGCTGTTGCTGGTTTTGACACATAGTCACCCCAATAGAACCAATGGCTAAATGAAGTGCATTCTTAAATATATGTAAAGGTTTCAAAAAAGATAAATAAATGAATAGTAAATAAACAATCACCGGAATTGTTGCATGTGAAAAACAATGCTGTATTAGTTTGAATGATCCATATCTGGCCAAATTAGTAATTTTATCTTATTTCTGGTTTTGCTCAAGTGGCAACCTCTGAGGCTAAAAAAAAAAAATAAGCAAACATGACAATGCCCAAATCTGCAGGTCCTCTAATGGTCACTTGAGGCTGGCTCCAAGAGGGAGTCAATCCCCATAGACCCCCATGTTAGAATTTCAGCCTGATTAAAAAAAAACCCTCTTATTCAAAAACACTAAAATACTTAATTTCCATGTTCATGGCAACTGTATGGCAGGTGCATTTTTATATAACTGACCTGTTTCTATGTTATGTTATGCATAGTTAAGGGCATAGCCGCTTTGAGTAAATGTTTGGTGCTATCCATGGACAAGACACTACCACAGTAAAAATGTTTGTTAAGTTAATGTAACCATGGCACAAGCCCAGATTCACAGAGTGAAAATCTCACCGTCTGCAGGAGGCTTTAGGGTTGTCTCCACCCTCACGACCAAATATGGTAACTTCTGTCTCCAAAATTCTGAGATTTGGTGTCTGTAAAATTGCCAAAGTCCAGGCTTCAAAACAGGACTCCACAAACCCGTGGTTAACCTCACGGCAGCTACTTCCTTTACTTCACAGTCTATGATAATACTCAAACTGACACTACATTGCTTTATATGTGTTACCTGTATTCATACACTACCCTTGTTGGTGAGTCAGCAACACAGTAAATGCAATTGGGGAAAAATTCTATTACAGAAAAATATCTGTAATAGATCTGTTGCAGGAAATAATGGACAATTTTATGTTTACTGATGTGAATCTAACAGCCACTGTGAAGAGCTGCACTTATATTGAATTTGTGTGTTATCTGTAATTTATTGTTTTTCTCGCTGTCTCATCCACTCTGTGTCCAGGTTCTTGCTGCAACAATGACCCAATTTCCCTATAAACATTGAGTGTCTTTCTCTTGCCCATATGCCTGTGTAACAGAAATAGTTCAGTGCAGTTTGTAGCATTGTGCTGTCTTCCTTCTTCTTCTTCTTCTTCTTCTTCTTCTTCTTCTTCTTCTTCTTCTTCTTCTTCATCTTCCCCCTCCCCCTTTGTTGTGCACTTCCTCCTGGTGGAGCCCAGTTAATTGCACACTCCTCATTACCATGTATTGGAAAAGAGCTCCCTCTGAGCAAGTCAACTGCGCAGTAGACAGTTTTTCAAAGCTTTCTGTACACACATTCATTCTCTAGAGGAGAAAAACGAAAGCGGGGGGGAAGGGAGGGGCTCCGCCTGACCTTTGACCTCAAATTATGAATTTCACAAACTGCTCCGCAGATTTGCAACTTGTTGGGTCTGAGAGTGGAAAACATCTCTCTTAGCTGGCCATTTTCTTGTTTCCAAACTGCGCGTATGCTTGTTGTGCTTGCTCTGCTTGGTCCCAACAGTGGGAATAGAGTGGATGTGACCCTGAAGACTGAGCAGCATCTGTTAACCCCCTGATCATTGCTTCTATCTGACGGCTAGGGCTCGAGCAGCGTCTGCCCAGTCATGCGGGGCCCCTGCCAATAGATTCAGCAGACTATGGTAATGAGCCCGAAAGGATTCCCAAGCTCTACGCTGTCATTTTGACGACTCCGAAATTAACACGGGCGCTCGAAATTCTCAGCACCTGCTGTAATAACATTCAAGATAGAAGGAATATGTCATCTGTAAAACAGGTACAAGAAAATTAATGTAACCCCTCTTGTCAAACGTAATTAGAAACGTAGTGGCGAAGATGTGGAGCAATAAATGTTTTGAGGGGAATTATTGCTGCAGTTTCACCCTTATATTAGTATCCCTTTTTCCCTATGCAGTAAGATGTAGTTTTCTGTCCGAAAGTATAATAGAGAGCTCAGGTAGAAGAGTTTATGTACTACCTTGCATTCAAGCATTCAGCAACACACTGCCACCATGCAAAATGTTATGGCAGGAACACAGAAAAATTAGCATTTTTTTCACAACAAACCTTTCATGCAGTGTGTGACATGTTGTCCCGGAATCACATCTCTGTTCACGATTTCTCCTCTTCCACGCACCCCTCCCTCTCCTTGACCTTCTCTTTTCATTAGTCAGAGTGTGTCTCATGCCCCTGAGCATGCTGATAGTGCACTGCTCCAAGGCTGCATTTATCAAGATGATAAAGCACTCTCAGACAACAGCCAAGTATCTCAAGGCTAGTGGCCACGGTACCTGACAAGTGACAACAAGTCACACAAACAGCTCCACCTCCCGATATCCCACCCTCCCTCCTTTCCCCTGCCTCGGCTCTCCTCAGCTGTATACCATGCCTAGTCGGTCACAGGTTGTTGCCTTATGTCACACGAGCCCCTAATGAGAAGTTAAGTGCAGATGAAGGTGGGTGACTGCACAAGACAACAGATCTGCCCCCCCGCCTACGCCATGCACACACACACTTTCCCTCACAGCACATAGACGTCCACAGAGCTGTGTGTCTGGAGTTCGGCGACATCCTGTTAAACCATGCAGGCCCCAAGTCACACCAATGCAAGTCTTGCCACTTTTAACTCCAGCTTTCATCCTTGCCTACCGCTCTGCTCACTTTCCTACAATTCAATAGCTGTTTTCCACTCTCAGCCACAAAGGTGCTGTCTGCTCGAAGGGGAGCGAGGGGTGGGGGGGACTCCAGCCAGCAATCACCACTCAGCTCTCAAACTGACAACTGAGGATGACAGGGAAGTTATGTTAAGTTATTCTCTTCAAAAGGTTTTAGCAATTGCTCTAATGGGAGGCAGTAGACGAATTTGACAATGTTTTTTGTGCTTTTTTTTTTCTCGCTACTCCTTTCTAGTCACCGTTAAATTACATTTGGACGTCTTTTTTTTTCAATTAAAACACATGTTCAATTAAAAATAAAAAGTACATTGTTCACGGAGAGTCGTTTTTAATGAAAAGGCTCAAAAAGGCAATTTTACTTTATTGCCACAGAGTTTGATTTCTTTTGTTCCTTCCAGCAAAAATGTGCTTCTTGCTCTGCATTTCTTTCTCCTGGCTTTTTTTACACACACACAAACACATACACACAAATATACAAATAGCATTTAACTGACAGTTTGACTTGATTCTGTCAGTATGAAAATAATACATTGGCCTGCATGTGTGTAGCGTTTTTCAAGTCATTTAGCCACTCAAAGCGTTTTTCACACTAGTGTCACATTCACCCATTCACACATATTCACTGGTGACATCAAGGTGTCACCTGCTACTCAATTTTTAAACATTCATAAACATTCACACATCTATGGAATAGCCATCAGGAGTAATTTGGGGTTCAGTATCTTCCTCAAAGATACTTCAACATGCAGGAGGAATCAGGGATCAAACTCCCAACATCCAGATTAGAGGGCAATCCGCTCTACCCCCAGAGCCACAGCCGCCCCAATGGGAATTATTGTGTATAATAAGCCTATTAGTTTATCAACATTGTTGTGCTGTACATTGACATTTGTTGCATCTTTTGGACCAATATCCTTATAGACGAGGAATCAACGAATAGGGGGCAACCACCAGGGCTGAGAAATGAGAGAAGTGCCAAAAATGGCAGTTCATTAAATTGCCACTTGAGGCTGGCTCCAAGAGCTTCAAGTTTAAATGTCCAACCTTACAGCAGAAAGCCTGGTAAAGAAAAAAAAATGTCTCCAGTATTACTATTATTTAGATGTTACATTCATGACAACTGTGTAACTGTATGGGGGATTATTATTTTATAACTCTTTTATAACTTTATATTTTTTTCCATTTTATAAAGGCTTTAAGTTATTATATTTAAGGGCGGGGCCACTTGAGTGAAAGCTGTCTGTGAGGCATCACAAAAGTCTGTGAGTCAAATCCACCCCCCGCCCCTCCACATTGCTACCCTCTCTTCCAAAATATAATCACCTCTGACACAGAAAAACAAACAAAATAACAGAAAGATGGCAACAGACGAATGTGAGTGTTCAAAACAGCAGTCCACAAACCAATGGGTGCCGTCACAGTAGCTACATCCATTATTTATACTGTCTTTGGTGAAATAGGCAGCCACCTAGGGTGGTGGCAGACTGGGTCATATATAAATATTATTATTGTTTTTTTTTGCTAAGTAGTTTGTTTATTTCAGTTGATATCTCATTTGATCCTGTTCTTGTTTGTAAAAAAAAAAATACAATAAATATTAAATATTTTTAAATCAAACAAAACAAAAAATAACATACCTTTTACATCTGCGACAATGCAAACCAACTGTGATATTGCAAGTACAATGCAATATTTATATTTATGTTAAGGGTGGACTGACTGACATCTAAGATTCAGCATAGTGTTTTGTTTACATGTAGTGTGCCAAAAAAAAAAGAAGTTCTAAGTGGAGGAAATGTCTTTTATGCAATAAATATTAGTGAAGCATTGGTTCTATTTTCAAATTAATATGAAGTGAATTGTAGGATATTTTTGGCAAAAGAAGAGAGCACTGATGTTGCTCTCAAGAACCACCCTAAAATGCCATAATTACAACTATCTACAGAAAGTGCTGTAAAAAAAAAGAAAAAAAATGGAATTGCTTGAGATATAGCGAGTTCTGAGATGGCTCTGTCTTCCACATGTCTTGCTGCTGAAGGGTGTGATGGTGGACACACACAGGTGATAGAGGACCTCTTTGAAGTGTTTCTGAAATACCAAATGTCAAGAAGGAGGATGGATGGTCATTCTATTACATTTTTCATCTTCTCCTGGAGCTGCCAGGTTAACAAAGCATTTTAAAAAAGTGCTGCTGTTTGACTGATTGCTGTATTTTACACATTACAGTTATCTTTTCAAAGCATGAAGGCGGATTTTAAAACAGGGAGCCTGTGTGTAAGTTCGATTGGTGTTTGAGACTTCTTAAGCTTTTCTTTTTTCTGTTTTTTTTTGTCTGGATGACTTCTAATCATGAAAGTATTGTTCAGGTAATCAAAAATAATTTCTCTAAGAAGACTGTCCACTTGGTCTTTTTTTGTGATAATTGCACACCTCCATTAAATTGTTTTTCAATCTTCAATCTGTTCAATCTCGATTGTATGTTGTTGAAAAAGGCTTTATCAACTCTGCAAATACTTGACTTATGATGTGTCCACTGGATCAGACCTGTCAAAAGACAGAGGAGCCCTATGGTCTCTTAAAGAAAATAATAATTATTATATATGTCCAGTTAAGGTCAAATATCAAATAATATAACCATACATTCTCTTACTTTTTATTTTATTCTCCACAAATCTGCAGCCCAGTCGAATATGAATGAAAAAAATGTTGGCATTGTGTGTTTCTGCAAACCACAAACACATTACATTTGTGTGTTTCATAGATATCATATCCAAGTTTCTGAAGTGAGCTAGTATATAACCTGACTTTGTCATCGGGAGATGATGGATGGCATGACACCTTGGCCAGACACCTGCCAAGCGGTTCACAACTGTTTGAGACCAACATGCAACTACACCGGACAAAACATGAGTATTTTTAGAAATGCATCATTTATTTTTTTGTTTGTTTCTTTGGCATGACGAAGATCCAGGCAGGATTGAGATGTTGTCCTCAATAAACATGGAGTAAGTGTGCAGAAGTTACCTCTTTTCCCTCATGAAGGTTGTTTTTTGATAGCTTTGCACCTACGTGATGTGCGTATAACTACCCTTTTTTCAACCTTTCCTAACCCTAACCCAGTAGTTTTTGTGTCTAAACCTAACCATACAAAACTGCATTATTGAAACATAAAACTTCAATTTATCCGCTACATAATATAATATTTATAATAATAATGTACAAATATAACACATGTTACAATATAACACATGGTGGCTTACAGAAACGTACAATGTCAACGTCTTTTCTTGTGATTGCCTTGTGAGTTCACGTTTGCCACACCGCACCTCCTTTATTTTCACAGACTGCTTTCTAGTCATAGATTTTTCTCACAAGGTTGTTCAGTATTCCAGATCCTATCTCTTTGCTTAACTCTCACCTTTGTCAGTCCTGCTGCATGTGAACCGTCTGCTGAATCAAAGACTACAAAACCTCTCAAGAGCTCCACAGCAGTATCTCAAGGTTAGTGACCATTGCGGTGTCTTCTTTATATTTCCAGCTTTAACATCATCATATACTTTCAGTTTTATAATGCCATATACTTCACAATCTGAGCCCTGTGGTAAGTTCACTTTGTGACATCTCGGCAGAAAGTATCTCATGCTCTACAGTGGGGTTTTGCACTTGACATTGCCAGCTGTATTTATCTGTTTCATGCTTCACTGTTTTCTTTAATGTTTGCTCCTCAGTGTGAGGACTCGGATTCTTAATGGCCGCCTTGTGTTAGGCTCTATGTAGCAGTCAACAGGAGCGCGATCTGGACCTGTTTATATTTATTTTTGTGTCATCTTTTTTTCTCCACTCCTTATTTAAAACATAAAGAACCGCTGAGTCGGCCTCCATTGGGCTCCTTGTACTGTACTCCTGACAGTGACACGATGGTAAGTTTCATAACACAACTGGGTAAACATCATTAAAGAAAGCCTTACTTCCAATTGCACAGAATAAATTTAAAAAACAAGTCAAAAAACAAGAAAAATGAAAAGAAAAAAGGAACTTGACAAAGTTGCAGGTGATGAATTATTGAGACAAGGAGTTTCTGCTGCTTTAAAGCCTGCATGTCACAGTGTACATGATCCTGTTGCTTTGGGATGTAATTAACATAAAGCAGCTGAAGTATGTTCCACATGTCAACACACAGATTAGATTTCATATGCACCATGCCAGGATGAAAATATCACATTTTACTTGATGTATCTCATGCACTTTCTCCTCACCCTAAGAGATGAAAAATAAACACAATTTTTCTGTTTTAGTATCTGCGATCATCCTGAGTAAACTGCAAGTTGTATAAACAACAACAATAATTGCAACAATAACATATATAACAAAAAAACCCACTATTTTGACCTGGAGGCATGCCATTTCCAGTGATTGATTTATTTTTAGTTCTGCCTTGTTGATTTCCTCAGAGGTCTGTGTGTCATTGCTGGATATATGACATTACATAGTTCGCTTGTAAGTGATTATTGTCTGGGTTCATAGGAGACACAATGGTCTAGGTTTGAAGCCCCAGTTCACCCTCAGCAGCCAGTATCTATGTGCCCTTGAGCAAACCGCTTCACTCCCAGCCCCTTCAGCAAAGCCGTGGAGAGGGCTGTTGTTGGAAGAAGCTCCCAGGTTTGATTGTTTATGAATCTTGGTGTTGTTAAAAAATATATATAAATAAATAAAAAAGCATGGGTCAGTAAATCTTCCCCAAGACAATAACACTTTTAAACAAATACTGTCCACTGAACCATTTCAGGGTAGCTGATCAAATTTTTTATCACTGGAAAATAGTGATCTATGTATTTATAGTCACTTGTACTGAAAAACCTTTGATATATATGTAATGGTGGGGGATTTGTCTCAAACTTAAGGTTTGATCCAGATCAGACCCAGAATTGGATTATGTGATCTAATCCGATTTTTTGAATACTTGCTTTTTCCTTTTGAAAACCCCATTTTCAAGATTTGATCCGATAGCTGAAATCCAGTCAGATTACTTTTAAACAGCTGGGTCCAGGTTTTCCTTGGATTTCTTAACAAGTCTCCCTCATGGTTCCACCTCCCCTGTCTGTTTACCTGTGTGTCTGTGTGTGTTGTGGGTGTGGCTTTGTCACACCTGGCTGCTGATTCGGCCTCCGCTCCTGTCTTCAATCAGCTCATCACCATGCAGTATTAAGAACCCAGAGGCGTCCTTCACTCATTGTTCTGCCAGAGTCAGTGGTCTTAACTTCTCAGTTGCTCAGGATTTTCCTACTAGAGTTTTTCTGTGTGCTGTTTTGAGTTGTTTATTGATTACTATCACCTGTACCTCCGATCACCAATGTCAGCTTCCACGCCAACTCACCACATCCATTCATACCACTACAGCCTGCCAAGCAAGCCCTTCCACTCATCCACCAGCTTTCCCAGCTGGTCCCAGCTGCTCGCCTTCCTCTCAAACCTGCCTGCCCTTACCATCTCCAGCTTCCCACATTCCCTCAGCCATCCTTTCAAATAAATCCACCATCATCATCCACCCTTTGGTGTTTGAATCTATTTTTGGGTCCTAAAGAACACTAAGCTTTAAAATTAATAATTATCATTATTGAGTAAAATGCTTTGTCATGCCATAGGTTGCCACTGAGTTCTTGGCTGTTATTGAAGAACCCTTCACACAGCTCTGTTTGTGCTTCACAACACTGTATCTGCAAAATTAGTTAAAAGTTGCAGTGCACATCCTTGTCTGTCCAAACTCATATGTAGCCATGAAAGAAGACAGTACTTCAAATATGGATGTTGCTGCAAAAAAGCTACATATTCTTAAATACTAGTCCATACCTGGAGATATGTGCACCACAACTACAGACAGACTTAAGGAGATGTGCTTGCTACAACCCTGTGCAGACCAAAGACCTATATATTGGTGTAGACTTTGCCAGAAATACAAATAAACAGACTAAAAACATATGCATTGTAACAACATAAGTTTTTAACTGCTGTGAAAGAATGAAAAAATTGTGCTTTATATTCTGTCATTCAAGCTTCAATTCCATCTTTGACCACAATGTGATTTTGCAATGGCAGAGTGGCGCTGTCTGTGTTTTGAGTCACTGACTCCAGGGGCAGAAGAAGCAGCAAGTCATTGTTCTTTTTTAAATATTTTTTCTACAATGGGTCACGGTCAGTGGGTAAATTTGACAATGGGCTTCGTCAGTCTGTACCTATGGCAATTTTCAATGCCCATGTGCAATTTCAGATAGATTGGGCAACCATTTGAGGAGAAAAATGGATGCAGACTGACAGACAGACAGTTTCCTTCATTTTATAATAAGACGGATGCTTTACACACATTTCAGCCCCACAGCACCACAAAATAAAGTATTACAAAGTGAAAAAAAACTACACTCCTAAGATCAATTTTTGAATTCTGAAAATCAGAGTCACATTTTTGTCAAAATTTAACTCATACTTTTGACATTTCCCTCAGAGTTCATAGGGGACCTGTGTTTTTTTTTCTAAAAATGGCTCAAATGATGCGTTCATTTCATATTAGAGTTAATGTTATTACAGCTTTTACGGATTTTAAATAGCATTCAAGTTATAATCCGGATTGTAATTATGACTAAAAAGCTTTTTTTTCTTCTGAAAGTTATGGAATAAAGGTGTTTAATAATCTGTCTTTCTAAAAACAGTACAGCTTCAAGATTTGTGCCACCAATTTATAGTAACTGACCAAATGTCTCCCATCTTGTTCCTGACAATGGGTAATGTTCAGAAAAAATGTTTTTGCAAAAGATAGGATGTCATAATTAAATTGACCTTTGACCCTCAGGATATGAAAAGTCATCCCTTCATGATTTTATCATATTGGACATTTTGTGAAATTTTGTCATAATTAGTTTATGAATTCTTGAGTTATTGCCAAAAACATGTTTTTGGGGTCACAGACTTTGACTTTGACCAAATTCTAATTAATTCATTCTTATGTTAATCATTGAGTGCAAATTGATGTTTGTGCCAAAGTTTAGCAAAATTTCCTCAAGATCTTCTTAAAATATTGGATTCATAGGAATGAGACACATGCAAGGTCACAATGACCTTTAACCACCAAAATTGTTTATCACTGACTCAAATTCAATTTGTAGGAATTTCCTCAAGATGTCTTTGAAATATCACATTCACGTGAAAGTGACAGACGCATGGTCACAGTGATCTTTGACTATCAAATTCTATTGCGTTCATCACTGAGTCCAATTGGAGGTTAGTGCCAAAATTTTAAGAAATTCTTTCAAGGTCTTCTTGAGATATTGCATTCATGAGAATGAGATAGATGCAAGATCTCAATGACTTTTGAACACCAAGCTCATTACCAATTAGTAAAAGTGGATGTTTGTGCCAAACTTGAAGGAATTTCCCCAAGGTGGTTTTGAGATATCACGTTCACAAGAATGGCGATCAACGGATGACTGGCCAACCTGAAAACATTATGCCTCAGGACATGGCTGTGGGTGGCCTGGAAGCATGAAAATGTGGCCTTCCGACAACCTCCAAGTATAATCTAATCTGCACATATGTGCATACACATACATGTAGCTATTATGAAGAAAGTGGTGCAAAAGTGGAAGACAGCATGAAGCTTCATTAATAAACAACATATATCTACATTAAACTTATACACTACCCTGAGGCCATTCAACATTTTGCATACATACAACAAATGCAGCTGACTGAACAAGAATGACCATAGACTGTACATACAGAATTCATATCGAGTGAAAGGCTTTTGCAGAAAAAAATGTTTAAAAAAATCATAAATAATGTCACAAATGGTGTTTGATTTATGGTTGAAATCTTAATCTACAGACTTTGATGCTGCAGTCATCTTTGCTGGTAACTTCAATATTTAATCTTTTCAGAAATGGAGTGCACAGCCACACACATTAAACACAATAAGGTTCTCACAGAAACTGATAATAAAATAAAAGCATATTAAATAAAAACAAATTTTCTGAACCCACTAACCCTACATGGAAACCAATACAAAGAAATCAATGGAGAGTGGGACAGTGGCATAAGCCCATCACTCAACACCGGCTGAGCGAGGTGCAGACAGAAGCTGCGAGGTGAGCGGGATGCAGCAAAAGGCAGGTGGAATAAAGTGACCTGGGGGCTGGAGGAGAGGTGGGGGGCGATAATAAGGAATCCATGTGACTGACTCAGAGTGATGGGCTTACCTGGCCATGAATATTTCAGACAGCAGCGAGGTGTGTTATTACAGCTCAGTGGGAGCACTCACAACATGGGGCAAGACATGTGCCATCACAAGATAGCACCGAGCACAAACACACACACATAAACAATGCAATTTCCCATCCTCAGAAAGAGCGCGTTTCAAATTGCTCATTCATGTTGAATACCTGAATAGCAAGATGTTTTTATCAACAAGCTAACAACAGAATCTTCCACCGACATGCTCCCTCGAATCGATGGAGCAACTAATCAATAGGCAGGGAAAGGTTTACGCTATGGGAAGACTAGCTCAGAGTGTGGAGAGAGTAAAATAAATCCATGTGCAGCATTTTACTTGAGTTGGAACAGTCCCACATGCCAAGAAGACGATTAAATAAATATTCTGTTTACATGGACTGGGTGCCCAGGGGTCTGCAAACTAGTACAGCAAAGCAGCTTCACTCAGCCAGCTAACAATCCAGTGCCTCTGGCCATTCTCATATATTCCCTCCATTATTTCACCAGCTTCTGCCTCTCAAGCCACCATCTCTTTTTACAAAACAGTGTCTGGAGATGAGACTGTCATACCATGGTGAGGCATGTGCTAGTTTAGAGCACCCTGAAACAGTTGAGAAATGCACTTTGAATATATCCAAGATAGTGGGAGTATTATTGTATATGTAGGCTTCACATTAAATGCCTGCAGCACGTAGTGTGTAGTGCAAGTAGTGTCTAGCACATACACATGGAGCTTGAATGACAGATGCTATATACACAATTTATAGCACTAAATTCTGGCTGTGGAGGTTTCCATAATTCAAAGCAGCCAACTGAAAAAAAGCAACAGAACTATTGTAAAACAAGATTAATTATAACCACTGCCAGCTGAGTATTTCCTTAATTACAGTGTATTAGAGATTCAGAAACAATTCCTCCTGATGGTGACTTCCAACATCCTCCAACATGGACACCTGAGAACGGCAAAGCCGCGAGCAGGGAACAGCCAGTCTTATGCATTATACATTATCCCTTAGTTATTCATCAGAAAGGACGCGTATTAACCTATGCGCAACCCAGAGAGCACCATTAATATTCAGCAGATAGCTGTTTGAACAGGTCCAAAAATACACATGTGACTCATATAGTGGGTGACTGGTAATTTAAGTGTGTGGTCCTGCAGCTACACGTGATCACAAATGTGATGAATTTGCATCTTTGTTTGAATTTTTTTGCCAATATTGCAAATTAAAACCATTTGGGGTCCATCCAGTCATCTGTGAATACAAAGAGCATGTTTCAGTTATGGGGATAATATTATATACTGAATATATTGTGTAGAGACAGATGACAAAAGCAGTTCAAAGTATTTCATTTTACTTTGAACTCTTATGTCTGAAGAGTATTGCTGCTTAAAGTGTGGGCCAGTGATGGCCCCTCAGAAACATTTTGCGCAGCGCCCAAAGTTGACCTGAAATGCATGCTCTATATTTTAAAGACTGGCGGTCATTATCTTGTGGCAACGTATTATTACTGTTTTGTGTGTATTGTGTATTTTGCATTCCTGGCAACTTTATTCTTTGTTAAATTGACAAAGTAAGGCACAATGCCTGCCAGTCTGCAGACCACTCCATACTACTGTTTAAGACCAACAAACAACAAAACTGGTTATGATTTAACAAGCAGTTCCAGCAGTTTTTTAACCTCCAAACATGGTTATTTTTAAGCAACCCATCACTCTATTTCCAGCTAGGATAGAGCCATGAAAAGTGGTTGTTTTTTTACCAAGACATTACTGCTTTTCCATTGAGGATTGTACCCCCCAAAATGGGGTATCTTAAGCCAAAACAACATCAACCAGCATCTTTGTCTAACCATAACCATAACAAGTGGGTTTTGTGCCCAGACATAACCACATTGTTGCTGAAAGGAAGAGTTTCAAATAATAACATGTAACAATGTAAATATAATTGTAACATATACATTATTTGCGTGCAATATAAACTTTACTTTTTTTCTGGTGACTGGTTTTGAAACTTGTATCTTTTAATGCTTTATACATGTATAAGCAAGTAGGTTTTTTTAATCAATGGAACACAAAAAATCTATGTTTTGCAGCCTTAATTAGATAAACATCATCCTCTGTTGGTGCTGATGCAGTGGGCGGTTAAATGCTGTTTGATGGCATCATTATTTTATTTCATGAGGGATGCAGGATGAGGAGTGTTCTCAGTCAGTTCAGGGATTCTATTGAATTATGTCTAAAACTTCTTGGCCAATGCCCCCTTTTTGCATTTATTATTTCTATGGTCAGCCCTGTGACACACACATGAAGCGGTCTTAGTGAGATGATAAATCAGCAGATAAATTTGAGATGATATTTGCTGCTGCAGTTATTTGTGTTCTTGTAGATGTTACAGAAATATTTATATGTCTCTGAAAAGTCCAAACCCAATATTTTACCCAGCCAGTTTAATTATTCACTGCATTTCAGGGAGAGCAAAATGATAGTGAGAATCCTGCCAGTGCAACAGAGCTGGGAAAAAAAAAAAAAAAAAAAGTTAATGAAGCTCACCTTACGGGTAGAAATACAATTCTACGGCTGATTCAGTGAGCTTTTGAATCATGCTGGCAGGCACAGAACTCGTTGGTTTGAGACTGGGGAGCGATCCTCGGAGGAAGCCGTCGTCTTTGCTAGCATGAATAGCACCTGTAAAATAGCCAAGCAGGTGTACAATCAACCTGTGTGGAGTATTCTCGCAGAGCAAATTTTTACACCTGCCAGAATGTAATTTTGGAGGAGCAGCAGGATGCCTTCCACTTTATACACAAATCACACTGGCTTTGTGTCTGGGCAGGTGTGTGTGGGTGTGTGTGTGTGTGCAAGTGCGAATGGTAGAGAGACGTTGCACTCCCTTTACTCCCATAAACAAAGAAAACATCCTACTTGTGCCAGTTTAGCTTGAAACTGCAGTTTTTCCATAAAATGAATATTATGGCATCAAATAAAAGATTGATAGAATTGCATGTTATTTTAGTTTGATCTAGATAATGTCATTTATTTGAAGTCTGGTCAACTTTTGTAGATGGAGAGATCAAATAAGTGAGAAATGGCCCTGGAGTGTATTCACTCATAGTTGTGAAACATGAGAATCTGCACTATTTTAAAGATATGAAGTGGTTGGATGGTGAGATGTTCATAACCTCCATCCACTCTCACTTTCTTACTTTTAATTGTTCCCATGTGCATAACACTGACACTGAACTTACACTATGAGTTTCACTTTGTGGAGTTAAGACAAAATGATTACCAACCACTTTATGTCATTTACATCTGCCTTCTTCTATTACTCACAAAAGTCGCAGGAGGTCGTCTCTTAGTCGGGTTCATTTGTATAAATGGAGACCTTTGAACACAGAGTGAGAGTGTAGGCAGACAGAATCACTGCAGATGAAACAGGACTGGAGTGTTATGTTAACGGAAAGAGAATATATTTAGTTTTACTGTTGCTGGACTTTCACGGTAATTGCAAGTTTCATTCATTTTGAAATGATTCACAAGTCAGGGGATCACCATTGTCATTAGGATGCATCTTCTGGGAACTATGCATGACTGTACGAAATTGCCTCATCCAATTATTATTGAGATATTTCAATAAAAGCCTAACATGTTATCTGGTACTACTAGAGAAAAAGTCAGCGGATCGCCAAAGAATAGGATCCATCCTCTGACCATGTCTGAACCCCTCACCTGTCTGACAACTATAGGTCCAGAGGACAACGGCAAATATTTTAAGCAATCCTGTTTCCTAAAAATTTGTATGTTGCTTCCCTGAATTTGTTGTTGTTGCAATGTAATCACATTCTGGATTTGGCCGTGACGTTACTTTCAGGTGCAAAAACACTACATTAAATTGCTACATAGGCTTCAGGAGAAGGTGACTCAGGACTTTGGCACCAGAATTTTGGGTTTACACACATATTCTTGTCTTAGGTTTAAGCAGCAAAAGGTCTCTAGTTATGATAAGGGAAAGATTGTGATTTCATGATTTATATTTGTTTTTAAAAAATATATACAAAAACAAAGAAGCTTGTCTTAAATTTAGGAAACCAATGCACTTTGGTCGAGGAGTTAAGAAAAAAAGACTTCCTCTTCCATGCGCTGGTCATCTCTATAAACAGATATCAGCATATGAATGAAAAAAGTCAGATGATAGCTAGTGGGTTTGGAAATTGCATTTCAGCCCATGCCTGTTCACACAGACGGTTTACGTGCCTTTCCAACGTGTCTGGTCAATGCTTCTCAGGCTACAAAACAAAATTCTTTCTGATATTAAAATTCTGTTGGCTGTCGCCATTATATTCTGAATGCATACATAGATATCTGTTTTATACAGATTAATCCTCTGGGGGCCTTGAATGTCTGTCCAACATTGTATCTCTAGAACTAAAGTACTGGACTGACCAAGGTTGTAGTCCTTAGAGCCATGTTAGCTTACATGGCTAAAAATAGAAAACGAAGATTTCAGATTACATCACCAGGTTATTTTTTCAAAGCCCTCTCCAGAGCCACAGAAGCCACATATAATCTTTCTTGTGTAACATTGTTGAAGTGGCTCTTTAAACAACTCAACAGTGAAACTGGTGATGAAGATGATAACCGTGACATTGTTAAACATGACAATTGTGCTAATGATTTGTAGGTTATGATGTCAATATGTGTGTATCTAAATGTCATACTTACATTTTCAGGTTCAGTGGATTTTCTCTATCAGGTTTTTGTTAGCCTAAAGGCAACAAAAATGTCAACAGTTGCATGCAGCTTATGTCAACAAGAAATAAAAAGTTGTAGAGGAATCGATTAATTCATAGATAGAAAAATAAAATTCTGTTTTATGTTGAAAAAACATTCATTAAATAGTGTTTTTTAATTAGACAGACAATCCAGATGCTGTTATGTCAGCCTTTTGCTACACAGGATAAACTAACCATGGAGGTGCAATTTTTTGAATCAGAGAATATCAGATGGCAAAGCTTCCCTTTGTGCTTTTTCATCACAACAATATCAAAGTAGTAACATTAATGAATCTGAGTCTTGATTGATGATTAATGGACCAAAAGTTGCATTCGATTTTTAAATGGAATGATGTCTCATTCTCCCTCATCTAAGAGCATCACCTCAGCATGTGTTGAATAACCGGGCACCTTTTGCTTCACTGTTGTCAAGGGAGCTGCAATGGACATACATGAATACTCTGGAAGATCTGTGAGCAGGACTTTATCCTCCAAAACTGCCACCAGCTCTGGGCAAAGTTAGAGGTGAAGCTAATGCCGCTTAAAAGCAGTGGAGCAAAAGAGGCAGCAGCATCTCCATCATTAAGTTAGAGGAAGCAAACTTCAGCTTTAATACCTTCACTCGCCTTTTTCATCTTTTTTTTTTTCTTCAGTGCTCTGCCAGAGTGATGTGATAAAAATCTGATTAAAAAAAAAATGATCATCATGATTTAAAATTCATCCTTGGGTTTTTTTTTTTTTCATTTGGCAAGCCAATTCATTCTCTCTGTTTACTTGCAGTAAGAGTTTTAAAATGGTCAAAAGTCAAGGATGAAATTGTAATCCCACACTTTACTGCCATTTGATTAATGGGTGAGATATATATTCTTTTTCATATTTTCAGTTTCTGTCATTGCCAGAAAAGATTTCGAGAGGTTAAAGGAAACGGTCAAATCTACAAAACACTTGGAGCATTTGAGGTGAAATGTTTATTTTGAGCTGGAAAAAAATAATAAAAAATAAAAAAACATTGCAGTTGCAAAGTTGCAGATCCCCAGGGGGAGAGTTGAATGACCTGCCAAATCTAATTTCTCAGTGTGTGTATTTACCAGAGTAGCTATTGCGGGGGAAAATGTATTGTGTCAGCGCCTGGCACTTCTCTCTGTTATGGAAGTTCAGTGACCCATTATTTAGTGGTGTGGTGTGCACTGCAGAGCATGGCAGCAGAAGTAAGAATCCTAAAATTGCTTGATGGTTCACTGAGAAATTACATATTTGACTTTAGTATTTGCACAGGCGGGCTGATTAAAGGTTTGGACACAATAAAAGGTCATGCTGTGTAAGGATTCTAGCTGGATGTAAAGGCAAATGTCTCTGTCTGTTTTATAATAGACCTGAACATTCTTATTGCTTCTAGTGCAGAAAAAAAACATAGAATTGTCCCACAGCAAAAAATATTAAACCCAGCCTTTACTGCAGAAATTGCATGTGAATGCTGATAGCTGAATCACAAAGCATTGCTGAAAATGCAGGAATGTGAAATGAATTGCCTGAAAAGTCGAACTTCATTACACACACTGCTAAAATCAGAAGTTGAAATGTACACCTGGCAGAGCTGAAAGCTGAACTGCCTTAACTAAAGAAGCTAAGAGCTGAAATACATTACCCGAAAAGTTAAAAGCTCTATAGTAATAGGGTGGAAGTTGAATTTCATTAACAGAAAAAGCTGAAAGAAGAAATTCTTTGTACTTTAAAAAGCATAAAAGGTAGAAACATGTTCAAAACAAGGATAAATGTTCTTAAAGAGCTTCACATTTGACATTTAAATGGTTACAACTGGAAGTATGATGAAATTGTAGTCAGTCAAAAAATGGACAGAAAAAGTGTGATTACATTGTGACCTGTTTAAAATTTAGATGATGTCTTTAAATAAAAGTATGGAGAACAGTAGAAATTCAAGGAATGGGATACTAACTGGTAACTAAGTAACTAATTTGTATGGAGACTTTTTAGATGCAGGTTGTTCAGCCATATATCTCGAAGATGTACCAATATTCAAAAATTTGGAGAAAGAAAAGCCGGTAAACAGTCTTTCAGAGATATAGTATATTTCAAATGCATATATGGTCAGATTTAGGGACAGGAGTCACTTGGTTATGGTTATGGTTTTCATTTAAAATACCACATTTGGGGCCTAAAACCCCCCTGGAAAGTGACGGGGCACTATAAAACACACATGTTGGGAGCCTAAAAAACAGCTAAAACACAGTGATGGTTGCTTATAAAACATGTTTGGGGTCTAAAAATCTGCTGGAAAGACAGTGATGGATCACTATCAAAAGCTGCTGAAAACACAGTGACAGGTTGCTGGAAAAAAACCATGCTTGGTGCCCAAAAAACTAGTGGAAACACAGTGACGGATCGTTACAAAGCATCCATTTTTGGTGCCCAAAACGTTGATGCAAACACAGTGACAGGTTGCTACAAAGCAGCCGTGTTTTGTACCCAAAAAGCAGCTGGAAACCACACTGACAGATCACCACAAAACACCCGCATTTGGTGCCTAAAATCTGCTAGGAAAACTAATCACAAACAGTTTCTTGGGCTTGAACAGTGGTTTGCAGTGGTCTGCAACTTGGCGGGTGTCTTGCCCGGGTGTCCTCACACTGCATTCTGTTTTTTTTCAGTCAACAAATGTAAAGAGAGTAAATCTAAACTACAAAGAGCAGTGTACCTCAGTGCAAGGCTGCTGGAACAAACCAGGAGAATCTGATTTCCATCCTACGGACAATGAGCTCCCATCACTCAGCATCTGCCATGTAGCGCCATGGATCATATTTACACCTAGACAGCAAATCGGGGCTGCAGGGACTTGATAGGATGCACAGGAAGTGGAGGTCACTTGACCAAACACAGCACATGCAGGCCAGTGGGAAGAAAGCAGCAGCCATACATCATGGCGGAGAGGCAATCCGTCACCCAGGCCGTTCGATTTGAGGCAGCCACTTTGAGATTTGCCATAGCCGCCAGTCCTTGGGGGACGAGCTGGTGACAGACTCTGCTACAAATACACTCTACACCTCTCACAAGCTGGACACTATATACACTGCTCGGAAGTGTCAGGAAGTAAACAGTCAACACACACATACGATGAAGATGACTTTGGTTCTCATTGGGTATTTTTGTAGAAACTTTTCCATTTAACTAACAGACATAAAAAAGGTTATGTGTTGTCTTTTAACAGATGGGTAGATGTTGATATTTGTGTTTGCGACAAAACCATGTCTAAATAGAGTCTGCAGCAATGATTCAGTCATGCTGTATGCAGACTGAGCCCAGCATAGCAAATCCTCTTTTTTATGGTGCAATCAGGAGAATCTGGCAGTGGTTTACAGAAGTGTAGTCAAGTTCGACGATAACTGGGGTATTCTTAGATGAATGGAAATGAATTCATGAGTGAAAGCAGTTTCTGAGGTTCCCGAGAAGAATTGTGCTGAAAGCCAGAGGTCATTCTCAAGCCAACATCGAAGGTGCTAGTGTATTTTAAACATCAGTAAATCAATGTTTATTTTTAATGACTTTGGTACTGATTTCTCAGTTTTGTTTTGTTGCAACCATATTGGTAGTGCTACTGTTTCCTTTCCTGCCACAGAGAGGATTTTCCCAAAGCCAGACATTTTGAATGCTTCATGTTTGTGTTGGTTCAACAGAAACCATTTTTTTCCCATCTTGTGTTGCAAAACAAGGCTGCAGATTTCCTGCAAAATCCAACAAAATGCCACACAATTTCAAATTCTGCCAACAGCCTCGGCAGTGATGTCAATTTGCTTGGTGTCATTTTATCTCAGAAAAAAAGTTTCATATGATGATTTATTCAACATGCAGTCTACCGTAACAGACCATTTTAAACAACTCAAAAAACACAATAAAATATTCAATTTACTCAGCACACAATCTTTTCACCACCTTTCCCAGAAAAGGATCTAATATAGGTTACAATGCATCAACAAACACAGATCTCAATCTGTTTTATAAGCCGGCTGGTATTCTTATATTTTGCTAAAATGAAATTTACCTTATTGTAACCCAACACTAATGTTAATCATTTATCATCCTGAGTGACGGCTTGTAATGTGCCTGGGCTGAAATGCATATTGTGGTCCACCATGGTCCAGTATACCTTTCTAATTCTATGTTTTTAATGTGCATTGTGTAGGATTTTGGGGCATCTATAGACATAAATGGTATATGTTATTCATAAGTGTGTTTTCGTTTCTTTAAAAGCACCTTTTTTTTGTTATCTCAGAATGAGCTGTTTATATAAGCGGGGTGTATGATGAGAACTGGATAAAACGTTGAAGGTGGCATTCTTCATTCCAATAAAAGTTGCTCAATGGCACATAAAGCCAAAAAAGTCCAACTGACGCATATAAAATTAACACAGATGATGCACTGCTTTCACTGCTTATAGAGCAAGTGCACTAGAGATTTCCATCTGCTTAGCTAGCTACTTCTGGTTTAGCACTCTGCTAACTTCATTGGGGATAAAATGAGTCAATGGTGCAACTATTCTAGGCTCTCTAAATGTTATTGAACCAAATGGATCAATTAACAATAGTAAAACAAGTAATTTTACAGGGGTTATGACACTCACATACATTTATGTGCTAATTTACAGACATCTCTATTGCCTTATAAGTCTACATTGGAAGCAGATTTTGGGTCCAGTGGCATCACAAGTTGAATATAATTCCAGTGTTTGGCCACGATGAAAACTGGCTTCACAGCCTGGGACTTTCTGGGAAACTGCTCATACCTACATAAGGAGTGGTCTTCCTCCATGGAGTCTGCCATGTTGTTCTACAGTAGCCAGAACAGACAAATCAAGATAGGGCTTTAGATAGGGTCATTCACATTTTCCTAAATGCTTAGAACACTTGAGAGTTTCAGTTCCTTATCACCACTAAATCCTACAAAATGGACCTGTAAACCAGAAACCAACACAGATATGCCAAAAGCTGTAGTTCTGAAAATGACCACTTGAGGCTGGCTCCAAGAGCAAGTCAATCCTCACAGACCCCCATGTTAAAAATACCTGAATTTACAACAGAAATATACATATTTACAGCCTGGTACAAAAAATAGTTTTGGTCCTAATAGCTGATTTAAACATTCATGACAACTGTATGGGGTTGACATTACATTTCATTAAGGCTTAAAGTTAGAGTCTACAAAAATAAAATAAGTCAAATTTGTCCAGGAATTGATCATTTAATTATATTTTTCCGTGTGAATTTTGGAATTGATAAATAGTGCTGTTGAACTGAGCTGCTGACATGCTATATGCATGTATGTCACTCTTATAGTGATAGTGGTGGGGGAGGCAATCCTGTTTTTGCTGTGTTAGTAGCATGTCATATTGCTCCACATCTCCAACGAATACACAGTACTTTCACCGTCACCACCTATTATTATGTACATGCAGTAGCTGACTGAACATAATGATTTCCAGACAGAACCTCAAAGAAGCCCTTAAGCTGTATTTCTCAACATGTTTTCAATCTGTTATTTCATTGAGAAAAAAAATGTTACAAGCAATGCCCTTTTATTTCCCAGTTATAGAAACAGCAAAGTGCTGCCTTTCAACCAATACTGTACAATGATTAGCTCCAGGAATTATGGTCTAAAGCATTTCATACAGTACCTGACGCAGAGATTAGTTGGAGGTTTTCAATCATTTATTTGTAATGTTGGAGATTTATCGTTACATTTCTCCTGTCTTTACAAGGCCAGTCTTTTGTTCCTGGTAGGATGTAAATAGCATAGGCAAGCTCTTACCTCTCATTGAAATTCTGCATTGTTTAGCCAGAGAAAAATAGCATATAGCACGAGACGACAGCTCTAAACTATGTCTCTGTGTGTTTGGCCCCATAGGAAGAAGTGAAATAAACGCATGTGCCCTTGTACTGTATGAGGTATGCTGCGGGAGGACAGGCGGTGTAGATTAATTTGTGCCACCAGTGTGGCAAGGTTCTGCGCACATACAATACGTAGCTCAAGCAGCGGTCTGGAAAAGAGAAAGAGAGCGGGAAAAACACAGAAGGCCTCTCTGACTCCATGAGCACCTCCAATGAGCACCGCAAAAGGATTAATGTGAGAAAATATTATACGTAAATGGATCCACCTGAACCCCAGTGATGCTGCCCCATTTTTTATTATTTTTTTTTTACACTCGCAAAGGTCTCGGGAAGAGAAATTCCCTCCATGCTGATATAACCTTTCTTAAAAGCATCACCTCTAGTGCTGGTACTGAATAATTCAGTGCCTATTAGTCTACCATTTGCCTGGACATAAAGTCTCCTAGCAACATTGGCAGACCTCAGGTAGGTGTTTGTCATGGAAGCACCTCCAACTGCGGGTAGAATATTGAACATTAACATATAATTTGAGCACATTACCTTATATGCCTCTGTCATCTGGGCATCAATGGACCGATATTCTAAGAATAACTCACTGTTAGAACTTTTTATAGCTCACATATAGAGGAACCGTCTTCCAGTTCTGTGCTTGCAGGGTCAGACACTTGAAATAACTTCAAATATGTGACAGGAATGAGGACCCTGCAGTGAAACGGCCAAATAGAGAAATATTCTGCGCTGCCGAAACAGGCCAAATAGAGTGCACACACTATTAACTGAGAATGACGAAGAAGCAATGATATAATGATGTATGTCTGTAATATATAAAAAATTCTCTACTGATGACTCAGACGGTCCACTGTCGCATTTTGATACAGGCACGCTCACCCACACTTTGAGTCTGAGAGATTGTAAATGTCAGTGGCTTGTCACTCAGACTCAGTCCCACATGGGCAGCGAGATGGAGCCCGTTAAAAAGGAAAGAGCGAACGACAGGACAGACATTAGTATCCTGTCTGACTCACTCAGTGTCCGACTGTCAATCTCTGGATGTGTTTCGCAGCGCTACTTTACCACTTTATGCATTTCCAAATTTCTATTCAGTGCCTGATTACCCCCCATTCAATAGCTCACCACTGGATGTTGATTGGTTCTCCCCCCTTGAAGAAGTCTTTTTGAAGGTGTTCCAATTGGTTGTGGCTTCAAATTGCTTTCCACCAGTTGCAGCGGGGTTAAGGCGAAATGGAAAGAAAACGGGGGTCTTAGATTTCAGGGATCAAATGTGAGTGAATTTGTCTTTCTTCCAATCACTACAGAAATGAAAACCTTAAACCTTTTGGAAAATACAATTATCAGACACCCCAAGATCATAGGTGTCATTTACACTGGGGATTTTCCCCAACACTTTCAAGCGGCTGATTTTATCTTGATCACTTTTTAAATGCATAATTTGTTTAAATGGTCTGAAAAAAACTGCACTCAGAAATGTCAACTATGCTTTGAGAAAGCTTTATTTACACCATAACCCTTTGCTGTCCTCCTACAGCACATTTTAATCACTATATCTCAATGAAAAATGTGTTGTATTGACTGAGCTATCTCTACCTTTCAGTTTAGGTTTGTTATGCTAAAATAAATCCACTAGATGTCACCGTATCTTTAAATAGTCCACCTCTTCAGTTTACCTCCAACAGGAAGTAAGAAACAAGAAAAACCCCACCTGACATGAGAGCTCTGTGTTATAAGATTTTCAAAGACAGGCATATTCACCCTTAATAAACAGATTTATGTATTTTTATACAACAATTAAAATCTAGCAGGGGTCAAAACTTTTTCAAAAACATGCTCTACCAAATGGTGAATTTGTCCTTGGTAAAGGTAGTGAAATTAAGCTAATGTGATCGCTAAAAAAATTAATGAATTTCTGATTATTCATTGTCGTTATATGATGCATTTAATTTTATCCATTACCCTGTATATATGCTATGTATGGTGACATAATTTTGTAAAACAAATATTTTTTACTGTCAAAAGTCATGTTTTACCAAACAGTTGAATTGGTCTTTTATGGTAAAATAAGTCATGCTAAGAAATTTAGAATTTTCATGAAATGAAAAATAAGTATTCAATGTTGTTAATGACCTATATATTTAATATTTTATGTATTTTTTATATTTTTTTCTCAATTTCTGAGATATTTTCAAAGTAATGTAACGGTAAATATCTAGATAACATATGTGTAAAAAATATTGGCACAGGTACCTGGCAGAGGCCTATATTTAAAAAACTATGGGGTATGTTAAAAAAAATAAATAGATATTTGTTATTATTGCCTCAAGGGGAAACAAATGATATATTTCTTTTCCACTTTTTTTTTTATTATTATTATTAGTGGGGACTTTAATAGGAATTCAGTTTTTCAAAAAATACAAGAGAAATTGCTCAAAAAAAGTAACATTGTCAAAATCAGTGTCCTGTTTATCTTTTTGAAAAACTGAATTAAGTTTAATAGACTTCTTTACATTACTTGTATTTGTTAGTTTCTTTGTTTTCATTCAATTAATATTGTGTTTTTGTTTGTGTTTACTGTGTTCCTGTGCTGCCTTTTCCTTGTTTACCCAGCAACACGCCTGCCCTGCATCAGCCTTGTTAGTCCTTCCCTGCTCCTGAGTTTCTCTCAGCTCCCTGCCTGTTCTTCCATCTCATCACCTTATTCCCCTCACCTGAGCATCTCCACCCTTTTCCTCCACCTGCACCTCATCCCCTCGTCAGTCTAGTTTGTATTTAGGTCCTGGTTTTCACCTCAGTGAATTTGATCCTTGACCTGGCTGAGTGATTTTCAGTCGCTGTCTACCTGCAATAGAGTGTGCTCTTTTTGAGTTCCTGTTACCTGCATTCTCCTGCATTTAGGTCCACCAGCTCCACGCCACTTGACAAACAATAAGCAAAAAAAGAAAATGCTTAATAAATGAAAAAACTCTCAGCCTGCTGATTCTAAAATGACCCCAGAAAAAGAAAATCTTGACACAATTCCTTCTTTTCCAAGTTTCCAATTCCGTCTCAGTGAATATGACAACACATAAGAGCTTTTAAAGTCCAGGGGTTTATTAAAAATAAATTTAAATATCATTGAAAAAGTGCTACATGTACTTTTTAGGGGTTACTTCCCCCAATCAAAAGAGGAATGGGGAGTAAATCATGCCTATGTGCTGACTCAGCAGAGAAAACATGAAATGAGAAAATTTTATCACAAAAACTTAACATTTGAAAGCAATAGAGGATGTCTAAGCCTTCTTATAGTCAATTTGATTTTTTCCCTCAAATTTTTTGTTCTCCTCTACATAAATCCAGACATTTCCACCGTATGTTGGTGCATAAAAATTCACCAGAATGCAGAAAATGAATGAAGCATTTTTTATTAGGTGATTACTTGCACTTAGATTCTTTGTCTGTTGGAATGGCAAGAGGGAATAACATGTATTTTTGTGTTTTAATCCAAAAGAAAAAAAGTTTGCTAATTCCATTTTTTCAATACAAAGTTTAAAAGTGCCTGCCTAAGATAAAGAAGCTAAATTTTAAAACTAAAACTCCATACAGTTTCACTTTGTGAATTTCATTCTGTGAATATTTGTCACAATGAATCATGCCATTGATATTAATGCTTCAGTCTGATGATCCGGTGAAGTAGCCGTTCACTGAATTAAAAATATCTGACACATTTAATTTTGTTGTGCAGAATGTGATAATTATTGGGAACATTTGTGCTTTCTCTTGAATTGAGCCATTTCTACCACCAAATGTTGTTTTCTGTTTTAAAATTTAGTCATGCAGGATTATACTGTAGAGCCCGCCATGCATTTAGGTGTCTCCACCACCTGACAGCACTGATATGTGTATGGTCCATCAGAGCCATCCAGATCTGGTATAGATTGCAGCAGAACTGTGTCATTTTCACTCTGCACATGCCAAAACTCAGTGACACGAAACCAGTGCAGAGCCAAATGGCCACTAGGCTTTTGTGTTAGTTTAAATAAATCCCTCTTTGGAGGGGAATATGTTCTTATGGACTTTGATGCAGTGCAATATCCTGGAGGTTTGAATAAAGTGACTCCAAACACACCAATGACTTCCATCTGCTCAGTGAGTTATGCTTGTAAATTTTGCAATTAGATGCATAGTTAATTCCTGCTATCTATCCCTTTATAGCTCGCGAGTTTGGTGGCAAAGACCACCAAGCTGTCAAGCGCTGGCACCAAGTCGAGAACATTTTATCTCTCAGCGCGATGACTCGTACACTGACAGAGCTGAAGAATTTATTAAGTGTGTGGTTGAGTCACTGTGCCGCACACTTGGTCGCAAACTTCACTCATTTTCTTTGTGATTAAAAACCTCAGCACTTTTAAGGATGAATTAATTTGATGTTTAATCACGGAAAATTTACTTACAGTGCATGAGATTGCCAAGAGATTGTCGAAAATAATTAGTGACAGCCACATGAGGTAGCTTTGGGACAGGGACAGCTCCTGCGCAGAATGTGATGACCATGGAGTGAAACTGGACAGCTTGGCAGTCGCTCAGGAAGCAACATGACCTCGTGTTCGGAAGTGGGATATTGAGATTCAAGTATCATTAGAAAAAGACCTTAAAACATGAATTTAGCTGCAGAGGAAATGGGAAACAATGAAATAATTTAAGAGCAAGTCAGTCTATACAAAAAAAATGCTGTAAATAGAAATTTGTTTCCTAGTATTTCCACGCCTCCTTCCACGTACTACCTCTTGTGGGAACTTAAAGGGTAATTTAATTACCTATCACTCTACTGATCAGCTCAGGAGGTAAAAACAACTTCACCAGCAGCCTCCTGCACTCCATCACCACCCCTACCCGTCCCAATCCTCCCATCTGTTCCACAAATTAACGTGGACAATAAAGTCACATTTTCACCAGCGACGAGGTAACAAGAAAAGAGATCCAAGAGATGCAAAATACTGTAACGGAAAAACTGCTTTGTCACGGGCCATTTGGCCTTGAAAATAAAGCTTTCGAGCACCAGAAATTTGACACATATTCTCTCTCTTAGCAGTGTTCTCCATCACTCAGCAGCTGAAGACAAAAGTAGGCTGAACAGTAGGAGGATTTTGAAATTCTAACAGGTGGGTAGGTGTTGTTTCAAATCTGAGAGTAGTCAGATTTGATTAAAAGCCAAAGATGGTGAAGCAGTCTCTAATGATCATCAATCATAGCACAAAATGAATGTATATTATGTGCAGTGAAAATGTATTTTCTCTTTATTTTTTTATATTTAAGGCCAGTGTGCATTGATCAGCATCATTGTAAATGTTCTATTGTTAGCTTAAAGGCTAATTATCTGCAATCATACGTTTGGTAGTGAGTGTGCAGGCGTGTGTGTGCATGCACGTGTGTGTGTGTGTGTGTGTGTGTGTGTGTGTGTGTGTGTGTGTGTGTGTGTATCGGTCTGCAGCTAATCTCGAATACTACTGGATCAGTCAGCCTGATATTGTGTTTGCACATGTATAAGTATCTCTCCTTGTTGCAGTGATTCACAATTATTGACAAAACTGTTTTTGCAATAGTTTTCATGTTTTTTACCATAATTGACTGATGACTCCATATTTCTCTTAACCTAAAATTGATTTTGCTAAAAACAATTAAACTTACCTGGTCCATTATAAGACATATTTTGGCCTTGTCGTCTTGCTCAAAAACTGACGTCCATAGAAAAGTTTGGTCATGTTTTGAAACGGAGCTTTTGCAGATCTAGTCCATACTTGGCACATAATGATCCACGTGATGATAAGTGTGATTTGAGATGAAGAAGTCCCCATTTTTATTTTCTTCAGCCCCATCTTGACTGTAAGAACGCCAGGGGGGCATCAGTTTCACCGCCTGCAGCTCTCTGCAGTCCGGTTGCAGCGAGACTTTGTTCTATTCCTTGATATGTGTGTTTCAACAGTAAATAAGTAAACAAGCTGGAGTTTCTTTGTTTCTTTTTTGGTCAATTTTAGTTGTGTTTATTGTTGATATTTTCTATTTTGTTGTGCTGTTGCCCAAAAACAAAGTAAATACTGTTCAAAATCCAGTTAAGGCTTATTTTTACTTCCCTTACATAGAAAAATAGATGTTTCTGTTTCAAACGTTGTTCACATCATTGCCCCCATACCTCCATGATTCCTTTATGTTGACATAAATACAGATGACATTGGAGGGCTGTGTCAGCAGTTTAAGACAATAAAAAATGGCAACAATGGAAAATATCGTAATAAAGTACCCTTTGATGGAGTTGTAGATGGCTGTGATCCGTGAGGTTATTAGTCATATTGTGACACATGGACAAAGAATTCCTTTCTCTTTGTTTTTGATTTGTTCCAATACACCATTTTTAAAATGTCTTTGTTGTCTTCCTACAGTTGTATCTCACTTGCACTACACTACATTGCTTTCACAATCTCCAGTTGTACTGCTCTATTTCATCCATATCTATAAACTTTTAGAAAATACAGAAAATCTGAATGCAGACTATGGACAGAGGGCTTTGCTCAGATTTGTATATGTGTCTAACGGTGAGCATGAATGAGCCCTTATGTCGTGCCTCCATCAGAAATAAACAAGGCATATACTTTTCTTAGCTTCTGGGAGCTTCTGCTGGAATTACAAGAATTGTCTAGAGTGGTCAGGATTAGTTTGGGTTGCCACTTGGCTGCCTGGTGGAGATCTGCCCTCTATCCGGTGTACTTTTCTAGTTTCCAGCTGTTGTCTTTTGGCCTGATGTTAAATTGGCCATTAAAATAAACAAAAAAAAAACCACAGCAATAAAATTAGAACCGGAGAAAGCAAAACATGAACAGCTAAATGGGATAAAAAGCTTTGAAAAAAAGGAATCATCATGCAAAGTAGGCATGTAAAAAGCAGGCAATAACACAAAACAATGTTAAAGCAAATAATCAGCACAATCAGTTTAAAAAAAGAGAATAAAATGTCTTAAAATGCTCTGTGTATTACTGAAAAGTCTATGCACAACACTCTAAAATCACTGGGCTTCCAGGACAAACCCTCTATCTCTTGTCTACATTTTAACAGGTTTTTCTGAGTTTGCAGGGCTAAAAACATAATAGCAATGGAAGGTGAAAGACAAAAATAATGAAATCGCGCCACAGTGCAGGAGCAAGTGCTCGAGGCATTTCTGAAACAGGTAAATGATCTTTCCAACACTTTCCCACTGAGAGAGGCTGGGAGGAAGGACCATTTGCGCTCCTTTCAAATCCCTCAGATCTAGTGGACTGCTGTAGAGTATGAGTCTTCATTTCCACCACTTGGCCACACACACACACACACACACACACACACATGCACACACCAGCGACAGGGGCAGCAACTCTCCTTTGGCAGGGATACTAAGCACTGAACAGCTCTGAGCACAGCAGGAGACTCTGGCCACCTGCTTACTGTGGAGTGGAGATAGAGAGACAAATCCAAGACTGAAATTGGTGATAGTCACTACAACATTTCCTTTTTTCCACTCCAAGGATTCCAGCAATTTGTTTTCAAGGTTTAAACTGTGCTTAGGTATGAGCAGTGGCATAAAACAAAATAAATCAAAGACTTCCCATTGCTGTGGGTGCTAAAACTGATTCACTTTTATGGCACAGGAGGAGAAAAAAAATAGCTTTTATTGTTCCCCAGGCCCGGCGAAGACCTATGCAAAATGTAAACAATGTTTGAGCCTACCTTTGAGCCTTGTTACAAGGGCCAACTACTGTGCAATGTTCATTAGAGTGGAAATGATATGTGCAAACAAAGAGAGGCTCCCAAGTAGCACACTCTGCTGCGTCTTTTCATCTCAGAATTGCAAATGAATGCAGCCTCCTCACCTGGTCCCTGCAGGCAGTGTCCCAGTGCCTCCAATCAGTGCTTTATTGACAGCAGGCATCCAGCAGAAAACTGTGAGCGTTAATAGTAGATGATGCCTGATAAACATGCTCTCCCCTCTAACTGCTCACCCCCCCCCCCCCCACATATTTTACTGCCTGGCAGGGTGGCCTCCAACCAAGGTCAAAATGTGGAGATGCTCGGTGAATGGAGCTGCTCATGCCAGAAAAAATGGAGCACAATTTTATTTAAGAGTCAGTTCTGACTCAGTTTGGCTGTTCTCCATCTGCTTTGTAATTTTAAAAGGTTCATCTTTGTCCGTACTGGCACAGAATCATGTTGGAGGAGACAAGTGGTTTGCATGAATATATCAAGAAAAGTAGATGATTTCAGACAAACTCCAGATGGAATGTAAAGGATGTGAGGAAACAACATGTTCAGATGTTCTACTGAATAAACAAATGAACCATATACTGTATGTGGTAATGTTAACGGTATGCCATGCAGGATTGTCATCTATTGTTTCCAAACATGCTAGCTAGTGAAATTGATGGTAAAGCCATCCCAAAACCAGTCTCATTTGGCGTTTTGCCTCACTATATTTCGGCGTTTTTGTCAGCGTTGTGTTTCTTGAATGCCCTCTGGTTACGGTCTGGTACCTGGTGACTACCTTTTTTTTATTAAGCCCCATCCTCATCTGAGCACTGTGGGGTTACAAGCCCATGAACGTCCCAAACACACAAAATAAATAAGAGAACTGAAATCATGTCGTCACTTTTTCATTAGCTTTTATTAGTCATTTGTGTCAAATTCTGCCAAAATTAGCGTATGGATTCTTGAGTATTTTTTGTTTTGTGAGGTCATGGTGACATGGTGGCCTTGCCACCAAATTCTGATCAGTTCACCCATGAGTCCTAGTAGATGTCTGTGCCAAATTTGGAGAAACTTCCTTAAGTTGTTCTTGGGATACCACGTTCACAAGAATGTAACAGACAAAGTTACAGTGACCTTGACCTTTCACTTTTTTCCAGGAAAATCGAATCAGTCCATCCTTCACTCAATGTAGATGTTCGTGCCAAATTTGAAGAAATTTCCCCAGGGCCGTCTTAAGATATTGTATTAACCAGAATTTAAAAAAAAAAAAAAGAAAACACAAGGTCACAGTGGCCTTGATGTTTGACTACCAAATTCTAGTCTGTTGAGTCCGGGTGGATGTTTGTGCCAAATTTGGACAAATTTCTTCAAGGTGTTCTTGGGATTCTGCATTTACAAGAATACAATGGACAAGGCCACTATGACCTTGACCTTTCACCTTTAACCACCTAAATCTAATCGGTTAATTCATGACTCAAAGTGGATGTTTGTGCTAAATTCGAAGAGATTCCCTCAAGGTGTTCTTGAGATATCATGCTTACAAGAATAAAATGGATACAAGGCCAATGTGACCCTGAACTTTGACCACATAAATCTAATTAGTTAATCCTTAACTCAAAGCGGATGTTTGTGCCAAATATGAAGAAATTCCTTAAAGGCATTCTCATCGCGTTCATGAGAATGAGATGGACAGATGGACAGGCCAGAAATATAATGCTACTACTATTACATACGCAAAGGAAAAGAAAACAAAAGAAAAACATACTGCCAAACACTTCTGAGGGGTCATAAATGATGATTGAAGTGGATTACTTCTGTATGAATCTACACATTGTTGTTTTTTTTGTTTCCTAAATCCTGCATAGTTAATGTGCAAGACTAATGGCATTCTACATTATTGTATAGGGCATCTCTATCCTCTGAGGTGCAGCTTTTCACTTCCAGTGCAGCAAATGTCTGTGGCCAAAGCATTCTGTCTAAATAACAGGGAGGGTGGCACGGTAAACACAGACTTGCTTGGCTTTGTCGAGCTAATGACTTCCTGCTCCAGTGGCTTGTGAAACAGTGTTAGAGCCAAAATAAGTAAAATCGGGAGCAGAATTTAATCTGTCACTCAATGGAAAGCCTTTAAGCAGAAACATGCAGCCACCCAGAGGGTGCACGCAAGTGAAGTGAAATTACAGCAAAAGCTGCCTGGCACAGAGTGAAGCGCTGGAACAGGTTGTGTATAGGAATGAGGACTACAGATCGGTTGGATAAATAGGGGATTCTTTAAAGCAAAACACGCTGAGTGTGAATGTCAACCAAGGTGGTAATCTAAAACCATCAATCCCTTTGAAATCTAGGTAAGCTGCACCTATGTAGAATAGAGATTGATGTGGGGAGGAAGACTGCGCTTGCTCTCGGTTTTTTGATCTTTCCTGAATTTGCCCCGAGCTTGGTTTTGAACCGTGTAGCTGTGCTGCGCTCATTTTAACGACCCATGTGTTGCAAGGTACAGCGAGAAATCCAGTCTTGCAAACGGCTCAGAATTAATCATTTCAACGAATTGTTTGTTTCCTCCGTAGTCTCTTGGGAAAAGTGGATGGGTATGATGAGAAGTTACTCTGGGGTGGATGAGCTAAAATTAATCAAACACATCAATGGCTTGTTTTTGCTAAAAAAAACCCATCCTGCCTCCTTTCTAACCTCCTTTTCTCCAACTCTTTTCTGACAGTGGTGAATCTGAAGCAAAACTGCATCCAATTTAAACCTCTGTGCAATTACAGCAAGCCCGACATTGGTTCTGTAAACAGCTGAATTTTATTTACCAAAAAAGAACAAAACTCCAAAATCATTCATATCACAAATGATCTGTTCAATAATGAAAATAGACGAGCCTTTTCAAAAGAGACGATGGAGTGTACAAATTCTTTTAAACATTATGTGTAATGCCAGGAACTCAAGAGTCAATTAAACTTAAAATTTTTCTTTTTTTTCATTTAACAAGTCTATTCTGAATCACTGACATCAAAGTTTCCTGTGTTCCTCATTAATATTCATGTGTGAAGCAAAGAAAAAAAAACAGAGAAAATAAGACATGAAATGCAGATTAGCCTCTTCTGAGAAGATATGCAAATAGTGAGCCAGACACTTGAAGCTTTTTTTTTGCACACGAGCAGACGGTCCACATATACTCTATATGCTTTTATATTCAAATCTACCTACACATAATTTAAATAGAGTTCAAAATTCATACGGTCACAATCATCTAAGGGTATTATTATAATGATATAAGGCCAAAAATAAAAATAACCAGCCAGCTTCATGTGTGTCTGGACAGCAATGAATCAAATGAAGGTGTTGAAATATAAAAACAGACTGCTTTTAGTTTAAAGGTATTTTGGCAGTATTCTATGAGGTAATACAGAGCGCACAGGAGGCTAATGGAACATGGAAAATTCTCCCAAAACTTCAACATCGGAACCCTTTTCGATATTAAAATGCACACAGCCTGGGAATAACTCAATATCATAATGTGAATTTGCACATTGGTAGCTGTGAACAAATGACCTCTAAAAAGTCTCATTCCTAAATTTTCTCACATACAAAATATCACCGATTTAATGAGCATAGTCTTTGGCACCTTAAAATGGAAGGACCATGTTGTACTGAAGGAAAATATTTTACTGCTTAAACCACTGATTTAGCCCCCCAAAAAAATCCCTCAGTTCAAGTCAGTCTGCACCGTGTAACATGAAACCGAAATATGCAATTCAAACATCAAAATGGATTTCTTTCTGCTGGAATATTATTCTGTATGATTCAATATTAAAAGAAGGTTACATTTATGATATACAGTAGAAATAAAGAGTTTGTGCAGCTCAAAAAACACCATGTATCTCTGCATCTCCAAGGTCTGAAAAGCTCTACAGAAAGCTCCTTTATATTAGCAAACAAATACATTCCCTTTGAACCTTAAGAAATGCATCACAACTGGACAAAAGCCTGACTGAGCCTCAAAAGAGCCAAGCCAACAGTGTCATGGCATGAAAAGATAAGAGTACATCGGGAATATGACATAAACCTTATCTTAATAAAATACTTCTCTCACTAAAAAGAAATCTTGATTCATTTGAATATCATCTTTATGTAAAGGCTTTGATTCCACATATATTATATATCTATGCATACTATATATACACTCTTATATCAGACTTTGCTTTAAATCCAGCATTTCAAACACATGTATCATATCCAAAAGCTTAGTTTAAATAGGTTTTTTTTTTCCAAAAATGATTTTTACTTTAATGTCAGCCATGATGACCTAGCATCACTTTGTTCAAATGATGGATATCGCAACTCGGAACAAGAGCCACATGTAAACTTACAGAGAGATAATTAATTGAAAATGGGTTAATTCGTCCCGACGTGCTCGTCCACATTAATGGGGAGGAGATAAGAACAGTCTTAATGGCTGGTCAGACCTTCTTGGAGAAGTGTAGCCAGAGCGGGCTTATCTAAATCCTCTTGGCAGAGCTATCTGAATAGTCAGAGGAGAGTGCAGAGGGGAGCTTAAATTTGCCTGAAAAGCAGCTCTTATGAATAAAGCAGCGGCAGAAAGTTCTTCTGAACTTTACTGCTCTGTATTAACTAACTTATTCTCAGCCAAGTCACCAGCAGAAAATGTTTGCATTGTAGGTTTCTGCAAACCACAAATATCTCGAATTTATGTGTTTCATGTGCGTCATATAAACATTTCTAGTTTAAAGCTGGCTTTGTCATTGAGTGAAGTGGAAGGTGGATGTGTGACACCATGACAAAACGCCTGCCAAGCTGCAGACCACTGTTCAAGACCCCAAAAAACCCCAAAAATGAGTCATTGCTGTGTTTGTGCAGCAGCTTTTTAGCTACTAAACATGGGTATTTTTTCGAGACCCATGGCTGTTTTTCCACCAGGATAGTGCCATGAAAAGCAGTTGTGGTTTTCAATGACCAGTGGCTGTTTTTTCAACAGGGATGGAACAGTGAAAAGTGGTTCTTTTACACGGAGACATAACTGTTTTCCCTGCCAAGATGCTATGAAAAGCAATTCTGTTGTTTAGCGACCTGTGGCTATTTTTCCAATGAAAAATGATTGTTTTTCACTGAGTCATTGCTGTGTTCTAGCGGGATTGTGCCATGAAAAACAGATGTGTTTTCAAGTGACTTGTGACTGTTTTTTCCATTGGGGACAGTGCGATGAAAGTAGTAAATCTTTACTAAGACATCACTGTGTTTACTGCCAGGACAGTGGCATGAAAGTTTGTTTTTTTTACTGAGACTGCTGCTTTTTTAGCAGGGTTTGTTCCCCTAAATCTGAGTATTTTGAGCCAGAAAGTGCTCTATTTTTAACCATAACAAAGTGGTCTTTGTGCATAAACCTAGCCACGTGACAAATCACTGCGGAAACCTAAAGCTCAACATATCCACTACATCATAGCATACAAATGAAATGTATCATTTATCAGTGGTTTGCAGAAATGTACAATTTTTCTGGCAATGGGTAGCCCATTCAATATGTTGTATGAAATAATGCAGAAAAAGTATATATTAACCTTAAAAGCAATATTATAATATAAATGAGTGCACCATTATAAATGAAATATGATTTCAAAAAAAGCCAAAGCCACACACCCTGAAAACAGTGTTCCTCTGGAAGCAGCTGGCCTCTCTTGCTGGCTGAGAAGTGGTGGTGAAGCTGTGAGGAAAGGACCGTGTCCCTCCCATGTGTTCGATGTCACTGATGGGACTAGGTGACCTGAGTTTGGGTTATGATGCGCTCTCTGCCAGTGCGCCTTCGCTGTCGCTCTGCCTCAGCGACTGCCTGCTGGAGTCTCTGTCCACTTCATCCTCTTCATCAGATCTGCCAAGACTCAGGTGTCCGCGGCACACAGGAGGGCTGCAGGGGTCAACACACACGCAGACACACCATTATGTTTTTATCTCTACTCTGCTTACAGTTGAAACAAAACTGAAAGATGTACAGGAGAAAAATAAAGCTTGTCTTAAAAATATGGTATGGGAAACCGCAAAGCAATTTAGGCTGCGAAATTACACTCTTCCCCAGGCAGTAAACAACACATCCCCTGAGGTGTGCATAGCATATGTGCATATTGTTATCATGGAAGCTTTTTTAAATTTTAATTAGGATCAAAACGTCCTCAATGCATCACAAACAGTCTTGGTCCATGGTCGTAGATACAACACTGTTACCAGGATGAACACACAAACAATCACAAGAAATTCTTTCAACAGCATGAACAGAAAAGTCATGCATGAGCAACCTGACATGTTCATATTCGTAAATGTATGTGTGGTTCATACAGTAAATGTCAGTTGTCAGCATGGTATTCAAGAGCACAGCTAAGAAAAAATTCAATGTTGTGTACTTGATGTTAGGTCTACCTACTGTACTCATTAAAGGTCATTTAAAATAGCGGTCCTACATCCTTAAATTATGTTGTCATGACAACACATGGGATGACAATCAATGCATTACTCCAATACCAACTGTAGAGACATACATCCACACCACCATGAGCACTGCTCTTTACACTAATACACACGCAGAGGACTGCAAGCACAAAACAACCTCAGTATGTCCATTCACCGCACTAACGCCCACACAGAGCAATCAGAACAGTTTTTACGCTATTAGCAATTATCCTCTAACATCAAAAAATCTTAGAAATGTCCAAAAATCTGAGAAATGTCCTAAAATCCTAAAAAGTCCTAAAATCCAGGAAATATGCTCTGAGGTCCGAGAAATTTCCTTAAAATCCTACAACATCCAATACTCTTAGAAATGTCCTAAAATCTGAGAAAAGTCCAAAAATCCAGGAAATGTTGTAAAGACCTAATAATGTCCTAAAAAAATCCAAGAAATGTCCTAAAATTGCAGAAACACCCTAAAATCCTAGAAATGTCCTATAATCCTAGAAACATGTATGGGGCTGCTGCGTCTTGCCCCTGGCCATCTGTCAGTTTGCAAAAGTGGCCCCAAGGCAAGTTAATTATCCCTGCAGTATTAGATATTTGGAAAAGTACTCAATGTTCCAGCTCTGCAGTACAGACAGCATGACAGTGTTGCAAGATGTGTGAGTTAGTTAAAATGAGTGCTATGAATAAGAACTGAAATTACTCACAGGCGTGTTAATCTTCAGTGAGAGTGACACTTTGTTTAAAAGAGGTGTTTTAGTCATTTTTTGGGGGGTTGAGCTGTTGTTGTGAACTAGACAGCAGCGCTCTTGGCAAGCTAGTGGCGTGGAAGATCTGGTGGTGTTACAGAATAAATTTTAAACAGAAAAGAAACAGTGACTCCAAACTAGAACAATGCTTTTGAGTTGTAAACTGTCATTTCTATGAAAACTGTTATGTTGTTGACATGGCCCTGTACGTGTTAGCACTAGCTATCTTCAGTAACGAGTTCACTTAATAGTGGTTAAAGAGCCAGTGTTAACTACAGAGGCAAACATTACGGGGGGGGGGGGCTCACTGTCTTGCGTTATTTAAACTCACACAGGAGCCAGAGATGCTCACACTGTCAGTAAAATTACTCTCTAAATAGATAGGCTTTTGAAGCTTGGAGCTAAACTTAGTGTTTTAATTATGATGCAAAGTGTTCACATCAAGTTATATCAACAGTCGTGTCACTTCCATTTAAACTCTTCGCAGTTTTAAGGCAAAAATTAGTGTAATTTAGTTTTTTGCCTTACTGCCAACATCTGCTTGTGCTTGAAGACCAGCCACAGCCAGACTACCCTCTCTCAATACTGTGCTCCTAACATCATCAAACACAACGTTGGAGACACACTGCAATCTGTCTTTGCAAGACGGAAACAAGGAAGAAATGCTGCTTTACAACAGCAGTATGTCTGATGACAAGCATTTCAGTGTACTGCTTCTGACGGATGCATAAACATCAAAGAAACAAAGAGAAAAGTAATCGTCAATGAATTGCAATGACGGATAACAGTATGTTTCTGCAGCGGTTTAATATGAAACTTGCACTAATATCAGTTTTCTTCTGCTGCCTTTAAAGGCCTTTTGCATGAGTTTAAATCTTTTAAATGTTAGCGAATTGGTTTGATTTCTGTAAAAGAAAAAAAAAACATAGGAAAAAAGGCAATCAGCAATTTGGAATAAAATGTGTAAAAGGTGACAAGAAAATGACCTGAAAATTAAAAAGAGACAGAATCATGAGAGAAATATGAAAAGAAATTATTATTATTTTAGCACTTTTTACATAATTTAAAGGGGTTTTTTTGTTCTCATTTCTGGTCATTTTCTTGTAACCTTTTGTTCATTTCTTGTTAAGTTAGTCATTTCCTTCTGTCTGTGTTTTTAAAAGAAATCAAGCCAATTTGCTCAGGTTTCAAAGGGTTAAAAAGACATTTTGAAATAATGTAAACTAGAGGTATAACTATATTATACTACTGTGAATGGGCAGGCTTTTTAAATGAGGACAAATGTTGGCAGGAGCACAGGAAGAAAAATCAGCAGCATGCACTAATTGGTGACTTTGACGATGTGACTTTTGAAAAATTTAGCTACTATAGGGTCAGTAAAATACATTCACACACAGCAAACAAAAAACGGCAGCATTCACTAATTGGCCAATGTGACTTTTGAAAAGTTTAGCTACTACAGGTACAATACATTCACACACAGCAATCAAAGTTAGTCCATTCAGTTAGAGATCCAAGATCAGTGCCAATGCCAGGCTCCTGGTTACGATCACACCAAGCATCACCTTCCACTGTCAGTCTCAGTCGCTGTCAGGCTTGTAGAGATACTTCATCACCAAGCTGTCCACCTTCTTCTGCTTCTTCTTGGTTTCCCTCTTTCCACGCCCTGTAGACTCCTTTTCGTCATCATCAGACGGTTGTTTCGGGGCCCTTTTAACACTGCTGGAGCTGCGGTAGGAGATGGTTGAGTCTGATGAAGAGGACTCTGAGGAGGATGAGTCTGAGGAGGAAGATTCTGATTCACTTTGCTTCTTTTTAGATCTCTTCTTGGACTTCTTGCCCTTCTTCCCTCTTGAGCTCTTTTTGCTGTGACGCTCATCCGAAGAGGAGTCGTCAGACAGAGAGACTTTGCTCTTTTTATCTTTGCGACTGCGGGAGCTGCTGGTGCTCAGGGTGCTGGATGGCCGATTGTAGTCCAGAGCGGAGCCAGATGAAGAGCGGAGCACGCTGGACGAGCTGCAGCCGAGCCCCTCGTCTTCTCCTCTCTTCCTGCTCTCCTCACTTCCTGGTCCCTTCTTCTCTTCCTCTTCCTCATCACTTGACTCATCAAGTTTGCTGCGTTTGAATTTAATAGGTTTGAAGCTTAGCACCTCATTGATGGCTGCCTCCAAGTCAGGGTCCAAGTAGTTGCGGTGGCTGACTGTTTTAATGTCGGATGAATCTGGCAGATTGCCGTCTGAGGAGCGCGGTTCAGCCGGGTTAGAAAAGCTGCGACTCAGGGAGCGGGGACTATAAGATGAAAGTCCTCCTTCACTGAAAGCCACGCTACGGCCATCATCATCATCGTCGTCATCATGCAGGCCGTATTCACTGAGGCCACAGCTACGGGCAACAGACAGGCGCGAGCTACTGCGTTTTTCGTCTTTCCAGGAGCTGCTGCGACGCAGTGACCTGGGGCTGGAGCGGCTCACGCTGCTGATTGTCGACTTATTGTCATCATCCATGTCCAACATGCCCCTTCTGGTTGACATCCTGCTTGGAGCCACAGAGGAAACCACGGAGTCCTTATCAATTTCAGGGCTGCTGCGGGAGCTCCAGCGGGAATCGAGGCCCTTCCTGGCTCTGCTGGTGGCTTCAGAGTAGGCCAGAGAGATGACGGAGCCTTTGTCATCCAAGTCTTCCTGTGACTGGCTCTTCTTCCAATCCTCCTGGAGCGCTCCAGACTTTGACTTGGCTTTGCGAATAGAGGCTTGGTCTGGTGTGTCGGGCTGTTCTTTGAGAGTGCTGAATAAGGAGCTCTCATCGCCTGTCCCTCCTATGGAGTCTTTCAGGTTGGAGCGCTTCCTGTAGCTTAGGGAACTCATGACAGACACCGATCGGTTCTGCTCTACCTCTTTCCCATCTTTACTTCCATCATTCATCTTCTCCTTACCCTCTTTAACCTCCTTGGGATCTGCATTTGCTGCATATCTAAAGGGTTATGCAATAAAAATGACACCAGAGACAACCAACAGAAGACAGAAAGAGAAAATCAGTTCACTCCTTATACTTAAAGAAGTATTTCACCGACATAAATAAGGCCCTTGCAGAAAACCAGGCCACCTATGCAGCAGACAGATGCAAATACTTTAGAAAATGGTGCTACATAACCAGAGGAAATGGAGAAAAAGGTTAATTTTACTCAAGAGGTAGAAAACCTACAACTACGGGAATACTAGGCACCTTTTCAGACCAATGAACGCTCTCGCTGGTGGGTGACCTAAGAAAATGTATGAAACAATCTCATACTACAGTTAAACAGTAACCTAAATTATGTTTCTGAAACCATATGGGGCAAGAAATATGCGACTTAGTAATAGAATCTTGGTTTATATTTGATCAGTGCTGCTTACTTTTATTATTTAATCTTTGTTTTTTCAGCTTCCACTTTCACTGTGCAGGAAACAGTATGGCACCAACTTCCTCCTCAATTATATTAGCAGACAGCGTTTCTAAACATCGTCATAGATAAAGTTTCAAAACATTTCCTTGGCTTTTCAAAGACCTATTTTTTTTTCTTTTCTAAAATACCAAGAGTTGAGTCAAACTCTATTCAAACATTATTTCAATTAGCTAGCATATACGAGGGGAGAGACAGAACACGGTAAAAAAAAAAAAAGAAAAGAAATGTACGTTATGGTAAACGAAATTCTGTCACACATAAGTGCACATTAGAGCTACGTCAAACTACATTTTTTTCTCAATTCATGACTTTTCCAGGTCTGGAAAATGTGATTGTGAAATTTGTGACCGGTGACAGGTGACCCTGGCAATAAGCAGCACAGTGACATAATCTTAATGTGCATTCAATCAGCACTGCCTAGTTTTACCATTTGATCAGATTTCGGTTCGATTTTGAGAGACAAAATGAGGATTGATCTAGCTAGTACTTTTGTGTCCTTGTGGCAGGAAATACGAAAATGCAGTAGTACAGCCTGTAGTTTGAGCAACTGCCAAATGACGTAAATCATGTCATTTGGTGGTGTTTGCAGAGGCAAAGGGGGGATATCTAGGCACTGGTTAGATGGAAAGAAATTTACCACAGTTCATCTAAACATGCTGCCCACAATGTTATGTTATAATTTGTTGCCATCCTTGGTTGTATGCAACCTGCTTTTTGTGTTAGCTGAGCCTTTTGGTACCTTGACAGAATATTACATTTGTCATTTTCATTTTGTCCTTGGGACCAGTCAAGAGTCTATGGCTGTTATGTACAGTATACACTGTAGAAAGTGAGGCAATCAAGCATCGAGGAGATCTATCTAACTGTGGCAGAGGCGTCATTAGGCAGGCGTGCCAACTGGCCACGGGCCACTTCAATAAATTTGACAGCAGCCGCTTCCCCGTTCCGCCTCCTGTCATTAGACAGATTACCAGGAGAGAGAGATGACACCTAATCACATGAAATACCCATCCTTCTGTTGCAAACTGCCCCAGGTAATCCTGAGACCCTTTTTAAGGCTGGGAATGTGGGTAGTTTTATCACCCTGAAACCGCAGGGATGTAAATGGTTATCTGTCATGATGCACGAGGATGTGGGCACTAACCTGGTGCTCTTCAGGCTCCCCTCATCTGACAGGGTCTTGGTGGAGCCTTTGTTCTTCGAGAGCCAAGACTTAACGCCATCCACGCGGTCCTCCACCTCGGAATCTGTTTCTGTCTCATCCCCGCTGTGAAGAAGAAAGAATTTGTGAGCAGCATCCAAGACTCCAACACAAAACGGCAAAAATATTCATTTTAACAAGTCATTTTTACATATGCAGGTGCAAAAATCTTGCAAATAAGTGAGATAATTCCCCTGGTTTTTAATAGAAATATGCAGGGTTCCCACACATTTTTAACCAATGAATTTCAAGATTTTTCAAGACTTACTTATACATGATATTTTACCGGTTTTCCAGGCCTTCATTCAAGTACATAAAGCCATACGTTATTACACCTTCCAAGGCATTGGTGGATGAGCAAACTGCTAGTGTTTGCTAATTTTACCTGCTTGTTAGACACTGCTGCAGCCAACTTGCTGCATGTGCATTAAGACCAGACCGGCACATATGGGTACTTCACAAACCGTCAAAGCCACACCCCTTTTTGAGGTTAGAAATATGTTTTAGATGTAACTGCAATTTGATGTGTGTTTGCATTATATATATATTTTATTTATTTAAATATTTGTTGAATAGACATATTTGGTTTGTAGCTTTGCCTGAGCCTGAGTGTTCTCAGTGTGAAAACCTTGGTTGAAATGCTACACAGCAGCTTTTTAGCATTTTCCCCATATTTATCCTACTGTGACAGCGTGTTGTCTTCCCCCAAAAGAGGTTGTGGCTTTGGGGATGATGCAATGCCACTCTGGTCTACATTTATCATGTCATACTAGTGACATTTCAACAGTCCTTGGGATTTTTATTAACATATTTTTTATGCAATAGACAAAAAATGTAATTACAAAACTTCGCCAAAATATTCTGTTTATTCCAAACCTTCCAGGCTTGAAAAATAGTTATACTATACTTTTCCAAGAATTTCATGACTGTGGGAACCTTGAATACAACAAACTGCTATAATCTGGTTTGTGCAACATCTCAGAATCACTTTTAGAGGATTTTCTGACGAGAAATGAATGACTTGTTACGTGAATATTCTTTGCAGTGAACCATTACAAGAATCACACAGGCAAAAATAATGGTTAGTTTTCACATATGACAAGCTTTTAGTTAGTAAAGTTAAAGCTGTAATTCTTCTCTTATTATAATAAAGGTCAGTATGATGCAAGACAAACCAGACCTGCCAGGGGCGAGCATGATTATTTGAAAAACAACTTAATCAAGATGTTTTCGACAGAAGTTTGAGCAGACGTAGATGAGCGATCTAGGCAGAGATGAAGCTGTTGGAGGCATAATTAACTTGTTTGGCTGGTTCTGGGCTGCTAGCATCTGTGTGGCATGTCACCTGCTCCCGGTGATTGTTATTGGAGTGGAGCCATGAGACAGCCTCGTGGCCCCTGCGCTTGACATAACAATCAATATACAGAGACCTGTGGATACCGATGAAAAAGCTCAGTAGATTCCTGCCTCGATAAGGTCAATCCTGATTCATTTCAAGTCCATGGTGACTTTTTGAAAATTATGCATCCTGTTGTTTTAGAAGGTTAATGTGACAGGAAATGGTGAGGAATAGGAAAACAGAGCAGTGCGTTACCTCAAAGCCAATACTGCCATCATGGCTGAAATACGTTTAGGAGATGAAGAATTCTTAATTTATGTGAAGACACACTGCCTCCCGATTAGTATACATCTTGAATTCGAGTTTTAAAAAACATAATTTCTGGATTATTTTGACTATAAGACATAATCAGATAAAACATAGTATACTTTTTAACACAGACTACTTTGGGTCAAAGTTACCAAGGACATTTGTTTTGAAACCATTTAAAATTTTTATACAGTCACATACAGTAACACCTGTTGTGTTCACGGTCAAAAGTGACCGGTAAGATTTTGTTTGTTTACAAAGGAAGTTATCCCAAAACTACACTTGACAATTTCACAATATTCCAAATACAAATTATTTTGTGTGTGGAAATCCTCTTTGCAGACAAAGTCATTGAATCTTAGCTCAGTCTGATAAAATTAACTACATTTTTTAGAGATAAAACTTTTAAATTGGTCAAATTTGACCGGAACACAACAGGAGGGTTAAAACAAGAAAAATCTTATTTCACTGTAGAGGTGCATGTAGCATATTGATTTCATGAGTCTCTCTATTTATCATGACACTACTGCTGTGGGACGGCAGCTCTGTGTCTGGGACAGACTCTCTCACACACACACACACACACACACACACACACACACACACATACACAACTAGAATGCTAGCATGGCTAATGTTACTCAACAGCCACAGGTTTAACAATAGAGTCCAACTGTTTCAGATGTTAAGCCCCGAAAGTGAGGCATCATCACAACTACTTTTGTAATTTTCACTTGAACCTGCAATTTCATGAAAAAAAAAATGCCCATAAACATCGCAAATTGCACCGCTATTTTTAAAACATTGTTTTTTTGGGGTTTTTTTTGTAAAACTACAATGAAATTGAGCCTAATCCTGGAGGGACTGATTATAAACTACATAAAACATACTCTGTAAACATATTCTGCCAATATATCCCCATAAATACATACTAGAACTATAAAGCTACACAGACATGCCTATGTTCAGAAGGCCCAAATTAGATTTGCAAGCTTGTTTTTAAACTTGATTTTAAATCATTTTGAATAATCTGTTTATCTTTTCCCCTCTTGTCTGCCCTTTTGCTATTTTCAATGTTGTTTTTTAAAACTGTAAATCATTTAGTTATTAATATGATCTTTTTAATCTTTTGTGTTTACTCTTTCATTTTAAATCTTTAATATGTTATTTATTTTATTGCTCTGTAAAGCACTTTGCATTACCCTTTTGTATGAAATGTGCAATACAAATAAAGCTTTGCCTTGATTTAACTGGTCTTGGTGAGGTGGTGAGATTTGTCACAGGAAATTACATTTTCCATCACATAGTTTTTGGTTTCAGAGCAAGATAGTGTGCTGTATATTAAACACACTGTAGCAGAGCAAACAGTGGCAATGATGACTGGGTTTTTGTAGCGAAGCTGCAATTTTCACTACCAGATCGTCATTCTTGGACTAGCTTATCTATCTGAGCCTCGGAACATGTTGCGAAATGGTTTGGGAAAAATGCTTATAAGGAGCAGGCACAAAATTCAAAGAGGTGTGAGATGACAGCCAGACTGCTGAGCTCTATCATTTGTCCACATACCACACATCCATCCATGTAGGTCTCCCGGTGAACAGTACTATTTTCTTTGTCACCAAGCTTTGTGTCACACATTCAGTCATGTTTCCTCAGAGAACAAAGTGTCCTCTCCGCTCGCTCCTATTTTTCTGGTGGTCTGCCTTAAAGCTTTTTTTTAACACAAGAGAGGTGGTGCTAGTGGTGTGTGAGTGCTGTGAGCAAAGAATGAAAAAAGACTTCAGATTCTTGGACTGAATGGTATTAAGGCTTTCAAGATTTCTAAGAGCATTAACACATTTAACTTTCTCATCATCGACCTTACGGCCAGGCTTTCCGGGGGGAAGGTAATGATGATCCCAGAGAGACTAAATGGCCTGATTATACTATTTTATACAGGAAAACCTGCTCGTTTCAGATTCTGCGAGGTGCTTCATTAGGCAGAAAGCTAAAATTGTGAGTCCAAGTTCAGCTTTTATATCATCCCTTTATTTTCCGCTGCCTCTCTTCTCCGCTGCATGCTAAATACAAGTGATAAACGCCCACCGAAACTAGATAATAGGTTCATTAATACTAGAAAGCTGATTACACATGCTGCCCATTTGTCATCTCTGTGATACTGTGACTTTTTAACATGATATATCACACAACAAAATAGTGAAACCAGCCCACAGCAAAAATAATCTCCCTGTTCCCTTCCTCTCTCTAGCACACACACAAAATAAAAAGGTGGCTTGCAATTGAGTGCTGTGCAAATGGTGTCACAAACGATTTGTCCTTGGCCCCACACTACCAGTTAACCAGTCCTGAGGCTCGTAGATACAAACAAGCCCCGAGAATGTAGAAGTGAACATTAATAGCTTCTGACAATTGGCCTGCACTGGTTGTAAATCTTTGTCACAAATGCTTAGAATCAGCATCAAATCTCATATGGCTTGGTTCTATCAGTTTAGCACTTATGCTACTAGCACCCTATTTTAAGAGTGTCTATTTAACATTAGCTAATTATATATTGACAGAGAAAGCGCTTGACGCATCAATTTTCTGTCAATAAAACTGTAAACTGCACGCTCTGTGAGGTAAAAAAAAAAAAAAAAAAGCAGCTATTCTGTTCTCTATCCTGATGGAAGCATTTACCCAATTTGCACTGCACAGTCCTACATTAGGGGAGAATGGGGTCGGTTGTCACAATTTAAATCAAACCCCTAAAAAACTGCATCCTCAGCCCGTTCTCACTCCAAACTCATCAAATACCGCCGCTTTGTAAGTGGACCTCAGTGTCAGACACCAACGACAGAGGCACCCTTTGTGATGGTGTGATTCAAACCAGCTGGTAGTAGTTTGTGAAACTGCCTGCAACTACTGTATTTGTAAGTGTGAGAAAGTTAATGTTAGGCGGGTGGCAAGGAGGTTGAGGGGTCAAACAAGCTCAGGACTTTCACCCGTGAACCCACCGTCAAAGTCAATGAAGTTAAATTAATAACAACATGGTGTGCTAGTGTGAGTAGCATGCTACACTAATCACCTACTGTATGTCATATGACTTATGTCAAGTGACGTGACTAAACGTTATTAACAATCGTCAAACCAGCCAATTTTTTAATTTTTTTTTTACTTAACCACATATTTTTGTTGCCTTAACCTAATTTGAGGAAATAAATCCAAAATGAGAAGTTTTAGCAACATTGTAAGTTTATTTTGAAAACAACTGCATGTATGTTCAGGGTTCCTGCAGCTTAAGGCAGACTTAAGACTTAATTTTAAGTTTAAGACCAAATTACTAATAACCAAAACTGAAGGACTATTTTATTTTGCCAATAAGTTGATTGTTTCATAAAACATGATTTCCTTTTGTCCAATGAAAAAGTTTCATTATCGATGTCAAATGTTGAAAAAATACAAAATAAATAAATAGAGTGGAACACAAAGCAATGAACATATGATATTCTTATAAAAGTATCTATTTGGTTCACCAACAGAGGTGAAAATGTCTGGAATTTGAAATCTGAAAACTGCTTGGATTCCCATTATGATGAGTTTAAGGAAAGGAATTTATTAAATTATGTTACAAAAAATAGATGTTACAAATTATTTTTAGATTTTATAACACTATATGGACTGTCAAATATTTCCTGTGTACTTGTGACATCCACCCCTTTTGTGGAATTGGTTGTCACAAACAATGGGGTTCATTGTCCCTATGATATTTTAATGAGGAGAAATAAAATGGAGACAACCTTAAAAAAATTTTTTAAAACTTTAAATGTCATTGAAATTTTATCATCAAAATGCAACTTAACACACTCGTGCATCAGGAGAAGCAGAAAAAATCATTCCTATATGTGCAGTTTTCATCCTTATATGACATTGTAAACTAAAAAACAAAGCAATACATGTGACAACCAACCACGAAGCCAATGTGACAGTGTGCGTGTGACGTTCCGTCAAGTTTATGTTGGTGTGTTTGTGTCCACTTCCTGTTTTATTTTGAAATTGATTCTCCTTGAGTTTAGTGTTGCTTTTACTTCCTGCGTTTTCTTGCCCTTGTTTATTACCTCATGTGTTTCACCTGTGTCACTCACATGTGTGTTGTTAGTAATCAGCCCTTGTGCTTTTAAAGCCCAGTGTTCCCTTCATCCAGTTGCCAGACTGTCATTGTGGCCACTGTGTGTTCATGCTCTCCAGCCTTTCCCCCAAACGTTTTATTTTCAGATTTTTCAAATTACTTCGATTTATCGGCTTTGCTTCTTGTGTGATTTCACATATTTTTCTGACCTTGCTGACTGCCTTCACATGTATAACCCCTGATCTCCTACATAAAAATGTGGATCTGACAAACTACTTTTTGGTATTTGGTGCTTTTCTCTGCAACAGACTTTGCACTTAATTGTTGCACAGAGCCTTGCAAAACAAACTGAAACTATAGCTCTCCCTTCCTACTTTTTTAATGGTAATAGCTGTTTTTATTTTATTTTGTAAAAGCCTAGAAGAGAAACACTAAAGTGTTTCATACATTTTGACAATTTTTCAATGAAAGTGTGTAGGATTTATAAGCATCTACTGGCATTAAGAAATTAGCAGTGTCGTGCTGATCAGCACGTCATTTCACGCTGAATTTCTATTGGTTGGTTAAGTCATAACAGCAATCACACAGTAAGATAGTCATAAATTTCTGACATTATCAGAATTTTATCCCAGGTTGCCTTTGATTGCATAATGTGAAAATAGCCATACTTGAACATCTCTTACCCTCTTACTATGCCACATAGGATCACTATTTTTTAGAGCCATGACCAAAGATATCGCTATGTTTCTTTCATGATGGTCATCTTTCATCTGGGACAGCCCAAAATCACACAGTGTATACCCAGCTCAAGTGGGGAAATCTAATAAATGTAACAAGCCCTTTCTCCCCTATGTGCAAATCCCATACTTTAATATAACCTGCTAAAGTCTATAAGGGGAAGCCCAGCTTGAGATACACTAATTCCACTTATATTATCTCCCCCATACAATAATAATAATCCAAGCTATTGTAACCTCTGTTTTGAAGCATTGAGCACAAAAATATTGAATAGTAATGTAAATCATCTGGAAAATCCACTTCATAATTAGAAGAAAAATCATCTCCTCCATTACTGTTCATCCATGCTGCTAATGCAATGATGTCGAAGGAGGGGAAAAAAATGCAATTAAATAAACAAGGAAGCACATTTCTCTTGTCCTCACAAAAAGAAGAGCAGAGCAGCGATACACACGGTTTGTCTGATTAAAAAGGGGCATCATGCTCTTTATAAGCATATAAAGAGCATGATACTATGTCTCTCTGAAGAAGCAATCAGAGGTTAAAGCTAGAAATTATGGACGGGTAATATCTGCTACAAAACTGAAGACTACATTCCTTTACTACGCTCTGTTGAAGGTTTAAATTATTTAACATGCCACACAGATTCCTTTCACTGTATAAAAGCTGCGAGAAAATGGGATTCAGTCAGTCAGAAGAACATAATTAACATTCACAATCAATGGCTACACATTTTACAAGCAAGACAAGGTGAACATTTGTGTTTTTAGTTAAATGTTTCACAACACTATGAAATGAGATTGAATTAGTGGAGTATTTGCATGCGTGTAAATCAACAGCTGAGCTCTGGGTAAAAAAAAAGAAAAAAATATGGTGCCATCACTGTCTTGCAACACTTGCTGACTGTGCAGCTGTGGACTGACAGAGTGCTGCAATCATTTCACAGTCACTAGCATCGCTCACACAGTTACGCACCAGGTCCTCCAGAGCACATGTTACTCCCACCATGCTAAGTTTGCATAAAGGACACATCATCTCTTTATGCCATACTTTTAAAATTTAAATTTTTAAAGTGGTAGCTCAGTTTGTGGGGGATCTCACATTTTTTAGACTAGTGGCTGGAGAGCTGGCAATTCCTTAGTTTGTTTTAAGGTTGCACTATAGCAATTTCAACAGAGAAATCTCAGTCCTCATTTGTCTTATTTCTTGTCATATGTAAACCAAAAGGAAAGAACTTAACAAATAATTACATAATAATAATACCACTAATTGAAGAAGGAATCACTAGATATGAAACGATACGATATGATGCAACACGATACGAAACAATATTGTCACCATACTTTGAAGCGATTTGAAATGTTTAGTGATATGATGAGTTTTGGGCTAACATATATTATTATATATTGCACATAATATTTTTTAAACATTTAAATAATTTAGCCACAGGAAGTTTTAAAGATAAAATTGTATCACTTAAGCTATTCTTACTGCTAAATATATCTAGTGGACTGAATAACCAAATGGTTTTTTTTCTTCCAGCAGGCCACCCAAACACTAACTCTTATTTGCATTATTAATAATTTATATAATAATAAAATTTGAAACTTGGCACCTGTGTATCAATGCAATATTGCCACACAAAATATTGTGATATTATGCTGTATCTATTTTTTCCCTCACCCCTAACGCCTACCAAACACTCTTTATTTCCCATCCAGCTCCTGGTGGAAAATATTAAACCAAACTCCCTTTAAGAAATATGAAATATTAAGAATTCCTTGTCAGCACAAATACAAAACTCTAAAAACATAAGATAAAAGGTTTCATGTGTCAGCAGTTCTCTGTCTGAATTCCCTCTCTGTTTACTGTTGACCTGGTTTGCTGTATCCCATTTGGTGCTGGAGAGAGCACACCTATTGGTTGTTGACAGTGTTTACATCTTTGAACTTCAGTATTTGCATGAGCCAAGAATAAAAACTTACAATAATATTAAAAATGCTTGATTTTGTTGAAATGTCAAGACAAGAAAAAGATTGACGTAGGGCAACTCGGACTGAGTTTTAGCACCATTTTACACCAAAGGATCAATATCAAGGAGGGACGCAGAATGATGAATGATGTACATCTCTAATGATTTTACTCCAACTTCTGAAATTTGTCTGCAACATTAAAATTGCTTGATAATCTCTTTGAAGTAAGGCTGGTGAAAACAATCAGTACAACAATTCTTATTTAAGTGATGTCATCCAAACTCTAAAACAACTCATACTGGAAATCTGCTTAAATATTAGTATTTTTGATTTCACATGAACGACATGTTAATCTGCAGCAAGTTTTGTCATACAAACTCGATGAGTTACAGACTTGTTGCATGTGCTCTGAAAAAAAACAGCAAAGGAGCAGAAGACAGATGAAAATCAGTCGTGCTGAGTGCAAAACAGCTTTAGCCCGAGATCCATATGAATGTATGATGAAGGTGTATGATGAAAATATTCATTGGAGACAATGATGCAGTATTACCGCAGGTCTGCAACACTTAGCAGTTTTTCATTTGGGTCATATTTTCTACAGCAGTGAGACTGGCTTAAAGGAAAAAGCAGGCGTCATTTAGAGAGGTCGTCTGTTTATGATTCTAGTCTGTTTGTCATCAGATATTTCAAATAAGTTCTTTTTGCTCTGAAGGTGGAAAAACAAGCCCTGAAATCTCAGATGAGGCCGACTGTGTGCAGACACCTCCGGACACTTTCGCACAAAACAAAATGAAAGAAAATGAAACGCCGGGGCCATCCTTTAAGCGCAGCTTTTATCAGAGATGTATGCTACACAGACGCAGCTTTCCATTCTGTTTAAAATTACTTCTCCTCACAGTGTTATTGTTAACAACACAAATGCAGAGGATAAGGAATACTGCATTATTCTCTCTGTCCTGGTTGAAATGGGTGAGAAAAACGTGCAAACAAACATAATGACAGAAACAAAGGATGCATTTTCTATTCTCACGTTTTGTTCTTTCTTTTCTGATATTTTGTCACCATGTCTTGCAGACTGCCAGAAGTGTGGAAAACAAAAAGGGGGGGGGGGGGGGTGGGCAAGGGGAAAAACAGAGAAGGTGAGATACACAAACAACAGTGCGAAAAAGAGGTCAAAATGAGATAACAGCAAATAAATACTTTTACACTTACACGCACACATAAAATAACTATCCATTGTAAAGCAGTGACTCGGTAAATCAACTCCTGCTGTTGTCGGCCTCAAACAGATCCTGTGTGTAATGTCTTCTTTTTTTAGAGAAGTCTGCATTACTGCAGTCGGTGTTTACCTCAGTGGGCTCGGAGCTAGCATAACCCCCAACCCCTCTGCGAAGAGGGAAGAGGTAACCAACAGGGAAAAAAAAAAAAAAAAAAAAACGCGCTGAGACAAAAGATCAGAAGTATTTGCAGAAAAGACAAAGTGTAGTGTGACTCACAGAGTACAAAAGAAGTTAGAGAGAAATTGATGTAGGAAGGCGTGGGAGATGGAAAATGAAAAGATACGAGTTGTGACTGACAGGAAACCAAAAAAAAAAAATCTGTACTCATTTTCTAAGTTTCTTGCAGCAAGATAACTTGTGCCGGTACGCATGCCTCTGCAGTATCCCCTCAAGCACACTACACATCTACTGAAGCAATCGTATCATGTTTTAGAGAAGGTTAGAGAGGCACTGTACCTGTTGATTAAGTCATCATTGTCATCACTCTCCATCTCGTCCTCTATGGCAGCCTGCAGGTCACCTATCCTCTTGAAGGCCAGCTTAAGGTCCACTTGTAAGCTCTGATTTGCCGCCTCTAAGCTCTCGATGTCCATTTCCTGGTGAATGGATCACAGCACCGTTACCTCCTCTAGTGCGAACTCCAGTGAATCGTATCAAGCCTCCAAGCACCTCGAGAGGCCTTACCAGTTCGTGCTTCTTCCGGCTCGCCTCGGACTCCTTCTTCGACAGCTCTCCCATTTCTTCTTTCATGTCCCTTATCTGCCTCTGCATGCGCTTATTCTGCTCCTTCTCCCTGTTTTCTGCAGCGATGCGTTGGTTTCTCTCTCCTCTGTTAACTTTTCGAGATTCTCCTTCAGACGACCCACCAGGCTCTGGGGAGGATTCGAGGGGAACTGAGTGAACTTATTCATACAAACATCAAATTTGGACAAGCAAACAAACATGAGTCTAGATATCAACTTCAATTCTGAATATCCTGACTGTTGTCTTTTCCTGATTTAAAGACGGTATTACAATAAAGTGATGATGCTTTTTACAGTAAATCTGTTGTTTTTCCAGTTTCCATCCCTCTTTCATAAATTATACTTTATTTTATTTTTATTACACAAACTGTTTTATCTGGTCTTAGCCTAAATTTATTTTTATTAATATTATTATTATTATTATTATTATTATTAGTAGTAGTAGTAGTAGTAGTAGTAGTAGTAGTAGTAGTAGTTAGTATACACAGTATTACTTACTTAGATTACACTGAATCTTTACATTTCAACAACACTGTGGTTCGGTTTAGGCAAAAAATTATGTGTGCCTAAAAAGGTCACTACAAAATATCTACATTTAGTGTCTAATAGCAACTGGAAACAAAGCTATGACTTGCCATATATATATATATATATATATATATATATATATATATATATATATATATATATATATACTGTGTCACTTTAGAAATGTTGAAATGATACATATGCAATGTGCAAATGTAAAATAGTTGTGGTTTGCAGAAACATATAATGCCAACATCTTATTTTGGTGACAGATCTGTATTATTTGCCTTTACCCATGTAGTAATTATATCGACCTAACTTATGATTATTTATCAAAACTTTTACTGTTTAAGTATATTGCAAAAGCAACACTAGTCAACCCTAAGATATTGTTGCAATATTTATAATGAGGTATTTGTGCAAAAAACATTGTGATATTTTATTTTTTTTCTGTATTACCCATACTAGCCCATCACAGTTGGTCTCTTTGAAGCATGTAAAAATGCAGATTGTTTGAGCATTACACTTTTATGAGCTACAAATAAAAAATATTTTAATTTCTTGCCAGATGCTTTTCTTAACCAGCGATTCAAAAACATGGAGCTAAGCAAGGGGCGCCATACAATCATCCCTACTTCTTGTTAAATAGAATATAAAATGTCCAATTTGCATTTATAGTGCCACAAAGCATTACATTTATGACACACACACGAGGATCGTCTCACCTCCAAGCGTTTGATCTGTGTCCTCTCGTACTCCAGCTTGGTCTCCAGCTCCGGATCTTGGCCTCTTGACGGCACACAAGAGACTTTTCCACCATGGACTGTTCCTGGAACTCTAGCTGACTCTGAAGCGAATGAAGCTGGAGGAGGGACATACACACACATACATACATGTAAACACACAATCGCTCCCAGAGGAGCAGCGCTGACTGCACACAACCTCCTTGACCTGCGCTTTCCCACTTCCTCTTAAGCAAGGATAACGGAATACTGATGTTATGTGTGTGTATTAAAACTAAAATTAATGTTCACTTTTTCACCCTTCTTGTGTAAATTGAATCCGCCTTGGTACATGTAAATATTGTGCATCCAGGCTGAATAATGAGCTCCAGATAAGCCCCCCAATCTACCACAAATGGTCAAAAGAAGAGCTTGTGGTTCAGGCTGAGTAACACCCAGTCACAGTAATTTCACAGGCTTTTGGAAAGAGCGTCGCTTCATGCAAAGCACGTTTGTTCCATCTGAATCGTTTTCTCATGACTGATAAAAGGAAAAGAAAGATACGTCACAACAAAAACCCGGCCCGAGAGGCAGCATGGCACCTAATGGGGGACTTTGCTCTGAGACAAGGAGGATTTGGAGCTCTCCTTTGATATTACTAAAGAAGCTAGATTTCCCTCCTACTGGGGATGAGATAACCACTTCAAGGTCAGACGCTTTAGATGGCTATCACTGCTTTCTCTGGCAGGTTTTAACAATGCCTTACAGCCTGCTGCTTGTCTCTAGCGGAGCCAGAAATATTCTGATGGGTGGGCCTTGCATAAAACTGAGTGGACCAAAGTTTTGGCATGCGTATAGCTTAATCTAATAGAAACAGGGTCTGCTGTTAGGGGGTGGCAAGAGCTCAAGTCTGTCCTTTAGTGGAATTACATTTGAATCACATTCTGTTCAAGGCAGATGGTTTTATTTGTTTAGTCGACTGCATATCAACACTTAAAGAGGGAGACAGCAAGTCCGGTTACTCTGAGCCGGAGCATGTGTGATGCACATGCAAGCTATGCACTAAATAAACGAGCTGAATTGAACCACGAGGACATTTATCAGCAAAGAAAATTGGCATGCATGGAAAATTGGCACACGTGACATTTTAGAGGTTATCCTCTGAACAAATAGTGCTCCATCAGAATACACTATTATTATAAAAACGCTATCATTATAAAAGCACTGTTATCAACATAGACCTGAATGCATTAACCTTTTTACCTCGTGAATCCACATTTATGCCAAGCCTCAATTATTAAGCTGAAAACTCAGTATAGCACAGTATACAGCCAGTAAACCATTCAGTGCAGAAATAGGTGAAATTATTCATATCATTCAAATCCAAAGCTGTTAGAGAGTTGTGATGTAGCTGTGCAATGTGAACATGTTTACAAGGATAATGTTAGCATGCCTGGGTTTCCTACATTGATTTTTTTGTGCCACCACGAATTGATTTCCTATCTTTGGAGCTGGATTGTTCATTAGAAGCGCTATCGGAATATATATACCGCTTGGTTATGAATTGCATCACACTCCCGGAGCATAGTGTACTCTGATCAGCTCTGATCGCCACACGTAGGTTCTAATTCTGTGGGAAACACTGCATGCTGATGTTTAGAAGGTATAATGATTACCATCCCAATTTAGTGTTAGCATCCTACCATTAGGAAATTAGTGTTAAACTGTGAAAATGAATAATTAAGTAAAGTAGGAGTCCAGCTGAAGCAGATAGGAATTTTACAGATACACTTTTTGTTCACAAATCAATTCAATTTTGATCTGATGATGGTGAAAAAGGGTTGGAAAATGTGAGATGTTGTTAAAGCCACAAGATATGCAATGCAAAAAGATAACAGAAACATATTTTGGATTATTCTGACACACAATGGAATTGAGATTTATGTTGTGATTAAAGTGACAATGTTAATTTTTGCATTTCATTTTCACAAAATAAATGAATAAAATAATAAATTAAAATGATGATGTGATTTTTGCTCTGGTCTGTACCAAACTGGTATGTTCCCTAACATCTGGAATGTGATTTGAAGGTCAGGGCATCTCTGCAGCACCACAATGCCTCATTTATAAAGGCACAGCATGTTGTCAGATTACCTCTCTCTTGCACTTTGTCATGTTGCAATTTTCATAGTGTTTCAATTGATTGTGCAAACCTATTCATTGCAGTTCATCCAGAAGGGGAACATGAGTGTCCCAGTCAGCCATGAGTTATTGGTGATAAATGTCAATTTAGAGGGACATGCATTGACTGGCAAGCCTGCAAAAGGTGCCCCACATGCTCTTATTAGATCTCTATATGCACAAAGGCTCAACCAAAACAAACATTAATCTTCACAATGTTTGTGACTTTAGTGGCATCTAATTGTTAGCGAGAAGAAATTAAACGTCTCTCGTGTGCCAAGCGTGTTAGAAAACTACAGTAGCCTGAAGCAAGTGTTTCTGAGTTACTGTAAAAACATGGTGAACTTAGTGGGAGATATAATGACTCACTCTAAGGTGTTGGGAACATAACGATTCTCAGTTTCAGGTGATTATACACAGTTATTTATATTATACTCAATTTCTGCAAATATATGTCCCTAATAATATACACTGGACCTTTAATACATATTAAAAGCACATAGCTACTGCCATTACTCATGCCGGAGCTAAAGTGCCAGCACAGCATTTTGAAAATATAAGCAATGGACTTTTTACAAACTCTGCATGAACACAGCACAAACTCCATATGGGCAAAGGGTGTATTTATAAATCTATATGTGTATAAAATGCTCATGTAGAGTATTGCAGTTGGAACAACACACCGAAGGCACACAAGTACATGTTTCAAGGCCACTTGTCTCTGCATGGTGGATGTGTGCGAGTGTGCAAGGCAACTAGCAAATACCAGAGTCACATAGAGCAGAGTGACATTTCAAATATGATTTTGCTGTTGCCTTCTGTTGTGAGGCCCTTTGTTCATGTGTGAAAACAAAAAGACACCTTTGTTCAGAGTATTTCTAATCATATTTGTTTCCAATTTCCAACCTTTTTCATTTCAGAGACTCTTCTGTTAAAAATAAAATGACGCATTGGCATTTGGATGACAAACAAGACCACAAATGAGATAAACTGCTGAGACAGACGCTGCTGCTCCAAGTGGAGAGATAATCGTTGAAAGGACCGGAATGAGTGCTTTCATTTTATCTAATTGGTTAAACCACAGAAACAAGCCGCTGAGTTTGTGTACATGACCCTTGCTTTAAATATGAGAGGTAAAAGAACAATTCCTCTGCTTGACTCTAAAACTTGATTCCTACTATTTAAATGCAAATTGCATTGTGATTTTGAGAAGAAAGCTGTCACAGAAACGAAGCAGGGTTGGGTTTTTTTGGTCACAATAATCAGAGAAACTCAGCAAAAAGCCAAGGTCTAATCAGAGAGAAGTGTTGAGGCTCGGGCAGGGAGCGGGCAGGGTACTGGCAGGCAGCTATATGGTGCTTTATGAATACTTCCTTGTACCTTTTCTTGGATCTCCTGCTTCTCCTTTGTGGCTTCCTCCAGCTGGGCCTGCAGGTCACTGATCTGGCTCAGGTCCCTGGCAGACTGGAGTACACACAAAAAAATGCAATGTCAGAAAAATTTGGGTGTGTATGTATGTGAGAGAGGGAGAAAGTGTGGCAATGTATGCTTCAATTACCTGTATAAAAACACATCCTTTTTAACCCTTTGAAACCTGGAGTGACATCACTTTTCTTTTGATGCTTTCAGGCACCTTTCAAGAGTATTTAAACCTTTTGAACCCTGAGAAAATTGGTGCAACTTCTTTCAGAAATGGGGGGAAAAGCAATGAGCAGATGGACAAGAAGTGTTCTGCAAATTGCAGGAAATTTGTATATTTTATTTTTTAATTTTTTTAAAAGGAAAAACTATATTTATAATTATTAGAATTATATATTTAAAATTATGTTACGGAATTTATATACATTTTTAAGCTCTTTTACCAAGTCTTGTTTGCCTTGTTTGTTGATTTTTACTCTTTCTTGTTTTTGTTTTTTTTTCAGAAAACAGGTGCGTAGAGGCAATAAGCAGCTTGGCAAGAAATGTTCCGTAAATTGCAAGAAATTAGTAGATTTAGAATTTTTTTAAAGCTATGAAAAACTAGATTTACAATGATCATGATTAAGTCATTGAAGTTATGTTTTTATTTTTTATTTAAATTATTTACTATTTTTTAACTATTTTTTTACAAGTCTTATTTGCCTTTTTTGTTGTTGCTGTTTTTTTTCCTTTCTTTTCTTTTCCTTTCTCTTTAAACTTGTTTTGTCTTTTTTTTAATTTTCACATAATTTTCTTGTACTTTTTACTAATATTTTGCTAATTTTGGGGTGCTTTGTTCTTTTGTTGCTTACTGCCTTCTTCCAGTGTTTTTGAAAGAATCTAGTTTAATGTCAGTGGCTAATGAACATAATATGTCCGTGCCAAACCATTTGTCATGTGATCTGCTGCAGAACAGATTGCATCCCCCCAACTGCAGAACACACACTGTGTTTAGAGGGGAATATGTCCTCCAAACCTCAAAGCCACTCTTCTTAAAAATGTGGACAAGAACAGAATGTTAATGCCGACAACTTTTCTCAAACTAAATACAATTAAAAAGTCCAAATAATTAAAGGAATTACAACAATTTTGTCTGATCTATTTGTGAGAATCAATCAATTCAAGAGAGGAATTCAAAAACCTTATTTCCCAGGGATCCAAACTGCTCACCAAGGCATGTTGGGTTACCTGGGCAACAGCAGCTTTGTGTTTCTTCATCAGCTCATTCATGTCCTCCTGATCCTCCTCCATACGAGACTGCAGGTCATTCTTCTCTCTCTGCAGACGGCTGACCTGCTCCTCTAACTGAAGGGCAAAATTAGCAGAAAACACACACAATTGAGTATAGAACGACAGGATTTATTCATGAGCTGTTGAATATGATAAACGGTCATTAGCTGGCCAGGCCGTGGCCGTCCTGGAATCTCATCTGATGGCAATGAAACACAATCTGGACAGAGTTTCTGGCTGCAGGATGAGACCAATTGGAGATAATCAATTGGCTCATTTAGGCAGGGAAAAGTGCAGCCAGTGCAGCATACTGGTGATGTCCTATTTAGAGTTCATCCTGTGTTCAGGGAGGAGAGAGACTTGGGGCCCTCAATATGCATTCTCTAATCTGAGACATTTACAAGACCTTCCCTTGCCATAAATGCAGCAATTAACAGGCAAAGCACAGGCGCACGGCACTGTGTGTGCCGTCCCCAGAGACACAAACATCCTCAGTCTACGAGACTGACATGCAGGCGGTGCTCTCATGAGACAGCCATTAATGAGCAGATGGAGAGAAAAAAAAACAGTCGACAAAGCTTATTTATCCATTAGTGGAAAATGTTGAAATCAGATATATGCCAAAGGGCATTTAACTTTAATATCCCACCATGGCTTGGTAATGCATGCATATTAATGTTAGAGCCCCGCTGCATTTTTAGAGTGTGAATTTGATAGGCAAAGCCACCCCCCCCCCCACCATTAATTAAACATTGTTTGTTGTTTTGGGTTTCATTTGCTCGCAAATAGAGGGATGTGAAAATCATTTACATAAAGTTTTTTTTTTAATCAAAAAACTTTTTCTGCATTACGAGAGGAAAAAAAGGTATTATATTATCTATAAATGTGTGTGATACTATGCTAACTATTCATAATGAGCATACAAAGCTTTTTGTTTTAGAAAGAGGTATGCATAATATATGCCGGGCTGATAAATAACCAATGATGGGAAATTTAAAAAAAAAAAAAAGGACTATTATTTTTATTCCAATAATAAAATTATAGCCAATAAATAGAGCCAATAACACAAAGGCAAATATCTTTTATTGTCTTGGGGCAGCATCTATGCACCCAGATACAGCGGGTAGCTCTACACCATTAAAGCTGATTTGCAAGCCACTAATAAATAAAGAGAAGAAGAAGAAGAAACAAATGCAGCACACTGACAAGCAAGCAAAACATGTCGTTTTAGACATGGATGGAAACGGCATGTTTGAGTTTTAGAGGACCACAACACAATTGCGCCACGGCTTCCTAACAGTTGCTGTGAGGAAAAAAAATTGTAATCACAATATTTTTGCATGAGAATATCATATCGTAACAAGTATTTTTTTTGTTTGTTTAAATTATTACTACTGCAAAACCAAATTAAACTTTTTAGTAGGCTACAAGACTCTCGGAATGCAATGCGTGCTCCGGGCACAGATGGAGCAGTGGAAGACCAGCTGCAGTGAAAGTGAAACTTAATCACTGATTGTGCTGGGTCTAAAAGTTTGCGCTCTCAACTATGTAGCAGCTGCTTCTCTTTTATTAGTCAATCTGATCTGATCTGATCAGCTCTGACCCGATTGACTGATCAATTATCCACAATGTGGTAAACTTAAAAAAAAGGAAAGAGGAACTTAAAAAGAGTTCCACTGGTGCCGCATTCATGGACCCGCAAAAACGTCCAAATTTAGAGAGAGGGGACACAGAATGATGTGTGCTGACATCCCCCGTCGTCACCTGCAGCCACACATTTACCCCTTTCAAAACAAAATTAACCCGTGCACGAAGGTTTTTCCAAACACCGCTAATACCGCTAAATATAGGCAATCGACTGCATTCCCACTGCCTCGGAACACACCAGTGCAGCACACACTGCAGTCTGCCTTTCTGTTAGCTTTTGTGTGTGCATGTGGAGGTTGTTTAGTTGGTGTGTCCTTGCAACATTACAGACAGATCGAAAAATAGGTAAACAGTGGACAGCAACAGCAAAAGAGGTCTCTGAAAACTTTTCAGTGGTTTCTTCTCTTTATATATCTTACTTATTCAGTCTCTCTGTCAAACTTGGTGCAGCAGACTTGGAATAATGTTGTAGCACTGTTTAAGAGGAGATTCTTATTACATGGGAAATGCTGCTTAGATGTACATAATCTATAGGTTGCAAACTCCTTTCTAAAATACGAAAATGTGAAATAATTTGTTATATTATCGGTATCAGCTGAAAAAAATCTATATCATGCATACCGTGTTAGAAACATATGCAGAGCTGATTGGCATTCAGCTTACTCAAGTGAATAATTGGAACAGGATTAGTAAAATTCCAGTAAACGTTATATGTTTCACTCTGAGGACACAAATAGCGTACAAACTCACCGACAGCTTAGTTTTGACCACATCCTCCATTTGAATATGCAAGTCCTCTATTTCAATCTCCATGCTCTTCCGAGCCTTGACTGCTGCTGCGGAAGTGAACTCTGACTCCTCCAGCTGTGAGAAACAGGAGGAAGGAAAAGGCAGCGGGGAGGAGGTGAGGGACAAGCATTAGTAGGCCAAGATCAAGGATCCAAACTGAATATGAAGAAGAAGGGGATTTATTAACATGTGCATACTCTGAGAGTAGACCAGGTTCAAAAGTGTACTTTTTTGTATCAGTATGAGACACAGTAGAGTGTTTGATGGGGTGCTTTACTTGATTTTTGAGTTGAGCGATCTCCCTCTTGCTGGGGGCGTTACTCTTCAGGTGGTCCAGCATAATCTGTGCATCAGCCAGCAGGACTTTGGTTCTCTTCAGGTCTTTCTTCAGCCTCTTCTCCGTCTCCACATCCCTCTGACTCACCTAAATAACAAAACCCACCTTTTCTAGACAGTATTGTTACACACACTCTATATTTCTGTCCTCCTTGAAAACCCACAGCACCTCTCCAGACTCCAGAGCAGTTTCTTTGCAATGAAAAGAAATGGTGCGCACTAAATCGCACACACTTAACTGCACTGACAGACACCAGAGGCAGAGTGATGGAAGTACCTGGTCCTGGGCGTTGAGCAGTTTGGACTCCAGCTCTCGCCTCTCACGCAGCACTTTCTGCTTGTCTTCATACTCCTCTCCAGCTGCACCTCCATCTGTTTCAGCTGCAGGACACATGAGCAGAGTGTCAGGATGCACAAACAGACGATCAGTGATAAACAAAGTCAGACATAACAGCATCCACCGTCCTGTTAGACATGGCTGCTCTCGCACGTCAAAGACAAATGGGTCCCCCTCTGAGCGGATCAGCTTGCCTGTAAATCCATCACCAGAACTGAATATTTTATTTCTCAATTTAATACAGACACAAATGAAAATACGATCTGTATTCTAAACAGTATTTTTTTTTTTGTTATTAATATGCATGTACTGTGTTGAGTGGATGTTTAGATTTTTAGCCCACGTTGTGCTGGATATATAATATATGAGGCAGCCTCTGCAGTGTATAATCCATCCATATGATAAAAATTTTTTTTTTTTTCCTTCTGATGAATGCAGCATATTTGTATACCACATGGGACACAGTCTGATATGAACTTGGAATAAACAGTTCAAGAACTTATTAAGTTGGGCTATGCATAAATCTCTAAGGACAATGAATTTCAAATACGTTTGGATGTTTTTTTCTCACTTCTGCCTTGAACAGAGGACGGCGCTTCACAGCAAGATTTGGGGTTAGCAGGGTTAACCCTTTGATATAAGTATAAAGCTGATTCACTCATTACCGGGATAAATCACCAGTTACACTGAGCAACTAAACTGCTTCACATCAAGTTAACTTTAGAGGATCCAATCGCATCCATAGAATGCAAAAATAATGGATGTAGCTACAGTGACGTCACGCCATTGGCTTTCGGAATAGCGTTTTAAAGCAAAATATCTTTTGGAGCCAAAAGTGGCCATATTTGCTTTTACTTGTTTCTTGGCTCAGGCCTTTGATCTTATTAATTACTAGTTCAGGATACAGAACTATATTATTTACAGGACAATTGTACACACATACTGTATGAGTGAGAATGAGCAGCACCCACCTTCTTACTGCAGGAATGCCTGATCTCGTCTACCTCCTCATCCTTACTCTCGATTTCTTTCGAGTGGGTCTGCCTCTGCCTCTCCATCTCCATCTCAAGCCGCAGCTTAGCCTAAGTACAAGACAAGGACGCACACATGAAACAGCACATCAAGTAAACGCAGACACAAAAAATAAAAAGGAGCAAAAATCTTTGGTTTTTGTTCCAGAACGAGAATTCTGCCATCTGTCAAAAAATAAAAGGAAGCTTCTAATAAAATGATTTGTTAACCCTTTAACACTTGGACTGGCATCACTTTCTTTTGTTGAGCTGCATTCAGACACCTGTCACAAAGCATTTGAAACCTGAGAAAATTGTTTTGATTTCTTTTAAAAACAACAAGCGATGAGTAACTCCCACAAATTGAAAAAATATATATTATTATAAAAAAAATACATTAGGTGATGAGGGAGGCAGGATGTTTAGATATTTTTTAAAGGAAAAAAAATTATAAAATCATAATTCTAGTTATTATAAATTTAAAATTATGTTACAGAAAAAAAATTAAAAATCATTTTTTTCCTCTTTTTCTTTCCAACATAATTTTCTTCTGTTTTTTGTTGTTTTTTTTTTTTTTTTTTTTTTGCTTATCATGTGATAAGTATCTTGCTGAGTCTGGGTCATTACTTGTTAATTTGCTCATTGCCTTTTTCCCATGTTTCTGAAAGAAATCCACCCAATATACTCAAGTTTCAAAGGGTTAAACATACCTAACTGAATCACATAAAAAGCAGCTTTTAGTTGTAAAAACTCAAATATTTTACCATACTGGTATGAAATAGCACATCTGTACCACCCTGTACCTGCTCCAGCATCTGGATGGTTCCAGCCTGCTCGTCCAGCTCCTCCTCCTGGTCTTTCGCCTTGGCCTCAAGGTCACGGAGCTGCTTCTTGACCTTGGCCAGCGAGGCCTCATCCTTCGACTCCTGGGAGGACAGATCCTGCAGCTCCGCCTCCAGCTGCTGCACCTTCATATTCGCCGTGCACAATTCACTCTCCTTGTCCTGCAGGCGGAAGAGACACAGTGAAGCGCACATCTGGACCAGCCCAGTTATGTCAAATAAAAGCAGAGAGAACAGACATGCAGTCCCAGAGAGAGGACATCAGAGTACATTTGAAGTAGGCACTGTAGTGTAAAGTAGCTTACCTGCAGCTGCTGGCGGAGGTTAAATATCTCACCAGTCATTATGTCTTTCTCTCGAGCCAGCTTCTCCCTCTGGCTCCTTTCTCTTTGTACCTCAGCCTGAGCCTGGTTCTGCTCCAGGTCAAACCTGGAACACACACACAGATACACTGCTCAGCAAAATGTCGATTGTACAAAAGACTAGAGTTCCATGAGGCTAAGCAGATACTTTTTTTTTATTTGCCTCCGTGGGGAAATTGGTTTGCAGCATAATCACAAAGGCATTTCATCACAATATCACAAAGTCAAATATTGACATGTTAAACACAGAAGTCACTAATAGGCCACAGTGCATAGGGGATAAGCTGCTAGTGCATTACAGGTTTAAAAACTTAGAGGGATAATTTGAATGTTTTGAAGTGTACTTATACATTGTCAGTGTATAACATTAGGTGTCAGGCAGCACACGCCCAGTTTGGAGAAGCAGGCAGGAGTACCATGACGTAAGCTAAAAATATGTACTGCTTTTATAAAGATGTTAGTAAAAAGTCCCCCAAATGAGAGTAAGTGCAAAAAAGAAAATTGAAATAAAAAAAGAAAAGCTGAAAGTTATCTAACAAAAAGTGCTAAAAGAAAATAAAAATTATTAATAATATTTAATATACTTTTTTTCTTTAACATTTTTAAAATTATAAATATAAGTGTCTGAAATTTGTTTGTCACCTATTAATATAAATATAATATTATTTTTTTGGATGTCTTTGTCCATGTACGTGCTGTACACTAATTTGTGTTGTCATTTGACTCATATATTCATAAATCAACTGTGGCTCTTCAAGTTTATTTTATTATTCATCCAAATAAAGGTTGACCAAGAGTCCAATGTTTTTTCTTTCCACATCACACAATAATTGAAACAAACTGGTGTTTCGAAGCAGCAGTAGACTAGCACTTCAAGTGTTCAGGGAACTAAAATGAATAAATAAAATGTTTTTGTCAATGGAGTCTGGTGGTTTTGACAAGATCACAGATGGAGAACTAAAGTCATTAACAGATTCCCCAGAAAGAGCTGCCTACAGCGAGTTAATGCAGTGAAAATATTATAAATATAGGCTACATTTAAATCGATATTGAGTTTTTGAGGTGGGACTTTATTTAGGAGGCTAACATGTATTTTCATCCAACTCTCCTAAAGATATAAAAACTATCCCTTCAATGGCTTGTGGAAAAAATGAAAACGTGGGTCTATTTTTAGTGAATAGACCAGGGGGGAGGGCATTATTGTTGCCCAGATGGCAACAGCATCATAGTAATCTGCCGTGTATCTGTAATTACACAAAGTGCCAAAATGTGCCAATTTGCGAAAGGCTGAGGGCGACAGGAAATGCAAGAGAAAAAAACTACATTAAATCATTTGTCATCATATATTGCCATGGTTTTGTGAAGTGATGCAAATTATTTGTGTATTAACATTTTAAAATATTAAGCCTTGCTAACTCAATATCTGAGGACATCGTGGACACAGAGCCCGGCAACAGCTCAGGCACCACCTCTTATTTTAGCCCCGACTGCTATCCCCTTCTATTAGCCATCAATTTCCTTTTGGGTTGTAATAATGTGCAAAATGTTTTCTTCAATTGTCTGGGGCAGAAGCACTTATGGTTAGTGAACTTAACAGCTAAGTGTTTCATGCTGTCAGCTCGTTGTAATTCCCTGTTTTTCTCTCTGAAGCGCAGCTGAAAATAATTTCACCCACAGAGCATCTTCAATTAGCCACAGGGGAGAGATCACATTCTGCCACAGCGATAGCTTCTCAAGTGCTTAAAGTCTGAGTCATTTTCTCAGCTAATGCAATTCCACAGATTACAGAACATCTCAGTCACTATTCAAATTAAAGAAAACGTTAGTGTTCTGCCGGGGCGGGTCAGAGTGTCTGCACCCGGCCTTTCAAGGAGAAAAGAGCAATATGTTCTCTGTTATTTAGTGTCTCTGAAAGACAGAAAGACAGAGAAATAGACGGATAGATAGCCGGCGAATGAAACTGACTTCCGCTGTTTCTTCTCCAGATCATGGTTGCGGCTCTGCAGGCCCTCCAGGTGAAGCTTGGTGTCCTGCAGCTCTGCCGTCAGTTTCTGGCATTTCTTCTTCAACTGCTGCACAGAGCGCTGCACATCCTCATTATCTGTCTGCAAATCAGCCAGCTGCAGTGTGCACACAAACAAACACACACGTTTTTATTATTCAGCCATGAGGTTCAATATATATCATTATTATATTTACAGAACTAGCTGGCCACAAGTGTGCAGCAGCCAAACATTAACCCTTTGATTTCTTTTGAAAACATGTGGGAAAAGGGCAATGAGCAACTTTGGAGAAAATGTTTCGCATATTGCAAGATTTCATTTTTATTTTTTTATTTTTAAGGGAAAAAGGAAAAATGTCCTGAAAGCCATATTTATAATTATCCTAATTATATTTAGAAATTATGTTACAGAATTATTATATTTTTTCAGCACTTTTTTCAGGAAATTTCCTTGTTTTTTGTTTGTTTGTTTTTTTTTACTTAGCTTTTTTCTTTTTTGTTTTTGTTTATTTTCAGATGGTTTTCTTGTAACTTCTTACTATTTTTTTGGTAATTTTTGGATCATTTCTTGTTATTTAACTCATTGCCTTCTTCCCATGTTTTTTGAAAGAAACCAAGCCAGTTTACTCAGGTTTTACATTGTTCAAATAATCTTGAATGGCTTGGTAATTCAATATTATAAAAAGTTCCTTGCCCTTCTTTCAACATGTCGTTTGCTCTGCTGCTCCGTCTCCAGCTTCTCATCAAACTCTTGCTGGAGTTTCTTTTTGGTGAAGTCCATTTCACGAATGGCTCGGTTGTATTTTATCCGCCACTCGCCTCCTGCAAGAAAAGACACACAATTCAGAAAATGTCTGTGTGACATTTTGGGTGTCTCCTGCCTTTAATGCGGGTCTACCACAGATGGAAAAAAAGCTCAGAAATGATGGATGCTGTGGATTACAGGGTGTGCTGTACTTACTGCGATGGCTATCATATTCAAGCACTGAAATAATATAATCTTTCAGGAAATAAAACGCCTTTCATCAAATCCCGGCCGTATGAGGTCAAAAAATTGGACAGGAAGCTACAAAGCAGACTCTGCATTTCAGCTCTAATCTTGGATAAACCTGAGGTAAGAATTCTGAGCACACCACAATAGTAGTTAAAGAAGGACATGTCTAAGTGGCACTTTCCACAGTTCTCTAGCCGACCCTAATTCTGGAGCTGTCAGAGGCTATCAGAAGTATAACAGCGGCCGGGCAGATATTCAGGTTCAGGTTCATTTCCAAGCCTTATCATTTTAGAGGCTGTCCATTTCTCCTTCACATACCAACACCAGCTCCTCCATCAGTACTGCTCATTAGCATATATATAGCATAATGACAACTTGCAGGGCCACCGGCTCTGATCCCAACGATTATTTTCTCATTCATCTAAGAATTCTGATATGCTCCGTAATGGCTTGTCTGCTGAGGTGGGTTGAAGGGGGGTGTGGGAATGCAGAAAAAAGTAAAAAAAAAAAAAAGTCTCACGGACAATGTGCTCTCTGCTGGAGCTCTCTCTCCCAGCAGGTGGGGACCAATCAGCATCAGGCATTAGTTGTACGCCTGGGAGCGAACATCTTAATCCCCTGGCGGTAAATCCCAAACTTGGAAAATATACTTAATAGCATTATGTGACCAAGTCTAGCTGCCATGTCTCCCGCTGAAACAGTCAAACAACGGCACTAATTCCTGCAGCCACAGTTGGTGTAAGGAAGATTTTTCAAACTGTGCACATAATGTTGGTATGAGCAGTTCAGTAAATGATGCTGCTGACCTGAGCTGACATGCCGATTAGGCAGGTCTCTGCAAGCCGCTGCAAATGTCACGGAGGCCAGTTAATTGGGGAGGAGAAAACAAATATTTAAAAACACTGATGACAAAGATTGTGATTACAAAAAGAGAGAAAAGTCCTCTAAGTGTTTTATCTTCTGTAATTTTGTGTGTAGAATTTAAAATTAGTCTCTGAGTGTGGATTTTGTTTACGCATTATAGGGGGTTGGGGTGGAGGGACACATGACACTGTGGTAGCATCTGGCATCCTCTACGCAGTCATCTGCTGGTGCTGTGGAAGCACTGAGAGGGACAGCAAAAGACTGAACAAGCTTAGTCCTGGACTGTCCCCTAGAGACCACCGAGGAGGTGGGTGAAAGGAAGACGTTAACCAAGCTGACATCTATCATGGACAACACCTCTCATCCCCTTCATGAGACTGTGCGTGCACTGAGCAGCTCGTTTAGCAGCAGACTGCTGCACCCACAGTGCAAGGGGGAACGCTACCGCAGGTCCTTCATCCCATCAGCTGTCAGATTCTTTAACAGCACGACTTAATGTAGCACTGTTATGTCTGCTGTATTACTCATTACTTCCCTACCTCATTTACACTTTTTTTGTATCTCTGCTTACATGGCTTAGTATTTATATTGCTAAGTATTTTTAATGCTACACACCATGTGTGTATTTTACAACTCTGTGCACAATTATCCTGCGCAGCGATCAGTATGTATATGCCCATTTATCCATATAACTCTCATATATATGTACAAGTGAAAAGTGTATATCCTGTAAATAGTTTTGTGTGTATAGCCCTGCCCATTTAGTACTTTATATTATTTTGTTATATTTGTATATTTCTAAATTCTCATAGGTATAAACACATTTTATATTTTTAGCTTAATTTTATAAGTGTCCTACTGTCACTTTCTCCTTCCTATCTGTACTGCTTGAGCTGCTGTGACAAGTGAATTTGGGATCAATAAAGTTTTATCTTATCTTATCTTATGAAATGGGGGGTCAGTCAGAAAGTGGTCTAATGCCAATTTGCACCACAAGTTCACACTTACTCAAACTTACATGAGATGAGACCTGATGTAAGATTTGACTGTAGCCTCTGCTCCCGTTCACATTGATAACTGCCAGGGTTTGCGCTGAAATGGCTGTACGCCCAGTTTTTGGTCTTATGTTCATTTTCCTAAATAAGGATCTCTGCATGTGCAAATGACAACTAGCAGTTTCTCGCATGACTAACCGGCATCTTCATCATCGTCCATCTCCCCATTGAGCTCTGATGTTTTCATGAGCCGAGCCTCCATCACCTCCATCTCCTGTGATTCTAATTGTTTCTTTACGGCATCATATTTAGCCTGTAATGTACAGATTCAAACACAAATCACAAAAAAGAGCTCGTTGGTCACATTAAAATCTGAATTTTTTAAAATATTATGATGTGTTTATATCAGTTTGTGTAAGTGCCTGTAGCTCCTTCATGTCCTTCTCCAGGCGGAGTCTCTCTGAAGTCTCAGTCTCCAGCAACTGCGACGCTGACTCACTGGTGCTTCTCTCATCCGCCAGTTCTGCCAACAAGTCTGAGATCTGGACACACACACACACACACACACACACACACACACACAGGGTGTCAAAACAAAAAAAATGACAAAATACTTGCCACCGTTCTTGTACAAGTAATCAGATCTTTAACTGGAATGAAAGAATTTAACTCAAATACAGTCCCCACAGCATGCACTGCCACAGGCAAGGGGACCCACCCTGCTCTCCAATCGATCCGTGTTCAGCCTCAGCTCATTGCGCTCTTTCTCCACCCTCTCCAGCTTCGATTTCTGCTGCTGGATCTCCTCCTGGAGCACAGAATGCAGCTATATTGGTTATTTGTAATGTTACAGGTGCAACTGTGAAATATTAAGGATTACAAGAGCAAAATTAAAAATTAATAAAAGGAAGTTCTATGCTGCCGTGGTAGGTATTGCATCTTTAAGAGGATTAGAGTCTAACTTAGAGGAATCTGTCGGTTAGGGCTGTATCACACAGAAAGGCCTCCTTACGTCTTTGCCTCGCATCTGTTCCTCAGTGAGCTGGACTTTAATAAGCGGCTGCACTGTGGTGAGGAGCTTCCACCACGGCCAGTCCTTCACGCCACGGTTCTTCTTGATGTTCTTCTGGATGCAGCGGATTGCTAGATCCTGAAGCTGAAACACACACACACACACACACACACACGAGCAGTCACCAAACAAGAATGTGGACATTTATTACAGTGTAAACAAACAGGAATCTGCAGTTTGAGTCAATTGTAGTGCAATATTAATATATAAGTGCTTCAATAAGTGCTTCATAATTAAGACAGCATAAATAATAAAAACTCCACTGCAGCAATATGTCCAATAACATGGTGTAAAATGCACTATGTGGAAACAGATGGCTGTGAGTGGGAATGCACAGACATTACAGGGTGGCAGTGTCCAGAGGTCCAGAAAAAAAATGAGACAAACATAAAAAACTAGAATTATCACCTCTTGGTTGTATGACTCTGCACACCAACTCAAAAATAGCACATATGGTTTGCATTGTGTTGCATTTTTGACTTATCATTAGATTTCAGAGTGGTCTTGTTTTAGTTTTCCGATGTGATTTCATGCACTTCCACATACTTTGCACTTATACCTATTTAAATTCAATAGTTTGTTTTATTGGCATTCTACCTGTTTAATATGACATCATCTCCTTTATTAGCGTCATATCTGCTTATACATATGATTATTTCTTTTACTCTTAATTCTTATCTGCTTATATGAGCTTAATTCTCTTATCTACATTTTAATTATTTATTTACTAAATGGTATTTTTGAACATGCACCCTCATATGTTCTTGTACGCCATGTTGTTTATTATTTGTGCTCTAATATTTTTTAATGTTCTTCATTTTGGTTATGTCATATAAGGGAGGTGGGGGAGGAGCTTCATGGGTTTCTGATATCTGATTTTATTCTATAAACCTTTTTATCTGGGAAGCTTGAGAGCTGCAATATAAATAAAATATTTTAACTTATTGTATTTTATAGTGTGTTTTTAAATTGTACTGTAGCTTTCTTTCTTTTTAAATATTTATTAGTATCTTTCATTGATTCTCATTTGTTTTTATCTCTGTTGTCTTTTTCACCTCTTAGAGCTTGCACATAAGGAAGTCCTAGGTAGCCGTATTGCCTGTCTGTGCATGTACAAATGGCAAAATAAATAAATAAACTTCTTGAAATAAAAATGTCTGTAAAACAATACAATCAGCACAGTTAAACCCCTTATGTTCCTGAGATAACACATGGCCAGGAGTGTTTTTGCAGAGTATTATGATGTCACTGTGGAGTGGACCTTTGACCTTTTGGATATAAAATGTCATCCCTTTACCACTGTATCCAATTAGGCATTTGTGTGAAATTCTGTCATAATTAGCATATGACCTCCTGAGTTACAGCCAAAAACATGTTTTGTAAGGTGTTACAGGTGAGGAGGTGGTTGTGCCCATTTTCTCGTGTGTGTTCTTTTTTTGTGTGTGCCTCTCCAGGTGCCACCCTCCTCTCATCCTCACTGTGCAGAGTGTTTGAGCACACCTTTACTTAATCTGCTCATGCAGCATGCAGTTCATAAGGACTGAAGAAGGCAAATGTCAGTGATTGTGAGACCAGTGTGGCAGTGTGAGTGCTGTGAGTTGGACTGAAGACTGAGGACAACAGCTATAGTGCCCTGTAAGCGGCGATCAAAATTTGAATTTTACTTTCTTTGCTTTTAAAGACAGTAGCCTTTTGCTCAGTTTTTTTAAAACCTGCTTTTAAATCACTACTTTTGTTTATGCATTCACTTCCATTTCCCTTTTTCCCTTTTATTTATTCAATGTTACCTCCCTCATCCCCTGAGGCTAATCAAGGAATGTAACATGAGGTCAGAATGTCCCTGACCTTTGGTCTTCCACCAGCAAATTCAAATTAGTTCATCCTTGAGTCCAATTAAGCCCAGTATACAATGTGCAAGTTTGGGCTGTCCCAGATGAAAAATGAACATCGTTAAAGAAATGTGGTGATAACTTTAGTTGTGGCTCAAAAACGGCAATTCAACATTGCGCAGTGAAAGAGGTTCAAACATGGCTGTTGGTCTTTCAACCAAAGACAGCCTGGAATAAAATTATGACAGTGTCAGAAAATTTGGATTGATCATTTCACTGTGTGACTGCTGTTACGACCTACATCTACTAACCGACCAATAGAAATGCAGTATGAAATGACGCACCGATCAGTGTGACACTGCTGCAAATACTTACTTTGAGCTATTGTTTCAAAACTGGCATGCCAAGTTGGCCTCTTTTCCTCAGTGGCCACATTGTCCTCCTCCTCAGATTTTCTTTCAACAAATATAAATGCCACTATGGCGAGGGCTCAATTTGTTTGTTTACATTTTTCACTTATCACTACAGTGATGCAGATGAATGACTCACACTGACGTTTCGTTCTTACATATGACGTCATTGGTCATCGCACAGTCTGCATACATCAAACTTGATGTCGTACCTAAGTTCATCAAAATCTGTGTTGCACAGTTTAGCTGCACTAAACATATAAGATTGCAAAAATCTCACAGTCTGCAGGAGGCTTCAGGCTATTGTGGCAAATTTGAAGTAATGCCCTAAAGCTGTTTTGGAGATATTGCTTTCAAGAGGACGTGACAGACTGGGTCAAATTAACTTTGACCTTTGATCACCACATTCTAATCAGTTCATCCTTGACTCGAAAAAGACGTTTGTGCCAAATTTTTTTAAAAATCCCTCAAGGTCCTCTTAAGATACTGCGTTCATTAGAATGACACAGATGCAATGTAACAGTGACCTATGACTAATAAAATCTAATCAATTCATTGTTGAGTTCAAGTGGATGTTTGTGCCATATTAGGAAAAATTTCATCAAAGTGTTTTGACATATTATTTAAAATGATAGCATTTTCAAGAATGGGAGAAAACAGAATGCCTCAAGCCACGGCTGTCTTAGGCACAGAGGCATAAAAATCTTAATTACTCACTGGAATAAATGCTTGACAGAACTCGTCTACTGTTACCATATCATGAACAATATTTGAAGAAAAAAAACCCACTCCTCTCTCATTCTTGTTTAAATTGCCTTTGTATGGGCTCGCAGCTAACCCAGGACTTTGCAGCCTCCTCCAGAGAGTGTCTGCAGACTGTGTTCCAAGGCTGCAAGCTAATTTTTGATTAATTAAATCAAACATGTTGGCAGCTAATTCCAAGTATTACACGATTTCCATGCTGCTTATGCATGAGGCTCTCCAGCAGCAGCAGATTACGGGCAAACCCAATTAAAGCGACGCAATTCTCAGCATCAGGTACATTTTGCCCTGAAGGTACTCTCTATGACCAATTAGGATTTGTCACACAGTGAAAGCCTTAACATGGAGCAAAAAGCAGCAAATCTCTGACAGAAGATTTAAACAGGTCTCACTTGTCATATTTAGTCGAAAATGAATAGAAAACAAACAAACAATTATGCCGCTTGAACACCGTGGATAAACATTTTGGTATTCATGTCACATTAAGAGGGTGTGACAGCTGTAAGACAGTGTGATGTGAATTAGGTTTGTGAGCCAAGATTAAGACAAAAGCGTGTTTTCATTCTCTTCCGCAATGTTCTACATTTCCCTCAGAGTTAAAAATGTGTTTCAGTGTGTGCACGCACAGGATATGTGTGCAGGCATGTGTGTATATGTGAGGCACTTGAGTGCTGTGATATGTGACTGCTGCACCGCCTAATGTCAATTCGATCCCGCTTCTGAAGCAAACACTTAAGCTCTAAGTATTTCTACATCATGAAATAATGCCTTGCTCAAGGATTGCGGCTCTGATCACATGGGTGGCCTAATTAAACAGCAACCTCCATGGGTAAAAAAAAACTGATCTAACAGCAAAAACTGTAGTTCTTCTAATGGCCACTGGAGGCTGGCTCCAAAAGCAAGTCAGTCTTCATAGATCCCCACGTTAAAATGCTCAAATTTAAAGCAAAAATTAACATGTTCATAGCCTGGTACAAAAGGGATTTTCTATTGCTATAGAGAGGGGTGAGTTTTTATATAACTCATCCATTTAATCCTATGAAGCCTGAGAAAATTAGTTTGATTTCTTTCAAAAACATGGGGAAAAGGTAATGAGCAACTTGGGAAGAAATGACGCAAAAATAAAAAAAATTTTAAAAAAAGTAAAAATTACAAAAAACCCTGAAAATTCAGAAGGGAAAAAAGAGGGGAACAAAAGTTTAAAAGAAAAGGGAAAAAAAACATGTCCACAGCCAAAATGCCGAACTTGAGGCTTCAAAACTATAGTCAACAAACCAATGGGTAATGTCACTGTGGCTATATCCATTATTTTATACATCCTATGGGCTTCATCAATGGCCTGTTATTTGCCTGGCTAATGTCATTGTCATAATATCATCAAATTACATTTAAATCCTGAAATATACATTTAAAAGAACTATAATCCTAGCTGTTACTTAGAATGGCCTTCACAAATGTAATCCATGCACATACTACAAAGAAATGTGCCTGATATGGTGCTTATCCATGCCTTTACAGTGCCAGGCATTCATGATTCTTCAATATGGAAATATGTAACTGTGTGTGTTAGATATTCCATATACCTGTCTGATAAAGGCATATCATAAAATGCAGTGAGCGCTTTTGCGATGAGGGTATATGGTTAAAATTCATAGGCATGGTATTACTAGGCTAAAGTTAGCTTATACTGGCAGCTTTACACTGCTTTACTCATTTCAATGTAAATAACTAAATCCCCTCCAAAAAACAACAACAAAAAAAAAAAAACTGTGTAGGGTACCTGAAGGACAAACCACCCAATGCGGTAAGTGCCTGCTGAGGCAAAATAACAGACTTTTAAAATGTCAGGTTGTCCCCTTGAGGAGACAGTTGAAAGAGGGGGAAAAAAAAACAAGAAAAATTATGGCTTTGTCATTTAATGTCACATGGGCCTGGCACAGCTTCACAAGGTTAACATGCCAGGGAATATCAATCAAAGGCAACTTGTGACTTTCTGTCACATCCATATACATCAACCAGCGAGTGTCTGAGAGGTTTTACCAGAACTCATCTGCACTGCTCCAGAGACAAACTATCACCTTCTGTACCTGCAAAGACTAAATACTTCAAGGGATAACAGGGCAACAGCGAAGGCGCAAGTGAATGTTATTACACAATGATTACTCTAAGACTGACCGCAGTCTGTAAATCATGGAGAGAAGTGAAGATGGAAATCACTCCACAGCTCTGCTTTGGTTCCATTATTCTAGTGTCGACTAATTGAATCAGGAATAATATAAACAGAATGAGTTTCAGAGAGAAAAAATGCCTTTTCGGTAATAATTTCAAGACTGTATAGTGCACATGTAACAGATGAATGGTGATAAATGTAGCATACAGTCAATGCTTGGTGGAAAAAAATGGTAAAAAAACGGGAAGCAAACCAGGCACTGCTTCTTGCTTCTGATTTCTCTATTGTGCGCATTTACCATTTCGATATGACTCCTGACTGCAGGTACTAAGCTCGTAATTTGAAAAGCTTGGATTTATTTTCAAAAGGCTGCACATGAACTTGTCAAATCATTCCATTACTGAAAAGACTAGAGGTTGATAATGCATGACTGGACTATTCAATGCAGTGAATACCTGCACCAAGCTACTCCATCATTGACCCAGAGTAAGCCATGCACTGTATATTGTACTGCATCATGAGACATAGCTCAGCCTGAATTGCTTTTTTATACAGTTATCCTGTGTGATCTGTTATCCTTTGATGTTATGAAAAATTATTTTAACTGGAGTTCGAATAAAAAACTGTGTGGTGTTTTTTTGAGCAAACTTGTATCGTCAGTTATAAATGCTATCACGGGCAGTGTTGGAAGTAAAGCATTACTGTAATTCCACTAATTTTGGTGGTAACTAGAAATGTAACCAATTACTTTTTAAAATAAATAATGCAAATAAATGATTGAAATTTAAATTGAACAAACAAACTTGCTGTTTTTGATCTTATAATTCTGTGATCCCTCTTTAAATTAAAATTTTTTTGCGGGTCCATGAACGCAGCACAGGCAGACTCGTCATTTGTTTTGTTTTTTCCCCTCAGCATAAGTTTGATGAGTTTGAGTTGCAGAGTGGATGATTTAACGGTTCATCCAATCACAACTGCTTGTATCAGGTCAATGGATGAGAGTAGAAGCCACTGCAGAGGCGAGTGAAAGTTTCACTTTCACTGCAGCTGGTGTTCTGCTGCTCCATCTGTGTTTAGAGCACACTCTGCGCTCCGAGAGTGTGGTGCAATGAATAACTGAATGGTATTTATATTCCAATCGTGCCCCTAATGAATGGTCCAGCTCCAAAAATATAAAAATCACTGCATGGCAGCAGATGTTTTAATCATGGTGGGCCGTGTGGGAAACCATCAGTGAAAAGAAGGTGGAAGGTGGACTATTGCATGCAATGTTTCTGTAAATTACTAAATTAACATTATTTAGAATGCCATAACAGGCATTAGTCACAGCACACAATGGGCAAAATTTCAAGCAATTTGAACTTGCTAATTTAACCTCCTTGAGATCAAGTACAAATTAGGCCTTTAGTTGTAAGTTGTAGTCTATGTGCAATATCTGAATTACTGTTAAACCTCAGTGAGTTTATGTTTTTGTAAATAACTTCATTAGACCTATGATAGAAAATCACTATCAAATATCTCAGAAAATTTTGTTTTTTTCACTCTGCCAAGAGTATAAAAAACTTTCTTGTGCGGGTTGATTTAAAGGACTGTCAAGGCTACAATAATAGGTCTATCAAAGCACATCTTTGTGTTTTATTGTTCTACAAGGCTACTTTCTTTTCATCATACTGATAATAGGTATTATCGTGGATAAAATTTGACAGTTGTCTTGTTCCAAACTGTGCCACATTAAAAAGACAATTGAACCAGATATTTCAAAGTACCTTGGAAGTTCCCTGTAAGTAACTACTTTGAAATGTAGTAATTGGTAAATTAACTAGCCACTGTAAGTAATTACTAATATTCAATAACAAGCACAACACTATCCAAGGGAAACAAACTGTAATGTTCAGTACTTCTGAAGCTCACATGTTAACATGTTATGTCTCACTTGTTTAAGCCATACAAAAGCATACGTGTGAAATCAATACATCATGGACTCATGGGGAGTTATGTGCCAGACCATTTACGGGCCCAGTGCTGTTACTATAGCTGGACTTTGTTACCTTTGGACAGTACCAGGGTAGTTGTTTCCCCTTGTTCCTTGTTTTAGTTTATATTACATAACCAGCTGCTGGTAGTAGCATCAGATTTACCAAAAACATGACAGTCGCATCAGTCTTCATCTGAATCTCCAAATGCATTTGAGATGTTTGTGTTATTTTTTGCTCTGCTGCATAAGGGTTTGTGTCGGCCTGCCACGCTTAAAACGTCTGCCTCCATGTATTTTTATTTGTGCACCTTGGATCTGTTTTTTAGGAGCATTATTGATATATATCTATATACCATTCTGTTATTTGTTGCGCCACACTTGCTTTCACTCGCCACTGTAGCAGCTCCTCCTCTCATCCAACGATCTAATCTGCTCTGATGGGATCGACAGATCAATAATCCACCCCGAGACTCCAACTCCTAAAACTGCTGCTGGAAAAAAAAGAACTAATGACAAGTTCTGCCTACGCTGCATTCAGGGACATGCAAAAACATCAAAATTTAGAAGGGGCACAGTATTATCAATTAAAAGTGAGTATGAAAGTAAGGTGCATAATCATGTGCACAGTTTACATAAGCCTGTACACAGAGCATCCTATAGCCCTGACTTGATAGAATCTGTGGTGGCATTCAGTGTCACTCATAATTGCGTGTTACATCTTACCTCGCTAACTTGAGTTTAAGAGCAAAATCACACATTAAAGTGAAAAAGAAGTCTTATTTTTCTATTATAGCTACATTTGAAAGAGATGAGAAAGGGGGCACATGGAGGCAAAGGGAAGAACATCTCTTGGCTAATGACTTTTGTAATTGCACAGTTGCCTAGCAATTTTGAATGGTTCCTCACTGTTGATTTACTCCACGTTCTAGCAGATTATGAAGCACCAGGCCTTTAGCCTGCTTCACTGTGTGAATAATGACCTTTGAACATAATAAAGAAAATGCACTGGCCTTCCTTGGTTCCCCATTTTCAACTAACATCCATTACTCAGACTCTCGTGGTAAAATATCAGAAGAGAGCTGGAAGTCCAGTAATATAAAAGGTCATATTGATTTACCTTATTGCAAAGATGACAATTTAATAGTTTTACTGGCATCATATACAAGATATCTACTCAGTAACCGCATGTCACACTGGATGGAGAGCAGCAATGTTGATTCTGTTTCTGCTGGTTCATCAGTAGCCAGCTGAGGCGGCACATTCACTTAAATAGTAATCACAGAGAGGGAGAAGGACTGCAGGGCTCCATATATCACAAGAGGACATGTATGAGGTCCGGAGAGATGGACCCATCACATTGTGGGAGAAAAATGGAAGATGGGTGGAGCAGATGCGTGTGTGAGTCAGCAGTATGTTTGATAGGGCTGCATTTAACAGGAGCTGTTTGATGAAATGCAACAGAAATGGATGTGACGCTATCAAATATCCCCGTGGGAGAGCTGCCTGGATGGATTACAGAACGGGAGGGAGGGTGTAAGGGCAATTGATTTAGAGAAGACATTTATAATTAGTTGAAGATTTACAGCAGAGCAGGTTGGATCTACCCAAAGAGCAGAGCAAACAGGCACTAAAATTAGCCCGGAACAAGGAACGCTCAACTCCTGGTGGACTCCAAGGCAACACGGCCTCTGGAGCTCACATTCCTCACCTACTTTATTTGAAAAACAGACCTAAGCAGCCGAATGGACCTTGGTACTCACTTTGTTTGCCTGCTATTACATTTTTGTCAGTGTAACTTGTGTCTTGCATTAGAGAATCCACTTCATTTTCTATCATTTAGATAATTTGCATGAAATGTGTGATTGATAGTTCAGTTTGGATGAATATACCTTTGGTGTTTTGAAAACTGAATTTCAGGAATTCTCTCATGTCGCTGTAGTATAGAGGCTAGTTGGAAAATATGTCAACGAAGAGAGAAAAGAAATTCCATTCTGATATACAGTATTCTTCTTATTGTAGATAATGTTACTTATTATCTGATGTGCCGAGACTAATACCATAACAGTTAACATTTTGAGTTCCATGACAATCCAGTGTTAATGTCTTATGTTTCTGTATATACATATGTTAGGCCATTAACCCTTTGAAACCTGGGATCGACATCAGTTTTCTTGTGCTGTGTCAGACGCCTTCCACAAGCTGTAAAAACCTTTGAAACCTGAGCAAATTGGTTTGATTTATTTCGAACACATGGGGGCAAAAGGCAATTGGCAACTTTAAATGCACCACAAATTGCAAGAAATTTGTAAAAGGTGAAAAGAAAATGGTGTTGATATTAGGAAATTGATCTGAAAATTAGTTTTATAAAAAGGTGGAAATTTACAAAATAAAAAGGAGAAATGTCCTGAAAATTATATTATAATCTTTCTAATTATATCTTTTTGTACTGATTTTTATTATTTTTATTTTTTTTTCACCGTTTTAGGGTCATTTTTCTGGTTTTGTGTTTTAGTTTTTGTTTAGATTTTTCTTTAAATTTGTGTAACTCTTGTAACTTTTTATTAACTTGCTTATTTCCGGGCCACGTCTTGTTGCACTGTTGTTTTTGAGAAAAAACAATTTGCTTGGGTTTCAAAGGGTTAATTGTTCTTTGGTTCTTTTTCTTAAAAAGACATAGATACAACTTTGATTTGAAGGGGAGCATTGATTGTAATAAACAAAAAAAAATACTGGGAAAGCCTTTTTGAGTGTAAGGAGGACTAATTTTTACCTAAAGATTTCATTTCCATTCAGATATTTTGAGGTAGGAGTTCAAGGAACTCCTTTGAAAATGACCATGCCAGTTCTTCCTTCCCCAAAATTTAGCCTCATTTTGGAGCGTTATGAAACCCACTTACCAACAAGATTTGCATTATGATCCTGGGTTTTTGTTTATAGTGACCGGTTTTTAAATGTTTCATGTATTCATCCATTACATTTATATGCTGATTCATTGTGAAACTCATTTCCCCATGTGTCGTGTCTTGTCCTACTTCGTGCCTTTGTCTGTTTCCCGCCTGTTTTCTGACACATCTGCCCTCTATCAGCCTTGTTAGTCCCTCCCTGTTCCCAGAGTCTTCCCTGCACACCTGATATGTGTTAGTCTTGTTTGCGCCATCCAAGTGTTCCCTGCCACTCCTTCGTTGCCAGCCAATCTCTGTGTTTCCCTCCATTAGCCCATGTCCACCTCCCCCAGCTGTTTCTTGTTCTTGTGATTAGCTCCATGTATATATATATACCTGTGTGGCTCCCTTTGTTCCTTGTCAGTTTTTCTGTTTTCATTGCCATGGTGTTGTTCCCTGCTCAGTCTGTCATGTTATGTTTTGTTTTTCGTCCCTGAGTTTATCCTTGTGTCCATCGTTTCATTCTTGTTGGTTTTTAGTTTACTTTTGTTTCTTTTTTCTTTTGTGCTTTAAGTTTTGTTCCCTGGTTTCTTGGGAGGATTTTTACCAGCATTAAAGCTCTTTTTTTTTTTTTTAACAGCTGCTTGCCTACTGCTCTGTGTTTCGCTCCTCATTCTACGCTAAAACATAATACTATGCCAATGTGGTTGGTAATAATTGATGCATTAGGTTGTCTGCTTTCACAACATACCACTACCTTCACATTAGTTTAAAAATATGCACTACAGCCTCTTAAAGTCCACCTCCAATTATTATCATGCAACAATTTTATCAGGGGTGGCCAGCAACTGCATTGGGTAAGCATGCTTCCCAGCCATGCATTATTGTAAAATATTTGCAGGACCGTGTTGTTGACAATGCAGTGGGTTGCATGACTTCATAAATGAGAGGAATATCTGCTTTTAATCGTGTAAATATAGTTGTTATGGCAACAAGCAGCTCTGCAGCAGCACTGCAGCAAAAATGTGTGAACACCACAGGCATGCAAGACCCAGCAGTCCAGCAAGGTAGCCTGCTCACACATGCAGTGTGGCCCAGATGTAAGAATCATTTTGGGTCTACAGGAAGATGTATTTATAAAATTCTTATAAATAATAATATTCATTTCCATATAATTTTTTAAGCCACAAGGAGCCACTGGAGAGGCGCTAAAGAGCCAAATGTGGCTCCTGAGCAGCAGGTTGCCTACCTCTGGCTTAGACTAACTTTAATTTAGGTATAAGTCGTTCTTCTCAGCGTGACCTCTTGCTTACCTTCCTCTTCTTGAAGGCTTGGCGCGCCAGGTAGCCTCTACAGGCAGCCTCAAACAGGGTGAGATTACGCTTGGTCTGCTCATCCCTTTGATCCTCCAGTTTAGCCAAGGTGCCAGCTCTGAAGAACAACTAGAGCAAAACACAAACAAACAAATTAACTTATTAGCAAAGGATAAATAATTGAGAGATTATGTAATGCTCTTTTTAGCCAGGGGGAAATTGGATTTGGAGACCCCGTTTTGTGTGAACCAAAAGAGCCAAAAAAAAAAAAACATAAACAGAACAGAGTTTAAAAGTAAATAAGTGCGCTGAAGCAGTAAATCAATAAGAGGCAGTGTAATCCACGGACAGCTGAGTCTTATCTAAGTGAGAGAGCTGTGATTAAGTTATTATCTCGGACAATCAGCCTTGTCTGTTTCTAATCTGGGCCAAAGGTAAAACAGGTAAACAGCCAATATAAAGCAGATCACGTCATGGCCTGTCTATGTACCTCAGAGGGATTAGGCACAGCCAATGCATTCTTGATGTAAAGGCGGTGAGCTATTAAAATAGACGAATCATGACTTTCTCTATCCAAGGTCTCTCTACGCAAGTCTCCATGCTTTATAAAATACAAGTTCCATATCTGATTTGTTTACCAAGCAGAAGCTGGAAACGATCGAGAATATTCCTTTAATATCCTCTCTAAGGAAAAAGCAATGGAAAGATGTTTTATTAACATTTTTATTTCTTTTGGGCTATCATATCAAAAATCAATGTTTATTTTCTTTTTTAAGAGGCCCTATATTTTTTTTAAATAAAGGTATCTATCAAATGGTTGAGATAGTTGTTTATGGTCATGGTAAAACATGATGAAAAAAACAAAATTACAATCATTTACTGTTTTAATGCTCATAATATGCTAGTATACCAATATATATCTTTTTTTTTTTGACCATGGTATTGTAGTAATACTAATCCTAGTATTTTTTTTTTACCCATATTTACCTTTACAGTACTTTAAAAATGTATCGTAAATAATAATACTGATGTAATTTCTTTCAATTTATTTCAACAAATACATAATTGACAGCATTTAATCTATGATATTAGCAACAGTGAACATTTATTATGTTCTATTTCATTAAAAAAAATATTATTTTAGCATTACTAGCTTTGCCATAAAAGGCCAATTCAACCATTTGGCAGAACATTAAAAATAAAATCATACCTATAAAAATGTTTTTACTGCATATGAAATGGATGAATTCAAATGCATCATTTAACGACCATAAATGATCAGAGGTTCAGATAAATATTTTTTTTCATCATTTTTTATTGAAATTAGCTTAGCTTCACTACCTTTATCACCGAAGGCCAAACTATAAAATGTTGAAAAATATGCCTACCTTTGAAAATCCCACCACACAGAGCCCTCATGTCTGGTGAGATTTTTCTTGTTATTAACCTCCTGTGGGAGGCAAACTGAAAGGACAGACTATTTAAAGACAAAGCAATATCTAGTGGAATTTCTTAGCCTAACATACCTAAACTGAATGCTAGAGATAGCTCAACCAGGTTGAGTTAAATTCAGCACATTTTTTTATAAAGATATAGTGACTCAAAATGTGTTCTATCAAACAGATGAGCAGGACATTAACCGGACAATACTCTTTACATTGCTTTATGGAGCTGAGCAGAGGTTATCATCACCTTCATGTAGTACTTTGTCATGTATCTGCTGTTTTTTTCAGATACGTGGCTACCTCTAATAGCAGATCCTGTCAAAAGCTGCGGTTCCACAGCCGCAAGGTTATTTGGGGCTGCTGTAATTGGCATGCAAGTGAGACAGGTTGCTAGGATGCCACTGGAATGCTTTGTAAATGGCCAACTGTGCTTGTCTACTTCTGAGCCCATTTCACACTTCAAAGTGTGGCACCATGCGAAGCCACTGCCTCCAAACCATTCACGTGTCATGTGTTGGTTTTTTTTTTATAAAAAGAGGGGACCCTGTACAGCGCACATATCTGGGAGCACAAGTTCCACTCTTTTCTACATTATTGTTTCCTTTGATTTTGTCGTTGGCTGATGGCCATTTTCCGGCTGATAGGATTAGACCTCGGTGTGCCAGCCAGTGTTTACTGTGATTACTTGACAACGGTCATGGGGAAAAACAAAGAGGGCCATCAGTTGCGAGAATTTGCTCTAATGACCTGCAAAGAAAGGGAGAATTACGGTCACATCGCCGGGCAGGGTAGAGACATGCCTCTCGGGTAGCCACTGGCTGTAAGACTGAGAAGAAAGGGGGCCAGGCTTGGCAAGTCTCCAAAACAAGGATGACAAACAAACCTCAAAGAGGGACAGGTGTAATGAAAGATACACTTCCCCCCAGACAGCAAGTGTCTTTTTAAGGAAAAAAAACACACAAGGATGAAAGAAGCTACAGCTCTGTGCTCGGAGCTTTAAGAGGAGGGAAACTGGCAGAGGTTTATTCAATCATTTTAAAGCTGTTTATTTGTTTGAGATGCGGTGGCGTTACTTACCCTACTGAGACCCATGTGGTAGCTGCTTTTCTCCAAATCCAAGGACTCCAGTAGCTCCTCCACAGCCTGGGTAAAGGCACACATGTACACACACACACACACACACACACACACACACACTTAGTCTTTCAACTGCTGGATCCGGTGGGAACTTCTACTGACACTGCAACACTTCAGTAGTCCGCAGTTCCCCTAAGTTGCCATGCTGAACTAATGGTACAGTGCAGCTTCCTCCCCTCTCTTCTCACACCAGTCCCGGTTGGATTTTGTTTTAAAAGTAAGTCAGCGAGCACGGGAAAAGTTTGACTCCTAAGAACCTCCCAACCACAAACCAATTACAACTTGTCCCCTCCTCCCCCAAAATCCACCTGGCATATTCCACATGGTGGTCTGTTGCAGCTTCTGCAGAGGCGCGCCATCAGCCAGCCTGGAGCCTCTCCCTGTCCATCCACAAGCATGTATACTGTAGCTGTATTGTTGTCTCCTCTTTACTTGAGCCTAAAGCCTGAAAGAAGGCGTCTAGATTACACCAGGAGAGGTTCACCACGAGCACTGAGGGGCTTTTGTTTGCCAGTGTTTCCACAGAAACTCAGCCACAAAACACAAGGGAAAAAGAGCTTTTCTCTCCCTTAACCCCATTCTTTCATCTTCTCTTTCTCTCTCATTTCTCTCTAAAAACAAACTTTTGTGTTTTGTCTCCACTGCACTTCAAGCAAGACTTCTCATGCAGAGGACCAATGCATTGATGCACAGCCCTCATCGATAATTAAAGTATTTCAGCTATATAAAAAGGGTCATTACGGAAAACTAGGCTATGAGTGCAGCAGAGAGATGCAAATACTTTTAGAATTGGTGCTACATGACCGTAGAAAACAGAGAAAAAAGGGCTATGGCATTCGCTTTTGCGCAAAAGGTAGAAAACCTACAAGTACCAGAATGCACTGCACCATACCAGACCAATGAACACTCCAGCTAGTAGGTGACTTTGTCCATTCCACACAATTGCAGCTAGCTGTTACCAAACAATCTCATATAACAGTTAAATGGACTCTTGATATATATTTGATCAGCACTGCTTAGTTTCACCGTTTGATCTCAATTTCTTTCAGCCTCTGATTTTACTATGCAGGGAAGCAGGATTGCGCCCACTTCCTGTTAACAAACTGTCACTATTATAGCTAAACAAGGCAATAAAATAATTCTCTAAAATGTTTTAGGCGAGAAATAGGCAATGCAGTGACACTGTCTTGATTTATATTCGATTGGCCTTGTTTTATTATTTGACTGTTTTTCTCTCCCGTTTTCATCAAATAGTCATCAAATACCACCGCTTTTACAGTGCTTTCCACGTAAGATTCCAGCGCCACCTTTTGTGTCTGCCTGATTTGCTGCTGGACTGCATCAACTGAAAACGGAGACGAATAGTTGTTATGCGAGGTCGGACAGTGGCAGTCTGATAGGCGGCATCACTTAGAAATGTGGCCGGACTTCCGCATGATAACCCACAGAACAGCATCAGATTGAAAGGTTGGTTACTGGAAACAACGTAATATGAAGAGCGCGAGGGCGCTTATAGGGCAGGCTAGAGAAGCAGTGGATGGATCCAACAACCCTGGACTTTCATGCCGGAGTCTGGTGTTTGCTTCCCCTCGGCGTGTGATGTTATTTTTTTTTTTAAACCTTACCATGTGCCTCTTTTCCCTAATCCTAACCATCCTTGCCAGCATGTGTGGTTGTTGACTTCCCAGCGCTGGTTGCCATGTGCTTTTATTGGCTGAACGTAATCCCACCATGAGAGAGTTGACATCATGGTAGCAGCATCCAGGAACTTAAATAGTATCCATTTAACGTTTGTGTAAATCTCACAGCAACATTTTTTTTTACAATCCTAATTCATAACTTAAAAACAAAAGCATAAAAGAGGTAAATCGCCACTGCTGTCAGAACAACAGGGAGAAACCTTGGCAGCTTGTTTCCAATGCCCAGATTGCAATAGATGATAAGTACAGGTGCTTGAATGGTATTTTGTTTCTTTGAATGCAGCAAAGCACTTTCTACGCCACACTAGCAATCTGCCTCTTTAACAGGCACGATACTGATAAGGTTAAGTTGATTAGATCATTACAATGGGTCTGATGAATGAGGGTTTATTTCTCCCGTCAGTTGGCTGCTGACAATTCAGGGGCAGATGTAATGAAGCTGCCTCTTCACAACATTAATCATGCCGTGCTTGGCCACTGGCGGAGCTGTACTTTTTCCTCTCTGGCTGATTGACTTACTCTCTTCTCGTCCTTCACAATATAATTCCTCCCGTGCTTCTTGGTGAGGTGCGGCGCCAGGACATCAAAGCGTCTGCGAAACTCGGAGAACACCATGTGATCGGGGTAACCTGTGAAGGTCAAAAAACGACACTGACTTCTGGAAAGTGTTGTAACACATACTTTGAGGAGGAACACTATGTAAGAAAAGAAAAGGAGAAGTCTGTATGGCTATCCTGTCCTTAGTATGTGAGTGAGGGCAGCCTCCTCACCTTGCCTGTAGATCCGGAGAGCATCCAGCAGCTTGGAGCCGCGCAGCTGAGCACGGAGCAAGGCTACATCCAGCTGCATTAAGCCGGGATCTCCAGACTCCCCCTGAGCCTCGCATTCCCCTGCTTTGAACAGGGATCCACTCAAAGCCTTGAGGGCATCCGCCTTAGGCAATATACAGTGAACAAAGTGAATCCTGGACCTCCGCACCATGTCAAGGAGAGCATCCTGGAAAATACACAGCGGGGTTAGGGACTCTGGAGGGGCCCATGCATTATCCTCCTGTGACTTAGCTATATGTAATCAGTAGCTTACATTCTTTACTTCAAAAAACCAAATGATATGCATACTGGTCTTGACATGCACACCTTACAATATTACATTTTGCAATAAAGCAAATTTGTGTTTCATTATCCATGATGTCCTTATTTCTCCAAACTTCTGTTCCCTGCTGCAGACATGGATAATTAAGCACATTGTACAATACACGGTCCAAAAAAAGTTGTTGTATTTTTGGTTTTTTTATTTAATAAAATCTTACAAGGCTGGCAGAGTCAATGACTTTAATCACTTCCTGAAAGTCTTTTTTTAAAGATTTGCTTTTATGTGATGTTTTTCAATTTATCTATTTTAGTTTGTCTTTTCATTTATTATTAAACGCTGTCTTCATCATGTTGAATTCTATTATTAGTGCTATTATTTCTGTGTTTACTGCTTATATTCTTTGAATTGTATTTACTCTTATTAGTATGGGTTGTCATGGTAAAAAAAAAATTCTGATTTTTTCTCTCTTTTGTCTGGCCCTAATTCAGCATTTTTTTTTGGCTCTTATTGTTATGGTTCCTCTACAGGAAACCCTTCTTGCCTCTGCTTTGTCTTGTTTGTCAAAGCACTTTGTGAACTCTGTTTTTAAAGGTGCTATACAAATAAAGTCATAATTATTATGATAATTATTATTATTATTATTAGTAGTAGTAGTAGTAGTAGTAGTAGTAGTAGTATCATTATGATCCATATTTAAATGTTGGCTTTATAATGAGTCTACAAATAATCCATAATTCCACATTACACTTAGACTTGCTAGGTCTGAAACTGCTCCTGGGTGCAACCCAATTACTGGCATTACTCTCATCCATGTTCTTTTAAACTATGCTACTCACATCAACCTGTCAATGTCCCGCCTTTTACCAAACCTGAACCATTTAATTAAAAAAGGTGTACACTAGAGTGCTGATTCTCAGTGTCCTTGGAGTTGACATTAAAACAAAGTTCAACCGACTGATTAGTTCCATCCTCTCCTCTCACCACTTGAAGCTTTATCTGGATACACAAGGACTTCTTCTTGATGGCAGCCACCCCTGTGGTGAAGGTCTTCCTCATGCTGGTGGCCCTTCGCAAGGACAGCTGGGAAACCCCTTCCAGGCCCGCAATGGAACCAGAGAGCACGGTGGCTCCGGCTGCTCGGCTCATGAACAACGAGCTGATGATCTTCCTACAGAAAGACACACTATTTCAGCCTGAAAAGTTTTGTAAAATTCCACTTTAAGAAATACTTCACCCTTTAAAACTTGAGAAAATTGGTTGGGTTTCTGCCAAAAACACGGTAATGGAATACAGCCAGCATCCTAACAGGACATGTCCCAAGAATTTGCAAAAAAAGGTTATAAGAAAATTATGTGAAAATAAGCAAAAATAAAACCAGAAAATTACCTAAAAGTGACTATACACACACATATATATATATATATATATATATATATATATATATATATATATATATATATATATATAATAGTTATAGCCCCTCTTTTTAAAACTAATTTTTAAGTAATTTTCTTGTCACCCTTTACTAATTCTTACAATTTATGGGACATTTCATGCCTCGTTGGTCATGGATTTTTTTTCCCCATGTTTTTCAAAAGAAGTCAAACAAATTTGCTCAGGTTTTAAAAGGTCAAATAGTGTATAAAAGGCATTTGAATGCAGCACAAGGAAACTGATGTCAAACCAGGTTTAAACCGGGTTGACACCTGAAAGATAGGCTTCTCTTGCTGGTGTGATACTTACTTCTGGGAGTCCTGCAGGAGGCTTGTCGCATTAATAGATGCAGGATTCTGCTTGGCGTAGTTCAGCCACCCGCAGGCATCGTACTCCACCCAGTCAGTCCCGTGACTGTGGCCCAGCAGGAAATGATTCTCCTTCTCACTCTTCAGGAGAAAAGTGTGACCTGATGTAGATGCAGGAGGTGGTGTGAGATTCAGCTCATTGTACATACGCAGAGAGAATGAAAGAAATTAACAGGCTCCTTCAGGAGTTTGGGAAAGTGCTGCATGAAGGGTTTATCAAAGATTCATCTGATTACTCTGGTATGCACAGGCTGTCACAAACCTGCATAAAGTTTACTGACAGTCATAATAAAAGACAATCTGTTCCCAACCCACTTGTTCATGCGGTAGACTATCAAAGAGATATGGGTGATAAACCAGAGAGAAAAAGCTCAAATCAACCAATATAAAGAGTATGAATGAGAGGCTCTCAGCTGTTGTTTTGGAAGGCACGTTTCCATAATTCCATTGAGTTTTATTAGGATCATTTCTATAAGCTGTAACCTTGGCAAGAAACAGTTGTCAGGGTTGCCAACAATATGAACAGAGAGGATTTCTCTGACTCATCTACAGTAAATCTGTCAGAGCTCTTTGTGTACAGTCTGTCATAGAGATATGAGAAGCATATTCTCAATGATACTGTACAGTTTATTGTGATGCAAAAGACTATAGTCCCAAACACTGTAAAAAATACACAGTAAAATGTCTTTATCTGAAATTAAACCTGTAACAGGAGTTGGCAAACACTCTGAAAGACAGAGTCAGAGATGATTCTGCTCTCACAAATGATCACAAATTTAACACTTATTCCATGCCAAAAAACAGAGATGGAAGTTCACACCAAACATGTTAATTCACACCATAGAGTGTATAAACAAGACTGACGGCATGGCAGCTCCCCAAAAGCAAACCCCCAGGAGGTGCTTCAGGCTCTGAGGTAAATCTTACGTACTGGCCAAAAGAGGAATTACACTAGTGTCATAGCATTTGGAAAGTCTAAAAGAGCCACAAGATTACATTTTTGAGATTACCATTCAAGCTAGCGAAGTGTTAAACTGGAAGTCAGTTGCTCCGCCGGCGGAAGTTACCCGTTCTCGCACATTCGGCCGCGCTCAGCTACCCTAAGTCGCGAGAGTGCATGCCTCATGTGCCCAAAAATAGCAGGCAGAAGAAGGTAGATTCAGTAGTCATTTTTTCTGGTTTTTTTTTTTAAAACAAAGTTTAAAAAAAAACATGGGAAAGGGGCAAATAAATGTCCCACAAAGTGCAAGAAGTTAGTAGATTTTTTTTTGCTAATTTCCAGGTATTTCCTGTACTTTTTACTAATTTCTTCCTAATTTGTGGGTCATTCATTCCTAAGTTGCTCATTGACTTCTTCCCATGTTTTTAAAAGCAATTGCAAGTAAGAATTTTCAGTCAATTTCTTTTAAAATGGTCAAGTGGAATGTTTGCCATGCACTGTATTAGCTTCAAGTCTGAGTTTATACGCGTGTGTGTGTGTGTGTGTGTGTGTGTGTGTGTGTGTGTGTGTGTGTGTCTTCTCCTCACCTTTACTCTCGCCCTCGGCAGGTCCGTAGTAGCTAAAGAGACGTCCCAACAGGGTTTCCTCCGACCCCCCGGGCTGCAGCGCCTCCTCCTCCATCAGCCACAGCAGGCCCCGCGCCTCATCCGTTCGTACCGTCCGTACCTACCAAATAAACACGTGCACACACACACAGAAGCACACGCGCAAAGGTCATGAGTGCTTTGTGTAATCCCAGCATGGACACAAAATGTTCTGCCACGATCACTGTACCTCTTACTTCCTTTGCATTTTACAGATTTGCTTCAAAAGCAATTATGTTTTCCCATCTCTCCATCATACAGGAGCAACAATCCACCTTGCCACAAGGCCATTTAGCCTGCTTTTGCTATTTAATGCAAGGACATTAAAAAAATAAATATATATATAAATATCGCTACTTATGAAAGATTCTGAAAATTATCCTTCAAAACGCTGAGTGCTGGCCTCCACAGTCTCCTTAGTTATCTGATATATTGTGTTTCACCCAATGTCAGTAAAAGTACTTCTCTGCACTGTATGTGTTTTCCCAGCAAGAGCTGGTTATGGTGGGCACGATAGTAATACCAGCATCAGAAATTAAACTTTCAAAAGCATTTGTGGTCTCTGCACCCTCCAGCAGTCGCCGCGATAATGGCATCATCAATTTAGCTTTTCCTTCTAATCGAAATGGAAACTAAAAAAAAAAAAAAAAAAAAAAGAGCTCATGAATACGAAGAGTGGCGGGGGGAAAGGGATTAAAAAGTAATACAATTAGTAGAACAATTAGAGTGAACACAGAAAGAAAATAAAACCCACTCCAGCATTGATGATCTCGGAATAAGTGCACAGGGAAGGTTTTTGTTTGTATATTTAAATAAATAAAAAAAGCACACTTTTTTTTGCTTTTAAACTTTTGTCAGAGTCTAAATGATGCAGTTTTTGTCCATTTAGATGAGCAACTATTGTTCTGCAGATGACAATGAGCCCCACAGTGAGGTAGCAAGCTTTGTTTGGCATGGCTGATCCACCCTGGGAGCATCTGGGGAGGCAGGGGGTCTAAAATCACAAAACCAAAAACTGCAGCTATCACGAAGTTCCACTGGAGACACCCTTATCAGCAGAGCACACCACGCCGCCTTCAAATACAACAGAGTATCAGTTTGGAAGAGACATATGACAACGACGAGGCTGGCAATGAATGAGCATTAAGGCTGTTTGCGATAACAGTCATCTAAGCTACAACAAGAGAGGAAAAAAAAAACATGCTTGTGAAAAAAAAATCAAGGTTCAAAATGTCTTAAGCAGCTGTTCTTTAGAGCCAACTTTAGAAATGACTTTGAAGAATCAGTGCTTTTTTTTCCCTCCCTTTGGATTTTTTGTGTGATGCACCACAGTTCACCGCTTCTGATGACATTCCCATTAGAGTGCGGACCCTTTAAAAAGTTAAGCACTCAAAGCAAATGCATTGGAATTATACCAAAAGTGATCTATGACTCTGTAAACTCTGCCATTTCTGTTTCCATGGTGCAGATCACAGGCTGCAGAGGCCAAACATCGATTTTCTTTCTTGAAGTCAATTCCATAACCTTTTTCTCTCCCTTCTTTCTAACCCTCTCTTTTGAGCCTCAGCCAAACACCTTTCAATATAACAAAAAAACACACAGAAAGAAAACTTCAGATGCTAAAAGACTATAATTAATGTTGAATAAAACAGAGTGCCGGGAGATTACTATGTGGAAATAGATCATGAAAAGGGATGCAAGTCTCTTAGGTGTTTCGGAGAAGCTTTCAGAGGCAACGCTGAATTTATGCATGGAAATAAGCAGAAAAAAATTGAGCCAGAAATGAAGACAACAGAAGCATGAAAATGTTGAACTTACCAGTGCTTGGCTTGAGGCTTGGTCTACCACGGATACAGACAGGGATGTGCTGGGCTCTGTGTCATCCAAAGCGAGCTCTATGTTCTCCTGAAGGAAGACGGGAAGATTGACAGACTCTTTAATGACTTGTGATGATGCCAAATAACACAAGAAACTGTAGATGTCAATAGTGTCGGTTTTTGGAGATCAGAAAAAAAAAGGAGACTGATCAAATAAATCTGCTTATGTTATTTTCATGATAGTTTCTAGCCCTGGGTTAATATCTTTCTGTGGACACAATAATGTTTTATCAAGTGGAGGATGATATTCATGAGATGTGTCAAAGAAAGTAAGAATGTCTTGATTAAGTAATAAGTTTGTTATTTTAATGTAAAATTAAACTTGTCTGACAACATTAGTTAGTCATTAGTCATTTTAATATCGATTACTCTGCAATACTCATTCTGCTCATCCGGAAACTGTGAAAAAAGGTGATATATTTTTTTATTTTGATCCTTCCCAAATGACTTTTTTCCCAAATAAACTGTACACAAGCAGCAGCAGCTGCCCAGAATAATATCAGTAACTTGGCACGGAGAATGTTGTTAGATTTTAAAAACTTGCCCTTTGATTTTCTAAAGTTAAAAGTTGAAAATGAAATCCTGGAGCTGAAAAAAGCCTCAGTTTTCGCATTTAATGTCTCATACAGGACATGTTTATTGCAAACGCTTCATGTTTGGCAAAATTTTTTAGATTACGGTGATTTTGATGAAATGTTACTATTTTAAGCTTAGATTTGGTGATGTTTCCTGTTCCCTGTTTCCTGTTCATGTTTCCTTTGTTGAGCATAGACCGTCAGAAATTTTTTTTAAATCTGATTTTATTTTGGTTTTGTCGACCAGCGCATCACCAGTTACCCGACCTTTCTGCAGCAATATAAATTCTGGAAATTATCCAATCACTCAGCATTAGACCGTCAGCGCACACAGCTGCCAACAGTTCAATTAAAGCTTGCTTTTCCTGGAAATACAAACATTACTTTTTCTTTTCTCAAGATCAGGTACAATTAAACACAATTTGGTGGTGAGCTGTAGTCTTATGTGCAGGATTTGAATAACTGTTACAAAGGGTAAACCTCAGTGTGTTTATGTTTTTGTAAATAATCTTTATTATTTTATTTCATTAGGTCAGTCACCATAAGAAATTACTGTCAAATGGAACACTTATTATTGAATTTTAATCTGCCAAAATAGTCAAAACTGACTTATGTTGCTTAACTAGAAGACCCGTTGAGGCCACAATAAATATCCCTATCAAAACATATTTATTGTGTTTATTGTTCTAGGCTACTTTCTTTTCATCATGGTGACAATGGATGTTATCATAGATACAATTTGCCATTGCCTTGTTTCACACTGTGCCACAGCAACAGTAAAATAATAAAGCTATTTGAGCTTTAATAGCAGAATTGACGCAGATCTAAAAAGTAACACAAAAATTACTTTTTCTAGTAACTTATTACATTTAAATGCAGCAGTTGGTTAAGTAATTCTCTTGCGTCTGAGAAAAGTAACCACTAATTTTCAATAACAGTACAACACTGGTGGTGTATGAGCTGAATATCTTTGTGTTTTGGACCATTGGTTAGACAAAACAAGTCATGAACACATCACCCTGGGCAGTAGGTAATTAAAATGGGCATTTTTACTATTTTCTTACTGTTAAATAGACCAAACAATCAAATGACAAAATAATTGTCTGATTAATTGATGATAAAAGCAATGGTTAGTTGCAGCCCAGCCCCCCGTCCTGACTTGTCTCTATATGAGACAAAAGAGGCAAGTGCTGGTCCCACAACTCTGCACACAGGTGCCAGTCATCCACTTAAAATGCTGATTCCCCTTCTTTCATCACAAGGAGGTCGCTGTGTCTGTGCACCTAGAGAGGGTGCAGGCAGCTGTAATATTTCCCAAAGTTTTTTTTTACGGATATTGAAATGAAAAACATTGGCACGTTAGATGTAAGAAAACTAAAAGCCGGAGCAAATCTATTACAATAACAACAACGTTTGGCATTGAGACTGTCTTTTTTCCTATAGGTAAATGGAAACTCTAAAAGATTTCATTACTGTTGCAGATAATAACATTTCGGCAATAAAAGTGGAAATAAACACAGTAAATTACCTCCACCGGAGCAAAACAGGCGTGCAGCAGCTCACAAGTGACAAAGTGCAGGCGGCGCAGGGAGTGTGGAGAAATGTTGGCAGTGCTAATAGTGTGGCCGTGACAGATGCCACTGTTCCAGTTGACAGTGTATGTGAAGTAGCCTAAATGATTTGTTGTTCTCTGCTGTGGGGAGTCAATGCGCGGAGGATATACGAAAAAACTATCCACACAGTCGCAGCAGCATTTAATGTGACAGTACAAAGCATGCGCGCGTTGTGTTGTATCAGAGTTTAACCTGCCTGTCACCTCTATTGTTGATACTGTGTGCCACGTTAAATGCGTTCGACCCAGTTTTCAATGACAGCTTCACAGCTCCTTATATTTTTCAAGATGCACTGACATGTGAGAATTGCACTCTACAGATTTATGCAATACTTCTTCATTTCGCTCCACTTCCCTTCCTCCCAGGCAGAGGATGTAGGTGGGAATGTGGGTGGGAAATCCCAGGATCCTTGTTCACAGTATTAAAAGTAATATGATTCTGCTTAACTTCAGCGTGATATCTGCTGAGTTTTTAAATGAGGATTTATCTGAGATGAGCTAAGGTGGAACAGCAGTAATAGATTGATATATTGAACCTTTTCAACTCTGCGACAGAAACTGTCTGCCTGTGCTTGATTGCTACTTTTGCTTATTTTGATCTCATTTCTTGGAGTATTTTTAAATGCTTCATATCCCTGAAATCTGCTAAATCCTATTCAAGTCAATAAACCATAATATTTGACAAAAGTATTTAAATTGTGTCTTTTGAAAAAATAATACAAAAATTGATTATTTTTTATCAGATTTTCAAAATAAAAGTGCAAACGAAACTGATCCAAAATATATTAAATGTNTTTAATAGATTATTTCTTATTAATTTTTTATAATGATGATAATGATTATTTATAATTATTATTTATTTTGAAATGATACTAGGGATGTACCAACTGTGAAATTTTGAG